>NC_030827.1:32818391-33121421 GCF_001704415.2 Capra hircus
TAGGGGTCTTCCTGACCCAATGAGGATCAACCTGACCCACACTGCAGCCAGATTCTCTACCATATGAGCAACCAAGGAACTTACTTGATAAATCATGCATGTATTTCATACATTTCTTCCTGAGGTACTACATGATTGGTTGGTACCTATTAGTGCTTAACAAACATCTGTAAACACAATTGTTCTGCGTAATTCATGATCCACATATAACTGTTTCTGATACTGTGTGAAGGTCTTTGTCTATTAACCTTCTTTGAATTTCCTTTCAGAAAAAAGAAGTCTTCCAACAATTCCTTATATGAAAAGTGCATCTTTAATTAACTTTTCAGTGACCTCAGTGGGTAACAAATGGGATTTGTTTATAGTTTAACTATTTAGAATTCCTTACTCCAGTGATGAAAGCAAACAGTTTTTCTTCCTTAATTAGCTATTCTTTATATTTTTTCCCTCTGTGGATAAGTTAACCTATTCTTCAGCAGATGACATTTTTGAGACATTCTATAGAATGTTCAAATCTCTGCTACAGAAGAGAATTATAAAAGAAGATCCTCATTGTTATCAGTTTTTTTTTCTTTTTAAGTCATGTAGGTAAATCAAGAATGAAAAAGATGGATTTTTACTGTTTTTGCTTTGTTTTTTAAGTGCTAGTTTCCATGTCTTGATACATTGAAAAATACCTCTGTGGCATCTCTCTAATCGCAGTAGCAACCCTCCTCCTCTTTTGGTATTGACGTATAATTTTGTTTCCTCCAAATGAGGCTGTTGAAATGAAGTGTTAATTTTTATGTCAACATTGCTCTGAAAATGAAAAAATCTAGTAGTATCAGCTAAGCCATCTCAGCTGGATTTTGAGGATCTAATGATCAATGGCATCTCTTTAGACCCTGACAGATGAAGCCACATGTATCAAATTCTCTGTAAGACTAGAGACTGAAGTGTTCTTATTCATAAGAAGTTCTGTTTAATAGCTGGGTTATCAGGGCTTCCCTGGTGCCTCAGACAGTAAAGCGTCTGCCTGCAGTGTGGGAGACCCGGGTTCGATTCCTGGGTCGGGAAGATCCCCTGGAGAAGGAAATGGCAATCCACTCCAGCACTCTTGCCTGGAAAATCCCATGGACGGAGGAGCCTGATAAGCTACAGTCCACGGGGTTACAAAGAGTCAGACACGACTGAGCAACTTCACTTCACTTCTTCAACAAGCTACATTTAATAATAAAGTACATTGGGATAGCATCTCTTTATTTAATAATTCAAAAGATATCTCATGATTATTACAGCATAGATAGCATTTTACTCTATGTGACTGCTTACTTACAGCTTACTCAAGATCTCTGTTTGGCAAAGGCCACTCAGCCTTCACTGTATACTGAGAAGTGAACATTTTAGAAAGGAATAGTTAGCCCAAAGAAAGCTAAAGACCTCGATCAAAGTAAATATGAAAATGTGTTGGTAAAAATCCCATGTAACTAAGAATATGGGTAAGGGACTGGGCAAAGGATATAGAATGTGGATGTGAGCTGATGGAGAAAATCCTGAGAATTTCAAAGAAAAAGACAAATATGACAACATCAGATAACAGGACATGACAAAATTGAGGTTTCAGGGTATTAAAAATAATGGTAATGAAATATCTGAGCATTAAAAAAAAAAGTGACTGTGGTCATGTATGGATGTGAGAGTTGGACTGTGAAGAAGGCTGAGCACCGAAGAATTGATGCGTTTGAACTGTGGTGTTGGAGAAGACTCTTGATGGTCCCTTGGACTGAAAGGAGATCAACCCTGGGATTTCTTTGGAAGGAATGATGCTAAAGCTGAAGCTCCAGTACTTTGGACACCTCATGTGAAGAGCTGACTCATTGGAAAAGACTCTGATGCTGGGAGGGATTGGGGGCAGGAGGAGAAGGGGACGACCCAGGATGAGATGGCTGGATGGCATCATGGACTCGATGGACGTGAGTCTGAGTGAACTCTGGGAGGTGGTGATGGACAGGGAGACCTGGCATGCTGCGATTCATGGGGTCGCAAAGAGTTGGACACGACTGAGGGACTGAACTGAACTGAACTGAAGACTTTCCCGTATGTCACAGTACAATTAGCAAAAACAAAAAATGTGAAGGGAAATGTGTCCTTTAGGTATCACTTGAAATAGCTTCTTAAAAAATTTATAGTAACCATAATGTGAGTAGAAAGGAATTTTCTTTTCAATTAGTAGGAAAGTCTCTGTCATGTTACATCTGAAACTCCAGAGAAAGCAGTAGACGTTTTGTAAAAGAAATGCAAATGTTGACTATATTTCAGGAAACTTCCTCACACTTCTAAAATAAGATTCTGGTCAGGAGTAGTTGACAGCAAAAGAAGCCAACCATAATAGACAGAGGTTTTGTTCCGTATGATTGCTGTCCTTCAAAATGCAGTTGTTATAAAGAAAGGGACTTGCCTCTGTATTTCTTGGAGATTGAGTTCCAAATCTATCGAGAGAGATAAATGAGTTGGACAAGCAGAGGTTAAAATATCATGTTATAAAGCCTAGGATGAAGAATATGGCTTAGATATACAGCCATATAAACTTTCCCAGTTACAAACCCATGAAGTGAGAGGGACCTCCACTCCCAATTATAGGCAGCCTTGAAAAATGAGGCCTTCCACGCACGGGAGAGCCTTTTCTACTGAACTTCTTTCCATGTGGCTGAAAGCAAAACAGCACATGCTCCCTACAGAAGGCTGAGGAAGAAGGGTCAGACTGTGTTCCACATACCCCCAGTTCCTCTGCCCAAATCATTCTTAGGGGACACACTTGAGGCCAGAATATTACACTGATAAGTGTCCTTTCCCATGAGCAGTGGGGAATAAATGCTTGACACCAGCACTGTTGGTTGGTAAAGCCATACATACATGTTCATGCCCTACAAATGCTTGACTGTGATGCTGTGCAAAAATGCTTTTTTATTTTTTTTTTAATAATTTTAGCGCCAAACATTTTTATGACTAAGGAGTTCTCTGGTTTACTTTTTTTCTAGAGCACTCAACATTTTGAAAAAAAATCTCTCAAATAAGTAGTCAGTAATAATTCATTTTCAAAGAGCCAAAGTGATATTGTACAGTTCTCATATTAAAGCTGTGATAAGCTAATGAACACATTAAATTTATTTCTGGCTACACTTACATCACTCAGTGTGTTACTGCCACCTACTTCATGGGCCAAATAGAAAAAGGAAATAAGCTCCCTGGTGGCCTAGTGGTTAGGATTCTGCTGCAGCCCAAGTTCAATCCCTCGTCGGGGGAACTGAGAATCATGCAAGCTGTGTGGTGCAGCCAAAAAAAAAAAAGAGGAAGGTGGCATCCTACCACTTGAATTCCATTATATTCCAAAGTATCTTTTTTAATAAATAGTTGGTTCAATTGGATATTCATTTCTTTCTTTTCTGATTCATGCTTGAATTACCTAAGATAGGTTTTTCTTTACAACATGTATCTGTGGGCCTTTTTGAACTAGAATATTACTGTTTTATTTTTTAAGTTTTCTGTTTTTTTAATATAAAAACTTAAAAATAAATTGAATCCATAGTTGAACATCATGTAGTAGAATAAACTTTCAGAGGTTATTAGTTGTCCATGGTTATTTATTAAACACCCAGTGTATCTCCCATATTAAGCTATGAAATATGAATAAAACAGGACAAACTAGTATAGTTCCTACTCCCAAGAGCCTTGGTCTTTTCTGTAGGTAAGAATACGCCTAAACCACCAGTGGCAACAAGTCAAATAAGAATCCTGCCTATTGATACGTTTGCAGGGGAATCTGAAAGAGGCCAGCTACAGGCATTCTTTGCCAAGTTGAATAAATTTGTATTCTCAATGTCTATTATGAACTGGTATTATACCAGAATTAAACAGTATATTCTTTGGATTTCAGTGGACTAGGAAGACAACTTGTTAGCTTATCCTCTGCTCATAAATCATGTAGTCCTGTGCTTAGCCTGTAGATCACTTTGGCAGGATAATCTGCTTCAGCTTACATGGGTTCACCATGTTGATGAGACTGTGAGAAAACAAATGAATAATGGTGGGTTAGTAGCTGTTTCTCTCTACAAAAATAGACAGGCCAAGTCAGTGTACCTAAAGGTTCATCTTCTTTTCTGTGAAAAGTCAAGTTCCCTGCTGAGGCTATAAAGGTTACTAAGAGCTCAAAATAGGGCCAGCATGACAAGGATAAGGATCAGATGTTTAGTTTGAAAAAATCAAGGTGTCCAGTTTCCTTTTAAAGGCAATGCTATAAAGCACCTATTAGAAAATGACCTGTTTCCAAAGAAGAGTTTTATTTCATTAAATTATTTCTACCGATGCTCTGCTGTTTAAAAAAAGAAAATCAATTGTTTATGAGACACACTCTCCAAATACTCAGAGCCCATATATCTTCATTCTTTTCGGTAGAATTGAAGATCTGTGACTTTTGTATATTAACATCTTTTATTTTGTCTATTATTATATATCTGTTCTTGGAGCTGGCAAGTCTGAGTGAGCTCTCATTTATCCTAAGATATGTACCAAGCCATTCTGATCTTTTTTATTCTGGTCATGGCATTTTTAGGTAGGAAAATGGAAGAGGGGACATTAACTTTTGACATTGTGAAGACTTAATAAGAAAACAATTTACAATGAATAGCAATATTTAACCTCATCATAGCCAAATAATTGTCTTGTGTTTTTACTACTGACTTAACCTCTACTAGGAGACCTTTCTTCTAGTTCTTTGAGGCTTATCTACTCATTTATTCATTCATTTAACAAAATTTTAAGTGTTTATTCTGGAAGACAAATTAGATCCCCTTCAATTGTCACATCCATGAAGGGCTCAAAAATCACCTAAATTTTAGTATTCCTTACTGTGCTTTCCATGTAGGCTGTTAACTAAGACTTAATGGATATTTGCCAGATTAAATTTACCTGCTATTACACCTTGAAAGATCCGTCAAAATTAAGCCAGACTACTTACCACCAGGGTTTCCCTGGTAGCTCAGATGGTAAAGAATCTGCCTACAATGCGGGAGACCCAAATTTGATCCCTAGGTTGGGAAGATCTCTGGAGAAAGGCATGGCAGCCCACTCTGGTTTTCTTGCCTGGAGAATTCCATGGACAGAGGAGCCTGGTGGGCTATAGTCCATGGGGTCGCAAAGAGTTGGACATGACTGAGCAACTAACACACACACACTTACATTTAGATTTCCTTCTCCACCAGCTTTAGCATTAAATATAGATCTGCCCTCATATTTCTCTACTTCAAGACTCCTTGGAATTCATTTACTATTTGGTACATTGAACATAATCATAGTTAATATTTAATATTTGTAATGCTATTACTTCCTTTTTATAATAACCTGGTATCTTTTTACTGCCTTTTTATCATTTCCACTCTGATTATGAAATTTCTGAAAAAAGTATGTTATCTAAAGACTACATTATCTCTTAGCAAAATTGTGAATTGACTGGACCTATTTTAAGGATTCTGAAACTTGTGGCTTGCTCCATGGCTCTGTTCTGAGTGAAGTTTCATCAGTCTCAGAGCTCAGGGGGCCATTCAGGAGAGTTTGGTCATCTGGACCCTTGTTCATCTCCTGCTGCTCGTCCTCTACCTCCTCCTGGTTGCGAGTCTTAAATATCTTTAAGAGCTATAATGCAAGAAGGTTGAGAACTACCAGATACACAAAATGTAAATGGATAAAAGTGTTTTTTTCTCGGTGGCTCAAATGGGAAAATAATGAGGAAACTCCAGGTGGGGTCTATGGCAAGACTACTTGTTGCCTACATCATTCAGTTTTGGAAATTCAAAGCAGAGATGTTTTATACCATGAAGTTTTTTTCATAAGTCCATAATTTTTTTTCTCTTTCTTTTACCAGGTTTCACCAAAACTCATACCGATGCAGCAGATCTCAACTTGAAATGTGTAGTAAACCATTGTTCTAGGCCTTGTGCTCTTCGTTTTAACCACATAGGAGTTTATTAGAAGGACATCAGTAATCATAATTGTATATCTTACAGTTTTTGTCTAGTTTTCTTCTAGCATCTTACTGCTTTTGTAGCCATATAGATTTTGTTCTCTCCAGCGTGCTATGGCATTTTAATGAATAACCAAAAGGAAAAATACATATGTTTAGCTTATTTGTTTTATAAGTGCTGAGAAGGTCATATTTACAGTTGGTGCTCACATTGGATTTATCTTCATCTTCTTTGGTAGATACATTAAATTGTGCACAATTTGTACCAAGATGGGGCCTTAGGGAGAGTTTCATTGGTATACTTTCCCTCCTAACTAAATCATGACATGTAGTAAAAAAAAGGAGGGAGGAGAAGAACTCCACTCAGAGTATACCCAGGGCAGCATTGTTCTAGTTCTAAAAGATAACATTTGTGTGGATTGAATTAGGAGAAATGTTGTCTTAAAGATTAGGTTTTTCCTTTAGCCTTCTCTGTCTTTTCTTTTGGAGCCTCTGACTTTGTGATACACCTTAGTGCATCCCTTCTCCCTCCCCGCTTTTGGTAACTAAAATAAATGCCCAAGAAAGCAAACAGGAACATCTCTGTGAGAGAAATAACCGGGTTTGTGGGAGAGACTGAAGGGTGTAGAGTCTATTGGTGCTGGCACCCTACCAAGAAGTTGCCTTTATAAACAAACCAAATAACGACCTGTGCTTTGCCAAAGATGACAGTTTTTTTTTTTTTTTTTTTTAGAAAGACGGCTATAAACCTAACTGATTAGTCAGTTTTCTCATTTTCAAACAGTGCAGTATTCCTGTGTATCCAGAAGGATCCTTAGAAGTCTTTCTCTATGGTATTGTGGGCTTCTTGTATAATACCTCCTCTTAAGGTAAGAGGAGCTGTGGGGTAATTTATCATGAACCTGCAGTAACAATGACAGGAGAGGTTAGTTTTTTGTTTTTTTTTTTAAGAATTCTTTCTTTTCAGGGTCTCTTTTTTCTTCTCGGGAAAGTTTCTAAATATTGAAAGCCTTTTTCTACAGAACAGTGTTCTGTCTTCTGCCCAGGCTTCTTCCTTGAGCAAAATACTTTTTATTCAGCTTTATCAAACTAGGGAAAATAACGATGAGCAAATCCAGGATTTGAAGTGCAGTGAACTTCATCCTCAGAAAATAAACATTGTAGATTAGATTTTGTAAGGACCTTCTCCTCCGAGGTATCCTCAGTTATCAAACAGTTCCCCAGGGGGTCTACCAAGCCTCCTGGGTATCAAATTGGAGAAAAGTCCAGGCACCTGAAGACAGGCCAGATTGCTGTCCTCTGGACAGAGGTAGGCATGTTACAGTGCAATATATCATTCCTCTCATACCAGATATAGGCATTTCTGCAAGTTTTTAGCTAATGGCTGTCATTAAATTCACTTTCTCTTCAGATACAGCTAAGTTATATCATTTTAGAGGAAGGAGAGGAGAAGCACACTCCATATATAAAACGGTCTTTCTGGCTGGCTGCGTGTTTGAAAGCTTCCTATCCCAATACTGGTAAAATGGACTTTCTAGAGAATTTTCATGGTCTGGAGAATAATTTACATCCGTGTTAGAGTTATGGTTTGGAAAATGTATGATATTGATGGTTGCTGTATTTGTAAACTTACTTCTGTGATTCTAAGAAAGCACCTCATGTTGAGTGGCAAATTCTAAGTAGATGACTTTGTATTCTTGATTAAAGAGTGTCATAGGTGTTAGGAAATGCATTAAGAACTACAATAAATATTCCAAATGGATGTCAATTAGTGTGGTTGTCCTTTTTCTCATTTGGGAATGGTTTCAATGTGGGAATGATACAACAGTGATTGGTGTGATAGCCAATAATAAACTTAGCACACTTTACTACTTCTAATCAAGTGAGTGTTTTTTCTTTTGCTCTTGTCAAAGAAAAGATGTTATCCTTCATGAAAGAACAAGTGAAATGTTTACCTAATGAATTCTGACTTTGCTTCTTGTCAGAGTCATCATTTATTTGTCTATAAAAATCGATTATCCCAGATTTCCATGTGTTATTATTTATTCCCATGTATCTGACATTCCTTTGTTGTTGCTATTTAGTTGCTGAATCGTGTCTGACTCTTTTGAAACCCCATGGACTGTATCCCACCAGGCTTCTTTGTACATGGGACTTCGCAGGCAAGAATCCTGGAGTGGGTTGCCAATTCCCTTCTCCAGGAGATCTTCCAGACCCAGGGATCAAACCCACATCTCTTGCATTGCAGGCAGATTCTTAACCACTGAACCACCAGGGAAGTCCAACATTTCTTTAGTAATGAGTAATTTTCCAGTGATATGTAGATTTTGCTTGCATTTTGAAGTGGCCCTACCCAGGTGTCTAACCAGCATCTATGTTGCTTCTCTTGTAACAGACTCACTCCCTGTCCAAGGAGATGAGCCAAAGGTATGCCTCTTTTGGTAACTCTCCTTTGTCCAGAGTGATTTTATAAGGGGTGGCTGTATAGCCCAAAATATATGATTCAGGTTATTTATACTATGTTGAAAACTGAAGATGAGAGAGAAGCCAATTTTCTTATTCATCTCTGCTCACTGAGCCATAAGAAGAATGTGAGTCTGGCACCAACACCCACCTCCCCCTCCCCCCAACACACTGAGCTTCAGTTAGAGAGAAAGAAATGGAAACAAACATTGAGCTGTAGGGAGGGGGCATCCCAGTGGTATTCGAGTTTCTGGTTCTGTACCATCTAAGGCCAACTTCTCTGCAGCCATGCTTGGACATGAGCCCACAAGTCTCCCTTCTTGTTTGATCCTTTGTCACCTGCAGCCAGAGTGTGAATTCAAGCAACTTTGGTAGTTCTTAAGTCCTGGGAGAGATCTGTCTCCTATAGAAGGTATGCAGAATATAAGCAAATCTGCTTCTCCCTGGACCCATCGAACACATGTAAGAGCATCTATAGGTGTTACCCAGTGGGCAGGAAGGTTGTGGGTGGAGGCTTTCACAGTTTCAGCGTAGTCAGCACAACTTTGAAAATTATTCCAATGAAAGTATAAGCAGAGATTTATTTAATGGATGAGTTTCTTTGCACTAACCTTTTCCCTTTTCTCAAAAAATAAGATCTTGGGTTTCTTTAGCCTATTTTCAGATTCTGTTTTTGAAAAGGAGAGCATCTAGTATCTTCTACCATAGATTCAATACAATATAATTAATAACATATGATTGTAAAAATACTGACAGTCCTTTTAAAAATGTGTCATAATATTACCAGAATCATGAGTTGTTCTGTCCCTTTTATTTTTCAACACCATCTTTCTGCTTCCACTGCCATACTGAGTATCAATTTAAACGTGTCAATAAAAGTCATGTGGTCTGAGCACATGGCTATGTGACATATATTTGAAGTTTCCTGCTTCCATAGTGTTCAGTATATCTGTGTGAAGTCATCCAAAGGCACTCTTCATGGACCACGCAGCAAGTCTCATGAGTGTGATGCCAATAGCAACCCAAGTAAGTAATTGCTTAAGACAATGCCTTCCCTTAAAGCTGCAATAAAGCACAAATGAGTGACTTCTCTGGTTGTCCAGTGGTTAAGATCCCATGCTTTCAATGTAAGGAATGTGGGTTTGATCCCTGAGCAGGGGTCCAAGATCCCAGGTAACTGAGCCTTGTGCAGCAACTCCTGAGCCTGCAGCTCTGGAGCTCACACATTACAAATAGATAGCCTGTGCACCACAGCTAAGACCCAACGCAGCCAAATAAATAAATATTTTTTAAAAAACCACAAAATGATACTTACTTGTGAAGGTTAAGCATGCTTGATTATCATGGTCATTATTGTCTTTAGTGGGGTGCCACACTGGGTTTCCACTGGGAAATGATGTCAGGCCACTATTCTGGCTTCTTTGTAGCATGAATTACATAGGAGCTATACAAAACACTCCTGGTTTCCACTGACAAACCATGAAAGCCCAGGCCCCTCATGTAGTCATTTTATTTTGTCTCATTTTTAGGCATCCCATCTGTTACCTATAACTTTTTCAAGAGCACATCAGAGGCCAGGGCAGAAGCTCATATAGAAATCCTGGTGCTGCGTTTGAGACCCCTCTCTCTTGACTTGGGGATAGGAGGTAGCATCTACTTTGCATTCTTGGGTTAGAGTGCCCAGTCTGCAAATCTCAGATATGACTTTAATCTCTCTCAACTCCCATGTGCCCAGTGTAAGCAAGGGTTTACAGAGTTATCTCTTTCTTAGCCAAATATTCCAAAATGTGTGTGTAATGGTCTTACTTTGGAATGTAGCATACAATCTCTGTGTGCTGTTTTAATATCTTGTATATTAGTATAAAGAGAAAAGTGAAAGTGAAGTCACTCAGTCGTGTCCGACTCTTTGCGACCCCATGGACTGTAGCCTACCAAGCTTCTCCATCCATGGGATTTTCCAGGCAAGAATACTGGAGTGGGTTACCATTTCCTTCTCCAGGGGATCTTCCTGACCCAGGGATCGAACCCAGGTCTCTCGTGTTGGAGGCAGGCGCTTTAACCTCTAAGCCACCAGGGAAGCCCATGGTAGCTTTCCAAGCGTGTTTACTGAATCAATTTACTAGTTGAAAACATGAGGTGATAGTAAGCCAGGCCTGAGGGTTTCCGTCAGCTAAATAATTAGGTTAAGGTCTCTAAAGAAGATTTAGGAAAAGAAAAGGAAGGAAATAAGAGGCAGAATCTGGAGGCTAACAAAAGAATAGAGACTTGGATAATGACCTGTATTTGTTGAGCATTTTGTAAATGTATAAAACACCAAGCTAGTTATTTCATTCTCAGTAATCTGCCAGGTAGACATTACTCCATTAAAATTAACTATTAGTCTGAGAGAAGTAATGTCCATCAACTCTTTAATCAGATTAACTTTTCAGGGCTAACGTTGAATTTTGCCCAGGTACTTAATGTGAATTTTATCCCCTGAATAGAACTAGATTTGTTATTCTCTGGTAAGTTACAAAGCAGAGAGTTCAAAACCTTTCAACCTAATGGTGTATGTCTTCAGGTTTTGTTCTTGTCCACACCGCTATTGTCCACCCAATTTACAAGGAAATCAGTAGTTATTAAAAAGGCTAATGGCAACACCAGGTAAATTGTGCATGTGGAAGGTTTGTAATGACTGGGTTTGCTCCTATAAAAGACCTATTTAGACTTGTAGGTGAGGATGCTCATCTGACACCAGCAGGAGGGGCTGATGAACACTGCTTTATCTTTGTAGCTGAAAACCTGAAATTTGATTTTCATGACATTAACCTTAACTCACTTTCAAAGTCAGAGTTGTAGTTCAGACTCATTCAGTTGAACCCCAGAGATATGGTTGATATGCTGTGCTGTGCTTAGTCACTAACTCATGTCTGACTTTTTGCAACGCCACGGGCTGTAGCCTGCCAGGCTCCTCTGTCTGTGGGGACTCTCCAGGCAAGAATACTGGAGTGGGTTGCCATTCTCTTCTCCAGGGATCTTCCCAACCCAGGGATCAAACCCAGGTCTCCTGCATTGCGGGCAGATTACCATCTGAGCCACCAGAGAAGCCCAAGAATACTGGAGTGAGTACCCTAATCCTTCTCCAGGAGATCTTCCTGATCTAGGAATTGAACCAGGGACTCCTACATTGCAGGTGAATTCTTTACCAGCTGAGCTACCGGGAAGAAGTCTGAAAATGGTGACACCAAGAGCATTGCCCAGTGAGATCTAGTGCCATTCCAGTCACCAGGTCCTGGAAAGAAGAAAACTAGTCACAGCACTGAAACCCATGTTGTTATTGAACGTGAGTGTAAGTGTGGGAAGGCTTTAGGGCTTTAATATGAGAATGTCCAATTGTAACTATTGTATTTCTTTGAATATGACACTATCTTTTTTTTTTTTCATAATAGTAGAATGTTTGGCATGAGATCTACCCTCTTAAATACGGTATTGTTGAGTACAGAACTCTAGATTCACATTCCCACCAACAGTGTACCTTTGCCCATTTTAAAATTAGGTTATTTAAATGTTTGCTTCCGGTCCCATCACTTCATGGCAAATAGATGGGGAAACGGTGGAACAATGACTGGCTTTATTTTTGGGGCTCCAAAATCACTGAAGATGGTGACTGCAGCCATGAAATTAAAAGATGCTTACTACTTGGAAGGAAAGTTGTGACCAACCTAGACAACATTAAAAAGCAGAGATGTTGCTTTGCCAACAAATGTTGACCATATATGCAAGGGTTTATTTCTGGCCTCTGTGTTCTTTTCCATTGGTCTATAAAACACATCCATTTAAAAATTCATTATGATTTTATTTGCTTTTTATCAGTCACCTATTTTATTGTATGCATATTAGGATTTTTTTAGACTTTCCCTCAGTCTCAGGAGAGTTGGCCTGGCATTCCTTTTTTGATTGGGAGATGCAAATTATTATGTACAAAGAATAGATAAACAACATGCTCCTACTAGATAGCCCAGGGAATTATAGATGAAAAAGAATATATATGTATATATTCTTTTATTTAATAGTATATGATTTAATGTATGTATAACTGAATCACTTTGTTGTACAGCAGAAACTAGCAACATTATAAATCAACTATATTCAATAAAATAACAATATAAAACAAAAATAAAGAAGGGCCATTAGTGGATGCTTTATTCAGTTGATAGACATCATAAGCAGTTAATAGCCCAAGGAAATCCACCCTTCCCAAAGTTTGTGCATTCACTATCAGGGCTTCTCGTTGACAAGAGAGTTCGAGTTGTCCAAGGAACATGTTGGGCTGGAGATCAGTCATGATAAGGGTGAGAGGGAGCTGAGGTGCCTGTCTCATCTTCTCCTGGAGCAGTAGGGCTGCCGGAAGCTGAAGGGGTCAAGGAATTGGACAGTTCCATCAGCTGTGAAAGCATTCCAGTTCCAAAGACTTAAACATGTGGGAAATAATTCATAAAATAAATTGAAAGGGTCCTCTGAGATTTTCTGAATTAGCATAGAGTATGATTTAAGAATATTTTAAAGAAACCTATTTTATAACTCAAGTACACAAAGAGCTGATTGCATAGAAAAAGACTCTTAGGGAGTTGTTTTATGGATAGAAAAGAGTCAATAATTTTATTAGTGTGTGTGTGTGTGTGAAAATAGTTTTTAAGATAATTCTTCCAAGTAGGTCAAGTGCTTTTTATGTAATGTTCCTATTACAATTTGCCCTCCAGGTATGTCCCTATTTCCTCCTTCATTAACTCCCATCTTTTCCATGTACACAGTTTCTATCTTAGGTATACACAAGTTTACTCTACCTGTGAAAAGTTTTTAATATTGTAACTAAAAGTGTTTAACATATCACTGATACCCAAATACATAAACGTGGAAGGCCAAGGCATTTGAGGAGGCACTTTCATTAAGCCAAAAGTATCAAACTCGACAAGAGATTGCTGAAGAAAGTATGCTGCCATTTGAGATGACTGTTGCTGTGGAATAAATGTTTCTGCCCCTCCACCCAAATTCACATGTTGAAAACCCTAATCTTCATTGTGATAGTATTTGCAGGTAGGCTGTTCAGAAGGTCCAGATTAGATTTAGGTAGGGAGATCAGTCCTGGGTGTTCATTAGAGGAACTGATGTTGAAGCTGAAACTCCAATACTTTGGCCACCTAATGTGGAGAGCTGACTCATTTGAAAGTCCCTGATGCTGGGAAACGTTGAGGGCAGGGGGAGAAGGGGATGACAGAGGATGAGATGGTTGGATGGCATCACCGACACAATGGACATGGGTTTCGATGGACTCCGGGAGTTGGTGATGGACAGGGAGGCCTGGTGTGCTGTGATTCATGGGGTCACAAAGAGTCGGACACGACTGAGTGACTAAACTGAAGACCATGAGGTGGAGCTTCAGTGGTGGGAATAGTGCCCTTTTATGAAGGGAAGAGATCAGAGTCCCCCACACTCTTTGCCACCTGAGGATACAACAGGAAGGCAGCCATCTGTAGCCTTCCTGGGGGAGGGCTCTCATCAGATGCTGAATTTGCCAGCACTTTGATTTGGGGGTTCTCAGCCTCCTGAACTGTGAGAAGTAATATTTAGTATTTAAACTACCTAGTCTATAGCACTTGCAGCCTGAACTAAGAAGAGTGTGAAAAACTTGGAGAAACTTCAGGAAGACAAATAACCAAGGACCTACTATATAGCACAGGGAACACTGCTAAATATGTTACAACCTAACTGGGAAAAGAATTTGAAAAAGAATAGATACATGTATATGTATAACTGAGTCACTTCATTGTACAACTGAAATTAACACATTGTTTTGCTCTTCATTATTGGAGTATAATTGCTTTACAATGTTGTGCTAGTTTCTGCTGTACAACAAAGTGAATCAGCTATATGTATACATATATCCCCTCGCTTTTGACCTTCCTATCCCTCACCATCCCACCCTTCTAGGTTATCATATAACACGACATTGTTTATCAACTATGAAAAGTGAAAGTGTTGGTTGCTCAGTTGTGTCTGTCTCTTTGTGACCCCATGGACAGATTCCATGGACTGTAGCCCAACAAGCTCCTTTGTCCATGGAATTTTCCAGGCAGGAATACTGGAGTGGGTAGCCATTCCCTACTCCAAGGGATCTTCCCAACCCAGGGATTGAATCCAGTCCTCCTGCATTGCAGGTGGATTCTTTACCATCTGAGCCACCAGGGAAGCCCCAAATTAACTATCAGTTCAGTTCAGTTCAGTCGCTCAGTCGTGTCCAACTCTTTGTGACCCCATGAATCGCAGCACGCCAGGCCTCCCTGTCCATCACCAACTCCCAGAGTTCACTCAGACTGACGTCCATCAAGTCCGTGATGCCATCCAGCCATCTCATCCTCTGTCGCCCCCTTCTCCTCCTGCCCCCAATCCCTCCCAGCATCAGAGTCTTTTCCAATGAGTCAACTCTGCATGAGATGGCCAAAGTACTGGAGTTTCAGCTTCAGCATCATTCCTTCCAAAGAAAACCCAGGGCTGATCTCCTTCAGAATGGACTGCTTGGATCTCCTTGCAGTCCAAGCGACTCTCAAGAGTCTTCTCCAACACCACAGTTCAAAAGCATCAATTTTTCGGCGCTCAGCCTTCTTCACAGTCCAATTCTCACATCCATACATGACCACAGGAAAAACCATAGCCTTGACTAGACAGACCTTAGTCAGCAAAGTAATGTCTCTGCTTTCGAATATACTATCTAGGTTGGTCATAAAGTTTCTTCCAAGGAGTAAGCGTCTTTTAATTTCATGGCTGCAATCACCATCTGCAGTGATTTTGGAGCACAAAAAAATAAAGTCTGCCACTGTTTCCACTGTTTCCCCATCTATTTCCCATGAAGTGATGGGACTTCATGCCATGATCTTCGTTTTCTCAATGTTGAGCTTTAAGCCAACTTTTTCACTTTCCACTTTCACTTTCATCAAGAGGCTTTTTAGTTCCTCTTCACTTTCTGCCATAAGGGTGGTGTCATCTGCATATCTGAGGTTATTGATGTTTCTCCCGGCAATCTTGATTCCAGCTTGTGCTTCTTCCAGTCCAGCGTTTCTCATGATGTACTCTGCATAGAAGTTAAATAAGCAGGGTGACAATATACAGCCTTGGCGTACTCCTTTTCCTATTTGGAAGCAGTCTGTTGTTCCATGTCCAGTTCTAACTGCTGCTTCCTGACCTGCACACAGATTTCTCAAGAGGCAGGTCAGGTGGTCTGGTATTCCCATCTCTTTCAGAATTTTCCACAGTTTCTTGTGATCCACACAGTCAAAGGCTTTGGCATAGTCAATAAAATAGAAATAGATGTGTTTCTGGAACTTTCTTGCTTTTTCCATGATCCCACAGATGTTGGCAATTTGATCTCTGGTTCCTCTGCCTTTTCCAAAACCAGCTTGAACATCAGGAAGTTCATGGTTCACATATTGCTGAAACCTGGCTTGGAGAATTTTGAGAATTACTTTACTAGCGTGTGAGATGAGTGCAATTGTGCGATAGTTTGAGCATTCTTTGGCATTGCCTTTCTTTGGAATTGGAATGAAAACTGACCTTTTCCAGTCCTGTGGCTACTGCTGAGTTTTCCAAATTTGCTGGCATATTGAGTGCAGCACTTTCACAGCATCATCTTTCAGGATTTGAAACAGCTCCACTGGAATTCCATCACCTCCACTAGCTTTGTTCGTAGCAATGCTTTCCAAGGCCCACTTGACTTCACATTCCAGGATGTCTGGCTCTAGATTAGTGATCACACCATCATGATTATCTGGATCGTGAAGATCTTTTTTGTACAGTTCTTCTGTGTATTCTTGCCACCTCTTCTTAATATCTTCTGCTTCTGTTAGGTCCATACCATTTCTGTCCTTTATTGAGCCCATCTTTGCCTGAAATGTTCCCTTGGTATCTCTAATTTTCTTGAAGAGATCTCTAGTCTTTCCCATTCTGTTGTTTTCCTCTATTTCTTTGCACTGATCGCTGAGGAAGGCTTTCTTATCTCTTCTTGCTATTCTCTGGAACTCTGCATTCAGATGCTTATATCTTTCCTTTTCTCCTTTGCTTTTCGCCTCTCTTCTTTTCACAGCTATTTGTAAGGCCTCCCCAGACAGCCATTTTGCTTTTTTGCATTTCTTTTCCATGGGGATGGTCTGGATCCCTGTCTCCTGTACAATGTCACGAACCTCCATCCATAGTTCATCAGGCACTTTATCTATCAGATCTAGGCCCTTAAATCTATTTGTCACTTCCACCATATAATCATAAGGGATTTGATTTAGGTCATACCTGAATGGTCTGGCGGTTTTCCCTACTTTCTTCAATTTGAGTCTGAATTTGGTAATAAGGAGTTCATGACCTGAGCCACAGTCAGCTCCTGGTCTTGTTTTTGTTGACTGTATAGAGCTTCTCCATCTTTGGCTGCAAAGAATAGAATCAATCTGATTTCGGTGTTGACCATCTGGTGATGTCCATGTGTAGAGTCTTCTCTTGTGTTGTTGGAAGAGGGTGTTTGTTATGACCAGTGCATTTTCTTGGCAAATTTCTATTAGTCTTTGCCCTGCTTCATTCTGCATTCCAAGGCCAAATGTGCCTGTTACTCCAGGTGTTTCTTGACTTCCTACTTTTCATTCCAGTATTCCATTTGTATTCCATTTTCATTATTTGTCCTGTAATGAAAAGGACATCTTTTTTGGGTGTTAGTTGTAAAAGGTCTTGTAGGTCTTCATAAAACCATTCAACTTCAGTTTCTTCAACGTTACTGGTTGGGACATAGACTTGGATAACTGTGATATTGAATGGTTTGCCTTGGAGACAAACAGAGATCATTCTGTCATTTTTGAGATTGCATCCAAGTACTGCATTTCCGACTTTTTTGTTGACCATGATGACTACTCCATTTCTTCTGAGGGATTCCTGCCTGCAGTAGTAGATATAATGGTCATCTGAGTTAAATTCACTCATTCCAGTCCATTTTAGTTTGCTGATTCCTAGAAAGTTGTCGTTCACTCTTGCCGTCTCTTGTTTGACCGCTTCCAATTTGCCTTGATTCATGGACCTGACATTCCAGGTTCCTATGCAGTATTGCTCTTTACAGCATCGGACCTTGCTTCTATCACCAGTTACATCCACAGCTGGGTATTGTTATTGCTTTGGCTTCATCCATTCATTCCTTCTGGAGTTATTTCTCCACTGATCTCATGTTGGGCACCTACTGACCTGGGGAGTTCCTCTTTCAGTATCCTATCATTTTGCCTTTTCATACTGTTCATGGGGTTCTCAAGGCAAGAATACTGAAGTGGTTTGCCATTCCCTTCTCCAGTGGACCACATTCTGTCAGCTCTCTCTACCGTGACCCGCCCATTGGGTTGCCCCGCAGGCATGGCTTGGCTTCATTGAGTTAGACAAGGCTGTGGTCCTAGTGTGATTAGATTGACTAGTTTTCTGTGAGTATGGTTTCAGTGTGTCTGCCCTCAGATGCCCTCTTGCAACACCTACTATCTTACCTGGGTTTCTCTTACCTTGGGCGTGGGGTATCTCTTCACGGCTGCTCCAGTAAAGTGCAGCCACTGCTCACTCCAATATAAAATAAAAAGTTTTTAAAAAAGAATGAAACTATGGTGAGAGAATAAAATGGAAATATTTAACTTGTAGAAGGGAAGTGAGAGGAGTGATTTAATAAGAATTTAAAGAGCTGCTATGCATAACTAATGAAGAATGTCCTTGGTCTGAAGGGAAGAAGAACACAAGGTGGGTGAGGAATTTAATTTAGACATTTAGCCTCATGTCCTGACAGTAAAATTTTGAAGAACAGAAATTAAATTATCTACCTATTCATTTGTTTACTCATTCATTTATTCCTTTATTGGTAGAAGTAGAAGAGGGACAGGAAAAGTAATCTGTAGTTGATTAAAAGGCAGTTGTGAAACCCAGTGTTCCTGAAGTCTGATATTCAAGGAAATTTCTGCTGACTTTATGGTCTGTATTCTCTTTACCTGTACAACAACCTTCTCATTATCCTAAGAAATCTTTTATATGCTCAAAAAACTAATTTCTTAATAAAGTTTTAGTGACATAGTAAATAAAAAGTGGATAAAGTAATTACAAGTAATTAATGGCACAGGATTATATTCATACAGAATTCACTTGATCTTTTTAAATTTCTGATTTCAAATAATAACAACTAATAACCACATAGCTAATTTGGTGATATGACAGTAATAATTTAGATCTCTCTTTTCTCTTTACCTCCCTCCTTTTTCTTTTTTCTTTTGTTCCTAATTTTCTTTCAATAGATATTTATTGAACACTTAATCATTCAAGGTCTACTCAGGAGACAGATATTACATGGTAAGTTGAACAGGGAAAATTCAATATAAAAAACTATTAACTGTAACAGGGATTGAAGTGATGAGAAATTGGCTAATAAGAAGGAAAGAGAATTCAAAACAACTCAAAATAGGAATAGTGGAACTGAAGCACAGAGAGGTTAGGTGACTTTTCCAGTATCACACAGCTAGTAAGTGTTAACAGTATAGCTAGGACATAAGTCCAGACCACCTGACTCCAGAACTTGATCTTTTAAACATTTATACCAAGGACCAATAGCTCTATATACCTGAAGGTAACAGTTGACATGTGGAAAGAGATTACAGTTCAAAAATGTCATAACAGAATTGCTTAATTAAAAATGCCCTAAATATTCACCAAAAAACCCCACACAACATAGGAATAGTATGTATAAGGGGGAGCCATGACCCGAGGGTTGAGATATGGGGCCACATCAGCAGAACTTGTTGGAAATCTGCCTCTGAAGTGCCCAAGGAAGGTGTTATGGGGGAGTGCCACACTTCAGACACTGCCAGAAACCCACCTAAAGAGATGCCAGGGAAAGTGTTCACAGGAAGATATCTCACTCCACTGAAAAGCACTCTGAGGAAGTGTTGGGGGAAGCTTCTGGCATGGGGTCCCCTTGGCCATCACACCATCAGAACCAGGAACTGGAGAAGTCGGTTGTGCTGTGGTTTCTGGATGTAGAAAAGCTGTATGTGCTGCAGGGACTGGACAGTGGAAAAACCATGGCCTGACAAGAGAAGCACACCATGGCAGAGGGAGAAACCTCTTTTTCTTCCAAGTGCCCATCCAGCACCTTCTATTGACAAAACATTGTGCCAGTTGGCTAAGACGTACTATTTGCAGGGTCCATCTCCATTGTCATGGAGCAGACAGTGAAGGGTAGGGTTGGAGATGAACGGTGATAAGTTGATAGCTGACATAGCACCAATTATAAGCCAGAAGTATGCTAGGTTCTAAGGATACAGCAGTAAGAGTGGAGAGATATAGCTTAATCAGTTCAGTTCAGTTCAGTTGCTTAGTCGTGTCCGACTCTTTGCGACCCCATGAATCGCAGCATGCCAGGCCTCCCTGTCAATCGTCAACTCCCGGAGTTCACTCAGTTCACGGACTTCGACCATCGAGTCCGTGATGCCATCCAGCCATCTCATCCTCTGTCGTCCCCTTCTCCTCCTGCCCCCAATCCCTCCCAGCATCAGAGTCTTTTCCAATGAGTCAGCTCTTCGCATGAGGTGGCCAAAGTACTAGAGTCTCAGCTTTAGCATCATTCCTTCCAAAGAACACCCAGGACTGATTTCCTTTAGAATGGACTGGTTGGATCTCTTTGCAGTCCAAGGGACTCTCAAGAGTCTTCTCCAACACCACAGTTCAAAAGCATCAATTCTTCGACACTCAGCTTTCTTCAAGTCCAACTCTCACATCCATACATGACCACTGGAAAAACCATAACCTTGACTAGACTTTGTTGACAAAGTAATGTCTCTGCTTTTTAATATGCTATCTAGATTGGTCATAACTTTTCTTCCAAGGAGTAAGCATCTTTTAATTTCATGGCTGCAATCACTATCTGCAGTGATTTTGGAGCCCAGAAAAATAAAGTCTGACACTGTTTCCACTGTTTCCCCATCTATTTCCCATGAAGTGATGGGACCCGATGCCATGATCTTCGTTTTCTGAATGTTGAGCTTTAAGCCAACTTTTTCACTCTCCCCTTTCACTTTCATCAAGAGGCTTTTTAGTTCTTCACTTTCTGCCATAAGGGTGGTGTCATCTGCATATCTGAGGTTATTGATATTTCTCCTGGCAATCTTGATTCCAGCTTGTGTTTCTTCCAGCCCAGCGTTTCTCATGATGTACTCTGCATAGAAGTTAAATAAACAGGGTGACAATATACAGCCTTGATGTACTCTTTTTCCTATTTGGAACCAGTCTGTTGTTCCATGTCCAGTTCTAACTGTTGCTTTCTGACCTGCATATAGCTTAATCAAATAATCATAATTAAGAGTAAACATAAAAATTATTTTCCTATAAAGGAAAAATATGTGTACCATGAGAGATTATTTAGAAGGATCTTGAACATACTTGCTTTTGTTTAGCACATCCTTAAATATACAAATTGCTCAATAAAATGTGTAACCATGTTTAGAAAAAGGAGCTAAAGTGATTCTTAAGAATCAAAAATAAAAATGAGATACAAATGAACAATAGAGAAATCAAGTAATTTGTGAGTATTATGATCTATACAAAATCAAAAGGAATTCTGTCCCAAACAATGGAGTACTTCTGGCAAGGAGTGGTTAGAAGACGAACATCAACCATCAGTTATGTTTGGTTTGAGAAAATCTGAACTTGAAAGTTTCAGTGAGTTAGAGTTATTGAAAGGATATGGGATAGAACAATTCTGGTTCAGAGTAAGGTGCATACCACTCAGCGGCTATTGTACTCATTTGATTATGGAGGCTTTATTGTGGAAGGATATGACATAGATACAATCTGCTCTGAAGAGGTCAATTGAAATGCTGTGTTGCTTGGGAAATGTAGCAATGAGAACATTGCTGACCAAACTGAGCCAGCTGTGTTTTTCAGAAAAGAAGCAATTGTGAAATGACCTCATTGTCATCTACAGTATCATGGAGAAGCAGAAATATTCCAAGGACAGCAGAACATGTTTGCAAAAGTTAACTGAGGCGCAAACTTAAAAGTCATTTCTTATGGCAGCAAGGAAAAAAATGAAGGCCTAAAGCCAGAGAAACAACTCACCTATACATGGAAGTAGATAGCGCTTCTGTTTATCTCATATGGCCTTCCATTTAATAAGGTCTTTTTTATTTTATTGACTATAGCACAAAATGAACCATCTACTTATATGTATAAAAAGTGGTGTCCAGTCCAGAAAAAGGGTAATTGTGTTGAAAAGTAATTCAATAAAACATTCTGAGAAGTACACCTGCTTCATAGATTATGTTCTGCCCTGATTTTTTTCAATAATGTGAAAAAGAGCATTTTGAACCCTTGCTCCACAATCAAGTTATGTCCTCAAGCTTAGACAATCTCATGTCCACCTTATCAGAAAAGATATTTAATTCATGGGTGAAATTATATGATGTAAGCATTTGCTTTAAAATGCTCTGAAAAGTAATAAAGATTCCAAAGTTAGGTGAAATAGTATTGGCAAAATTGTGGTAATTAATGAAGCTGAGGGCAATTGTTACATGAGAATGGTTACAATGGAATAATTGTTATTATTCACTTCCTGTGTGTTTGAAATTTTTTCATATTAAAAGAGTTTTCAAAGGAAGTGTATAAATAAATATCCATTTCAATATCATTATAATAACTACAGTTCTGAATAAGGATACTTAGTGATGATCTACTTGATTTTAGATAAGAAATTAGTCCAGAGGAACTGTAGCCTCAGTGGAAGAGATGATGTGAGGATGGATTTTTTAAAATTAAGTTTTTTTTAAATTCTTCTAGTCACTAGTAAAGCAAATCTTCATGCTAAATAGAATTAAAACAAGTGCAAAAAGCATGAAAAGACAATCAACATTATTAGTCCTTGGGGAAATGCAAATTAAAACCTTGATGAGATAACAACATACCAGAATAACTGCAATAAAAAAGCAAAAACGCCAAATGCTGATGAGGATGTGAAGACACTACATAAGTCCTACATAGCTGTTGTTGCAGATGTAAAGTGGAGCAACCACTGTGTAAAGCAGTTCAGAAGTTTCTTTAAAGACTAAATATGCATTACCATATGGCCTCCCAAGGGCTTCCCAGGTAACTCAGTGCTAAAGAAGCCACCTGCCAATTCAGGAGATGCAGGATCGATCCCTGGGTTGAGAAGATCTCCTGAGGAGGAAATGGCAATCCACTCCAGTATTTTTGCCTGGAAGATTCCATGGATAGAAGAACCTCATGTGTGACAGTCCACGGGGTCACAAAGAGTCAGACATGACTGAGCACACATGCAAGCAATGGCCCAGCAAATTCACTATCAGGTGTTTATCTCCCCCAGATTAATACTTATGGCCTACAGAAACCTGTAAGTGATTGTCAATAATAGCTTCATTCATAAAAGCCCAAACCTAGAAGCTGCCCAGATGTCCTTCAGTGGGTGAATGAATGGTAAACCACTATGGTAAATCCGATCCATGGAATACTACTCAGCATTAAAAAGCAATGAATGGGACTTCCCCTGTGGTCCAGTGGTTAAGACTTTGCCTTCCAATGCAGGGGATGTGGGTTTGATCCCTGGTTGGGGAACTGAGATCCTACATGCCTCCTGGCTAAAAAAACAAAACATAAGACAGAAGCAATATATAACAAATTTTAAAAGACTTTAAAAATGGTCCACATCAACAAAAATAATAAACCAATGGTATTGAGACATGTAACACCTAGGATTAATTATGCTGAGTGAAAAAAGAATCCAATACCAAAAGATTATATCCTATATAATTTCATTTATGCATCATTTTTGAAATGATGAAAAATTAATGGTTACCAGGGATTCGGGATCTGATGAGAGTGGAAGGGGGATGGGTGTGGTTATCACAGAATCATAGGAGGGATCCTCACCTTTTCTGTTTCTTAACCGTGGTGGTGGATGCATGAACCTCCACATGTGATAAAATTGCATAGAACTAAATTTATATACAGTCCATGGGGTTGCAAAGAGTCAGACATGACTGAGCAGCTAAACACATACAGAAATGAGAAATGCAATAAAATTGGTGGTTTGCATCAATGTTATTAACCTGCTTCTGATAGTGTAAGATGATACTATTGAAGGAAAACAGGGAAAGGGAATTAGGCATCTCAGTATTATTTCTCCCAGCTGAATGAGAATGTAAAGTTATCTCAGTGCAAGTTTCAATGAAAAAATAAGTGCAAAAATAACTGAAAGTTCAAAGACTGCCGACTCAAAACTTTGGCAGATGTTCTTTCTGACTTTTTTTTTCACTTGGAATTAAAAAAAGTTGAAATCTTCCTACTAATAATTGGAAGTTGTTTATTATCTAGGAATATCATTCACTAGTTAAATAAGTTGATTTTCTAAGGTGTAAATGGATATAGTATTTTCTTGACAGTGATGTTATTAGTATTAAAAAATATATCTTAAGTGCCTGATACATAGAAACCATTTTAAAAAAATCCATCACATTGGAGATAATTTTTTAATTTGTAGATTTTTTAGGACCCCTGCTCTTCTACTTTTGCTTTTCCTTTTGTCTTCAGAAATTTTCTTATGAGTTTAATTTTCTTATGTGTCTGTGTAGCCCCTGAACATGAAAAATATTTATGTATAGTAAAACTTTTCATTATGGAGACAAAAGCTTAAAACTAATAGTCAAAAAGAGATATTGGATTATCTGTGGGTTTCAGTTATCTGTCCTCTTCCAAACCAAGTGTAGCATATAAAATCAAGAATTATGAGCATTGAAATTAATGGTGATTTAAAATGCTGCAAGATTAAGCTGTTAAAGACAAATGTAAATTCTCATGGTGGTCTCTCATCAATGCTCATTTATCACCAAGGACATTTGATGTAAAAATGTAAAAATATTCAATGATTGCTTGTTCTGCCCTTCTTACGAGAAGTTATGAAAAAACCAGCATTTCCCCACCAGTAATTATGTGTGTTTCCAGGTCTGTCTACTTTTGTGAAGCAGACAATAAGCATTTTTGATGGCAGAATGAGAAAAATTACTCTTTTAAAAAGCAAGGAGGGAATTTTCTGCTTCAGTAATGGTGCTGCAGACTGCTGCTGGTAAAACTGGTCACAGAAAGCAATCAGCCAGGAGAGCTGGATAACATATCCATTTTCACATGGCACCCCCCCCCCCCACATCCACTTTCACCACACAAAAAAGGTTTGAGGGTATCAAAGAGCACACAAGGCAGCTGAAACTTTCAACAAAAATAGAAGCACAATCCGGTTAGGTTTATATTGTTAAACTTGACATTCCATGGTATTCTTCTCCTTGAGGTACTTGCTAATTTACAAGATTTGTATAGCTAAAACACTGAGAAAGTAAATATAAAGTGACAGCAAAGAGTCTGAAAAGATTGGAAGAGCTTAAACTGCCTTATGAAGTTGGGGAAACAAAAATTAGAAATTAAGGCAGCAGGAAAGAAAAGCTCCTAGCTAACAATTTAATATTCCAGTTGTTCCCCAGAAGGGCTACCTCAGAAGTAAGGGTGGACCCAGAAATAGATAAGTCTTTTTAAAAATGTTTTTTTGCTTTGCATTGGATAAAATTGATTAACAATGCTGGGTTAGTTTCACATGTACTGCAAAGTGATTCAGTTACAGACACATGTATCTGTTGGCAAGCCTTTGTAAAGATGAAAACCATTTCTGAAACATCTCATTCCATGAGTGGAATAAGGTGATCTGTTTATAATCTGACTCCACCCCACAAAAAAAAAAAAGAAAACTCCCCTCAGTAGGACCTCAGAAAAACCCTCAAATTATTGCCACAGTATTTGACTGATAGATGATCCAGATGTTGGAGTCACCAGACATAGACATTAGGAAAGGTGAATACATTCAAGAAAATAGATGAGACAGACAATTTAACCAGAGAAATTCTAACATATGATAAAGTGAAATTAAGAACTCAATAGATGAATATAAGAGATGAGATGGTAAAAGAGAGGATTAGTGAATTGGAAGATAGAGTAATATACAATATCCAAACTGAAGCACAGAAAGAATAAAGTAATACTGAGAAGTGTGTAAGAGACACATGGTACATAGTGAAAAAGATCTAATACTTGTGTAAAATGTTAGAGAGGAAGAGGAAATAGAGAATGAGGCTGGAGCTTTAAGTGGAAAATATTGACCAACATTTTTAAAGATTGCCAAAAGAACTTAAGTCACAGATTCAAAGAAGCTCCACCAAATCTTAGCAGAATGAAAACAAAACAAAGAGAAAAACTTAGGCATACCAGCAGCCAGTAGCTAAAAATCAGAGACCAAAAGAAATCTTAAAAGCAGCCAAAAGAACAAATGATATATTACTTTTATTGGAGGAAGAGTAAGTTGGAGAGTGACTTCTTAAATAAAAATGGGAGAGTGGAGTGACATTTTTAAGTGCTAAAAGAAAGCAATTGTCAAGTTTGTAGAAAGCCAGAAGATGTTTCTCAACAGAAGAGTTTCCTACAGAGGTTGGGATAGCTTGCTACAAAACCCTAAGGGCTGATACTGTGACCAGCTTACAGAGAAGGGGCCTGCAAAAATTCCACATGGCATTCTTATATGCCACCTGCACATCAAGCACCATTGAATTGTGTCATGGGACTCAAGTGACAAAACCCCTTGCACAATATCCTGGGCAAGCTGTAGAGCTTTGTTATTTAGGGCTCCAGTCAAAGCTGGCAAGATTTTAGGTTGCTTGGTAGACAGGTCGGTGGAATATACCCAAACTGGGTATATGTTCCCTCAAAAATCCAAAGAGACTCACTATGTGTTGTACCCTCCTTTCCTAGTGTAGGCTATTCCAGAGGCCACAGCTTGTCTATCACCTTGGAAGGAATGTCTTGACATACCCCAGATTACCAGGTCTTTATAAATTTCATCAAGGTGGCAGGACCCTGAATATTTGAGCAATTTATTACCTAACCACTGGTACACACATGCCTTAAGGTGCATTAGTAATTGCTACTTCCTGCTCACCAGATCTTATCAGCACATTTATGTAATGACGTAATGATGACATCGATGTAATGATGACACATCACAGTCAGTGTGATGTCCTGTTTAATGGAGGTCCCTGTAGATGGTATTATGATGCAAGGTGGTAAGATAAGAAAGTGAAGGTCTATTATGAGCTCTGTGAACTGAAAGAAAACTGCTTCTGTTGGTCTTGACCAAAAGATATAGAGAAATAAAGTATTAGCCAGATCAATAACTGTATACCAGGTGCCAGGACTTGTATTGATTTACTCTAGCAAAAAAAAAAAAAAAAAAAAAAAAAAAACCACATCTGGAAAAACAGCTGTAATTGAAGTGGATACTTAAGTTTAAGATAATCCACTGTCTTTCTTTAAGATCTGTCTGTTATCTGCTGGCCAAGTAGATCTGTTGGGCCAAACAAATAAGTTGAATGGGAATGTGGTACAAATCACTATCAGTGTACCATTCAAAGTTTTGATAGTAGCATGAATCTCAAATCCCTCCTGCAATGCAACACTGCTTTGAGTATACAGTTCTGGTAGGTAGAGGCAGTACCAGTGGCTTCCACTTTATTACTATTATAACATCTATCTATCTGTGTGTGTGTGCATGCTCAGTAGCTCAATTATGTCCCACTCCTTTGTTACCCCATGAACTATAGTCTGACAGGTTCCTCTGTCCATGGGATCCTCCCAGTCAGAATATTGGAGTGGGATGCCATTTCCTCCTCCAGGGGATCTTCCTGGCCCAGGGATCTCCTGTGTCTCCTACATTTTCTTGCATCAGCAGGCAGATTCTTTACCACTGAGCCATCTGGAAAGCCCTGTCTGTCTGTCTGTCTATCTATCTATAATCTATCATCTATCTTTCTATTTATCTATCTATCTACCTACCATCTACTGTCATAATAGCCCTCATCCCATGAGCCAAAGAACACTTGTGGGGATTTCAATGGCTGCTGCTAGGTATGTCTGTTCCAACTGTGCTTTCTAGATTTGGAAAAATAATCATAGAATGAATTTGATGATCCCCTGAAATAATGGTAGGATGTATTCAAGCCAAACTCCCTTAATTATCTATCCACCATAAGCTTCTACTGTAACTAGGGAACCACAAGGGAACTGGGGGTCTATGTGAATTTTGGTCATTTCATAGAAAGTGGTCAGCAATCTCCCAGATATGGTCAGTCTGCTAAACAACTGCTTGAGGAAGGCTAGAGGAAGATTTATAGTATAAAATTTAGGCTATGTTGCAAGGTCCTTTCTCATGGAGGCCCAACTTCCCCTTCCTTCAAGGTTTTGTGGTTTTGTGAACTACCTAGGGTCTGGGAATTGGTTGCAAGAATGGAACTCTCTATTGTGATAATTCAAATTAGACTTCTATTCACCAAAACTTAGAATTTTTCTATTTCAGTATAAGTCCCAACCCAAATTTTTTAGGTTTACTCCTTACCAATCCATGTCCTAATTTTAACATAAGAGACCCTGTGAGATTTGAATTCAATTTGTGCAGTAATATAGCCATCCACAGGGGTAGAGTCTGGGTTTATTTTTCAGAAATCATTGGCCTGTGGCTATAGGAGAAAAGGATTTCTTTCAGGGGAAACATAAATACTTTCTGGTCATTTATTTGAACTTTAATCTGGAAATTTAAAGCTTTGAACTCATCAATTTATCCCTCAAGTTCTCCACCATACATAACACAACCAATAATCCCATTATACTTATTTTCACTAAGACATTTTATGAAAGCAACTATGTGGCGTCTCAAAGCCTTACTTCTATTAGCACTTAATTATAGGTATCCATAAGTGATCATTTGAATGGTTATTTTCTATTGCATGCCATGTACCAATGGTGTCTTCTTTACCACTAGTCAATGTCTTTAAATTTAATTAAATCAGAGAACAATTCCAGATAAGCCACAAGCTGGAATCTAGATTGCTGGGAGAAATATCAATAACCTCAGATATGCAGATGACACCACCCTTATGGCACAAAGTGAAGAGGAATTAAAAAGCCTCTTGATGAAAGTGAAAGAGGAGAATAAAAATGTTGGCTTAAAGCTCAACATTCAGAAAACAAAGATCATGGCCTTTGGTCCCATCACTTCATGGGAAATAGATGGGAAAACAGTGGAAACAGTGTCAGACTTAATTTTTTTGGGCTCCAAAATCACTGTAGATGATGACTGCAGCCATGAAATAAAAAGATGCTTACTCCCTGGAAGAAAAGTTATGACCAACCTAGATAGCATATTCAAAAGCAGAGACATTACTTTGCCGACTAAGGTCGGTCTAGTCAAGGCTATGGTTTTTCCAGTGGTCATGTATGGATGTGAGAGTTGGACTGTGAAGAAGGCTGAGCACCGAAGAATTGATGCTTTTGAACTGTGGTGTTGAAGTAGACTCTTGAGAGTCCCTTGGACTGCAAGGAGATCCAACCAGTCCATTCTGAAGGAGATCAACCCTGGATTTTCTTTGGAAGGAATGATGCTAAAGCTGAAACTCCAGTACTTTGGCCACCTCATGTGAAGAGTTGACTCATTGAAAAAGACTTTGATGCTGGGAGGGATTGGGGGCAGGAGGAGAAGGGGACGACAGAGGATGAGATGGCTGGATGGCATCACCGACTCGATGGACTTGAGTCTGAGTGAACTGCGGGAGTTGGTGATGGACAGGGAGGCCTGGCATGCTGAGATTCATGGGGTCGCAAAGAGTCGGAGACGACTGAGTAACTGAACTGAACTGAATTGAAGCTAGAGAACCTACCCATAAAGCTCTGTTTTTCTAGAACTACTTCTGGTACCAACTGCTGTATCACCTAGGAGAGAAGGGCCATGTTGAGAGATAAGAAAGAAGGGATTTATTACAGGAATTAGAACTGACACAATGTAGGAGCTGGTGAAAAACCCATGGATAACCTCTGCTTCTGGAAATGAGTGTAACATCACTATAGGTCAGTACACCAGCTGGACATGAAAGAGGCGAGAGAAAATACACACTGGAACCCATGAGACAAACTAGAATCTGCACCTGTCTCATCTCCAGTCTGATAACATACTGGGTGAGCTAAACATTGGTTTGGGTTTTTCTGAAACATCTTATGAAAACCCAAAGAAAATTTTTGGCCAACCCAATAACTGATGTGGAAGACGCACACACCTGTCATCATGGAACTTCACATGCACATGGGTCAGGACTCTGAAACCAGGGAAGAAATTAGCAGCAGCCAGAGGTCTGGATACTTTCCTATAACAAAAGGTGAGCCAGCAGATCAGTGAGAACATGCATGAACTGTAAAGTACCTCATATCATACAATAACCTTTAGAAAGTCATGTAAGTGGCTTCACTTTCACTTCCCAATCTTACATAAATTTCTTCTGTTGCCAGCCCAGAACCATGCAAGGTGAAAGTGAAAGTCGCTCAGTTGTGTTCAACTCTGCGACCCTGAGGACTTAGTCCATGGAGTTCTCCAGGCCAGAATACCAGAGTGGGTAGCCTTTCCCTTCTCCAGGGGATCTTCCCAACCCAAGATCAAATCCAGGTCTCCCTCTTTGCAGGCAGATTTGTTACCAGCTGAGCCACATGGGAAGCCCAAGAATACTGGAGTGGGTAGCCTATCCCTTCTCCAGTGGATCTGCTGGACCCAGGAATCGAACCAGGGTCTCCTGCATCTCAGATGGATTCTTTACCAACTGAGCTATGAGGGCCAGGCAAAGAAAACAATTAAGAAAATATGCTTCCAGTTTAGCTAAGTACAGACTCAATGCAGACAGTTTGGAAGCAAAGACGGCTATTGAAGAAGGGAGACTCAAGATGGTAATACTAGTTAAAATATTTTAATAATTGAGAATAAAATTTATGAGAATCTGTAATTGTTAGTGATAAGAATAGTTGAAAGCAAGGACACACACAGAATATATTATAAATGAAACACCCAAAGGTTTGCTTGAGGAATATAAAGGAAAAGGAAAGAAAAAGTAAAGATAGGCATCAGTCTATTAATTAGGAAATTGGGAGAAAGATATGACAAGAGACAGAAAAATGAAAGGAAAAAGGAGGATGGAAGAAGAGGGGAGAATTATGGGAAAGTGTATTTGCTGAGGTAGAGGTGACCTATAACCATTTAGAACCATAGAACTAAATAAAGTTGCAAGGTAAATGGCTCTGAGATTATTAGTACAATAATTTAAATTTCTTGACAAGTTCTTAAAACTATGATTTCAATCCACAGAGCAGGGAACTTACACACAAAGACTGTATATCTCTCTTTGGATAAAGATATAAATGTAGATAAGTGTAGGTATTCAGTGTAAGGCCAATGACATTGTTTAACCCTGAATATTACATTGTGCTATGCTTATTTGCTCAGTCGTGTCTGACTCTTTGTGATCCCATGAACTGTAGCCCACCAGGCTCCTCTGTTCATGGGATTCTCCAGGCAAGAATACTGGACTGGGTTGCCATTTCCTTCTCCGAATGTTACATTGGATTTACTTTAAAATCCTATTCCCATCCAGTGGAAATTCTGAAGTACTCACCAAGATTTCTTCAAATTCCAGGGAGTTTACATTCTCTTGGTAGGACCTTGCTCCCGTTTCCTGTTCCTTCTGAACTCTTTCACTCACTCATCCCTCATATCCACTTGCTCCTCTCTTCACTCCAGTGGTCTACTCGTGAGATTCAGCTTGCTTTCCTTAATTTCCCCAATAGCAATTTTTGTGTGCAGAGACGTGTGCTCCTTATCCTCAGTACCCACCTGCTCCCATGTTATGCTTGCCATTAAGACCTCAGCAACGCCTGCCTAAAAGAACCTATGTTTCTGTTGAAATTCTCTTTACTTTCCAGGCTTTGGATCATAAGACCCAGGTATTTACCTTGACAGCCTTTTCACACTTAAATTCTTTCATGCCATCTTGCGCTGGGGAATGGTGAAATGGACCTTTGCCCTATTTCAAGTTAATCAGCTGCAAATTCACAGACCTGTTTCCAGGGCAGATTTATTTGGTTTGTTTTTAAAGGCTTATGATTTACATTTAGTATGTCAGTACTAACATTTTCTGAAAGGGAGAAAAATCAAATTCTATATTTAAGAAGGAAGGTAATGGTAAGAGAAATAAGTGGTAAGAAAACTCTTTTTCTTTCCTCCCTCCCTCCCTTCCTTTCCTCCTTCCCTCCTTCCTTGCTTCATTCTTCTCTTTCTTCTTTTTATCTATCATCTATGAGTTATCGATCTGTATCTTTCTACACACCCGCTTATATTGGCTCTTTAAACCGTAACTGATTGCACTGGCTTCATTTATCCCTAGGGGAGAAGATGGTTTGGGGCTCGGTCAAATACCTTGACCAACGAGTTTGCAAATGAAACACGAGACCCCAAGATCATGATGTGGAAGGAGACAAGTAAGAGGGAAATAAATCATTCTACAAATGCAAAATAAAGAGAAATTGAAGACAGGGTACAACGGGAGGAGGTGGGTACTGAAGAGAAGTAGCCGATCGTCATAACAGCAGGAGGCACCTCCCAAGCAGTACCAAGCCAAGACATTCCCAGTACCTCCCCTCTGGCATTCTGAACTTAAGCTAAATCTCTTCACACAAAAATTGCTATTGGGGAAATTAAAGCAAGCAAGCAAAGTTATTAACAGGGAAAGCCATCATAAGCAAGATGAGCAAATAATAGTGATTTTAGATTTTAGATTTTAGCTATTTTAAAAAATTTAATATTTTAGTGTATATGTTAATTCTGAAATTAATCATTTTAATTTTGCTTCCATTTGGTTATTTTTAGAGTCACTTTCTTGAAAGTCATTCAGTCCTGCTGTACCTACTATATTTTTCTTCACTACTCCCCACCCCACATTTTCCTTCTATGGTAATTCAGGAGACACTTGTTTGCAATTTATATACATGCTATACTTGCCCTGATTTCTACAAATTCTCATGCATTTTAGCTACTTTCTTTTTTCATTTACCTGTAATTTATTTCTACCTTAGCATCCAGATGGGGGTCCCATCTCCTCCAAGCAGCCTGTTCAATTTAACCCAGATTGCTTCATCAGTTTCTTCACTGAATTCCTACTGTATTTTCAACTGATCTAAATTGTTTCCTAGGACTTCTCTTTGTTTTAGAGACCCTATAGTGCCCTCCCCACCAGCACACACAATGAATGGTCCATTACTGGGTAATTAACCTTAATTGGTTAATAGGTTTATTAGTTTCTTAGATTGAGTGATTTGAGAATGCTCCAAATATGGAATAATATTTAGCCATGGTCAACATGAAAGCAGTGGAATTTCCCATTTTTAATCAATGTTTTCTCCAGGAGTGATAGTTCAATTTTTAGACAGGAAGGATTTCAGAGAGATAAGGAAAAAGCCATGCAGCCTGTGAAATTTCACAGTTTTGTTGACATCTCTATGCTTGGTAAATTGGGCCCTAATTAAAATATTACCACCATTGTTCTACAAAGTAACAGTTCTCCCTGCAGCTTGGAAAAGGAAAGAGTGGAGTTGGGAGCAGCATGGTCAGCACTGTGTAATGGAAAAAGAGCTCAAATAGAGGTTAAGGGATACAGGCTATTTTTCTATTTCTGCCACTTATTTGCTCTGTGCAAGCACTCAAACCTTGGGAGCCTGTTTTCTCCTTCTGTCAGTGAAAACATGGACAGCCACCATTGTCCAAAAGCAAACTTTCTATAGACAGTCAAAAATGACTTTGACAATGGACTAGAAAGTCTCTTAGATCCTTAATACTGTCATTCCAAACAATGCAAGAAATAATATTCTATAGGGTCAAGGAAGAGGCAAATTGTCTAATGGCATAAGTAAATACAGCTTAATGCTTCACGGAAAAAATAATCTTTTCAAAATCATGGATTCATAACTGTAAAATATAGATGCTACTACAGTTTCTATGGGCTTCCCTGGTGGCTCAGATAGTAAAGAATTCACTTCCAATGTGGGAGATCTGGGTTCAACCCCTGGGTTGGGAAGATCCTCTGGAGGTGGGCATGGCAACTCACTCCAGTATTCTAGCCTGAAGAATCCCCATGGACAGAGGGGCCTGATGGGCTATAATCCATGGGATCGCAAAGATTTGGACACAACTGAGTGGCTAAACACACACACAGTTTCTACAAAACCTACTTTATACAATTTTATAGAGTTTTACATTTGTCTATTCCAAATGAGTCTTGAGAAAGTGTTACATGAAAGAGAGCTGAAATCTTGGCAGCGAAAAAAATTCAGAACTAGGAGAAATATACAGTGGTGTGGATAGTTTGAATTTGAGTGGATTTGAATTCTATTTTCAGGTTTTGATACTCAATGGGAGATTGAACACGCATGATTTTTTAGTGTCTATAGCCCCATATCCTAAATGGGAAAGGGTTGTGTTTTAGGTAAGATTTAAGTCAAATGTCTACAGAAACCAGAGAGTTAAAGAAAACACATGAAATGAGTTGTGGTGAGTAATAGGGAATGATGTGTAATGAAGCCCACTGGAGTGATCAGATCTCACTTAAACCAACTGACTCACATCAGGCGAGTAAATTGCTTGGCACAATGTTGTTATGTCTTTTGATTTTTCAAGTGTAATTCATATGTGAATCTCCAGGATTTGGGCATTTAATTTAGAAATTTTAGGTCACTGTGCAGACCACACAAAATGCATCTATGGGTCACCATGCAAACTCTACCTTAGCGTGTACCATCAGAAGAATGTTAAGAGATGATCATTACTGATTCTGTCATGAGATCCATATAGTAGAAGTACAGAGATTGAAACCACAGGAGACCACCTGGCTGGTAAACATTTTATGGATTCAACAAATATACTATGGACAACAAATATGGTGGAAACTGAAAAATACATTTAGTGAACAGGAAAGACACAATAATATAGCGGCAGGGTCCAGCTGGGCCAGGAAAACTGCATCACAGCTAGTCGACATCCTCAACAACCAATTTCTATTCCTTCTGAATGCAATCACACCACCCACAGTGCAGTGACACTGATGTTGCAATAGGTTGATCAAGCATCCTTGGTCTCTGGAACGTTCAGCTAATCAGAAACATTCTGCAAAGACAATTAGGCCATGTTTCAGCCTCTTTCTTTACTACTTGATCAAGGATGATATGAGTAAAGAGTAGTAGAGAAAATATATGGAAATGATGGGAAAGCCTTTCCTTTACCACTTGACAACAGAAACAGCATTTGTAATTTTAAGTAAGATGGTAATTTTCTAATGTGACATTATTTCAGTGTTCTACATAAATCTGTGGGAGATAAAAATTCTTTTGGAGACAAATATTGTGTTACTGCTTTGCAAGTAATAATGCCAGAAATTGAGATAGCAAGACAACAAGCACCTTTCTGATATTTATGTGGTCTTGACCCCCTCCCACTTAACAGCCTTTGCTCACTCTATTCTCTCCCCCGGAATGTCTTTCTACACATTTAAATCCTGCCCACCCATCAAGGTCCAGCTCAGTGATGTCTTTTCAGTGAAGCTGGATGTTTTCTCTTTCTCTAATGAATCCCTATTTGTGTATACTTCTTAATCCAGTAGCAGATGGTGTATTTCCTAAGGGCATAGATAAATGAATAGGTGATATTTTCTGTCTTAAATTATGGAGTACACTCTACTGTTGTTCAGAGTAATAGTATAATCTTAAATTGTATGTTCAGTTAGAAATCTGCTTTACTGGAATTCTACTATGCAAATGACATAAAGACAACACAAAATTAAGATAAGGCCTCTGTAGCAGTATGAGGGGCAAACGTAGTGCCCCCTCTCATTAGGCTAAAAAAGGATAAAAATCTGTTTGGAGGTTGGGGAACGGAAAGGACCAGAAGAAAAAATCACTCTCTCAAATCCATATGGAAAAAATTTTTGTGTGTGGTAGAATGAAGAGTAAAAGATATTAATTGGCTATCAGTTGCTTCAATTTAGGCAATTTCAGAAATAAGTCACAGATTTCCCTAGTAGCATGGTGGATAAGAATTCACCTGCCAATGCAGGGGACATGGGTTTGATCCTTTGTCCAGGAAGATACCACATGCCAAGGAGCAACTAAGCCTGTGTGCATGACTACTGAGCCCAAGCTCTAGTGCCCATGAGCTGCAACTACTGAGCCAGTGTACCATAACTACTGAAGCCCACGTGCCTAGGGCCTGCGCTCCAGAAAAAGAGAAGACACTGAAATGAGAAACCACAAACTGCAATGAAGAGTATCCCCCGCTCACTGCACCTAAGTCCATGCAGAAAGCAATGAAGATCCAGGGCAGTCAAAAATAAGTAAATAATGTTTTTAAAGATTTTTTATAAAAGAAATAAGTCATTCTCTTTGTTGCAGAGGGAACATTCTTTTGCTTATCAGAGCTTTTAAATCATTACCTTTTTCTTTCTCATGTGGAAATCTACTAGATTCTACACAAACAGAACTTTGTATTGGGTCCTACTCTAGATAAGCAAAATATTGTAAGAAAGAGACCTAATCATATTAAAATATGACAAGTCCTTCATAATAATGCAAAGTAAGCATTGCATGATTAATGCACAAAATGGAGTATGGGGAGAGAGGAAGGGAACTGTAGGAAGGAAGCTGTTGCAAGAACACATAAAATGATAGGATATATATTTAACTGTAAATTGTGAGACATAATTCATAGTCCTGTTTCTCTTAGGAAAATGTAAAGCTTAGATTTTTTTTCAAAAATTTAGGCAAAAACTAAGACAAGGAAAAATGAGCACAATTTGTAGAGAGACCTACAATTGCCATGAACACATTTCCATCTTGTTCATTCCAAGACTAGATTTACTCTGAGGTTAAGTTAATGGAAGAGAAAAGAGGCCAGCATCAGTGTGTAACTTCACAGTGTGAGGGAATACAGGACTAATATAGGACCAAAAGATGAGGAACTTCTAATGACTGAGAGAACAATGGCCTCAGGAACCTCATTTGAGGGGACTTTGGGTCCCTAGGAAACTGTATGATAATCATGAGGTGCTGCTGGAGTCAGAAAGAGAATTAGGCTAAAAGAAGCCTTCATGGGGGACATAGGATATTTTTAAGACCCCAGGGGCCAGATCCAGGTGCAGGTTGGAACCAAGATGACCCATAAAGCATTTCAGAAGGGCACTAAATAAAGCTAGACGTCCCTAGAGCATTGAGCCTTATTTGAAAGGCTGTTGGCCTGATGGTCTCTTGAGAACTCTGCATTCCTGTCTTAGCTCCTGTATGCCTGTGATGGCAGGCATCACTTACCGTCCACAAAAGCCCGCTAATGACCTAAATCCTCTTTATCTTTTGAAGAAAGCATTTGAGAAAGAAATGGATTCTAGTCTTCCTCCTAGACTCTTTTACTTCCATTCTCATATTATTTGGCTCTGAATCAGTCAAATCAATGTATTCTGTTTTCAGTGCAGTTCAGTTCAGTTGCTCAGTCGTGTCCGACTCTTTGCGACCCCATGAATCGCAGCACGCCAGGCCTCCCTGTCCATCACCAACTCCCGCAGTTCACTCCGACTCACGTCCATTGAGTCAGTGGTGCCATCCAGCCATCTCATCCACTGTCGTCCGCTTCTCCTCCTGCCCCCAATCCCTCCCAGCATCAGAGTCTTTTCCAATGAGTCAACTCTTCGCATGAAGTAGTTCAGTTCAATTCTAATATAGTTACTGTTTCTGTTTAGTGAATGTTTAATATGCATCAGATATGGGTGAGAGGTCTCTTCAGTTCAGTTCAGTTCAGTTCAGTCACTCAGTTGTGTCCGACTCTTTGAGACTCCATGAATCGCAGCAAGCCAGGCCTCCCTGTCCATCACCATCTCCTGGAGTTCACTCAGGCTCACGTCCATCGAGTCCGTGATGCCATCCAGCCATCTCATCCTCTGTCGACCCCTTCTCCTCCTGCCCCCAATCCCTGCCAGCATCAGACTCTTTTCCAATGAGTCAACTCTTCACATGAGGTTTCCAAAGTACTGGAGCTTCAGCTTTAGTATCATTCCTTCCAAAGAAATCCCAGGGTTGATCTCCTTCAGAATGGACTGGTAGGATCTCTTTGCAGTCCAAGGGACTCTCAAGAGTCTTCTCCAACACCACAGTTCAAAAGCATCAATTCTTCGGTGCTCAGCCTTCTTCACAGTCCAACTCTCACATCCATACACGACCCCAGGAAAAACCATAGCCTTGACTAGATGGACCTTAGTTGGCAAAGTAATGTCTCTGCTTTTGAATATACTATTATTTCAAATCTTTACATCTACCTTACAAAGTTAAAGGAACAGAGGTCCAGAGATATAGAATTCCTCCAGGCTACACAGTTAGTAAATAACAAAGGTAGGATTTAACCACAGGCAGGTTTAGTTCTGGCTTCCCAAGTGGCACTAGAGGTAAAGAACCCTCCTGCCAATGCAGGGGACATCAAAGAAGTCTAAAGCTTGTCCACAAGCTTGGGAAAGGAGCAGGAATTAAACACAACATAAATAATTATAACTATTACTTTAGTTGGCTAATCCTCAGCTATACCAATATCATGCTACAAACAGTGGGCAGGCAGCTAGCTTCTGACAACAGTGTGGAACTTTCAAATGAAATACAGTTTTATGTAGAGTGCCTGGCTTAGGAACAACAATAACAACAAAAAAGCAAACAAAATCCAAAGCTTTAGCAGGAACTTTGAAGATAAAAAGCTTTTAAAAAGGAAAAAAAAAAAATGATTGTTTAAAAATGTTATTGAATGAGATTCTAAGAATGGCTATTGCTATTTTTTTAAAAGAAAAACTTCATATTCTTTTAAGCAACATAGGACTGCTAGCAGTTTCAATAGGGATGGCATCTGGCTCAAGTAGCTTTCCCCAAAAGTGAGCAGCAATGTCATATGAATCTCAAGGTAAGAGATGTCTGGAAAAGATGATTTCTAGTCAAAAGTCATTGTTCATTTTTTGTTAGTTCATACATTCATTTATTTATTTTTTTCATTTTAGAAGTGTTGAAATACAACAAGAGTTATATAAACTATATGTAATAGTTTTAAAGAATGATTATAGATCAAACACCTAAGTAATAAGAGGAATATAACATTACTTGTTGATTAGAAGTTGTCCTCCTGAATATCTTTTCTCAATCAGGTCTCTTTGAAAACCTTTTGAGTAATGACCTGAAGGAGATGAGAGAGAGAGTCACGAGTATTTCTGAAGAAACAGAATTCTGAGTGGGCATAACTTTTAAATGCTCTGAAAGTGAAAGTGTTAGTCACTCAGTCCTGTCAGACTCTTTGCAATCCCTGGACTATAGCCCGCCAGGGTCCTCTGTCCATGGAATTCTCCAGACAAGAATACTGGAGTGGTTTGCCATTTCCTACTCCAGGAGATCTCCCCTGCCCTCAGATCGAACCTGGGTCTCCTGCATTGCAGGCAGATTTTTTACCATTTGAGTCACCAGGGAAGTATGCTCTGAGGCAGCAGCAACTCTGGTGCAAGAAAGAACAGTGGAAATCCAGACTAACTGGAATAAAGACAATGAAGAAAATATTCTGAAATAAGGCTACAGACAAAATGGCAGGCTCAGTTATATGGGCTCTGATCCTGTGGGCTTCCTATGACTACTATAGCGGCTATTAGTCTAAATGTTGTTCCTTTGATGGTAATCATCTTTTTCTCTCTGATTGCCTTAAATCTTCCAGTGGCCTTTGTTTGGCAGTTTCTCTATGATATGACTAGATATGAGGTTTTTAAAAAAAATATTTTTCCTGTTTGGGAATTTTTTAAGTTCCTAAGTCTATAAATCAATGCCTTCTATCAGTTGTGGAAGATTTCCTCTTCACTCTTGCCTCAGTTTCTTCCTTTTTCCTCTTTCTGGAACTTCAGGTAAACGTATGTTACATTTTCTTACTCTATCTTCTCTGTCTCTTGGCTGCTTTTCATCTGTCTCTCTAACTCTTTTTTCCTGTGCTGAGTCATTTCCTTTGGTCTGTTTTTCAGTTTACGATATATTTGTTCAGATGTATCTAATCTGCTGATAAATCCATAGAGAGGGTTTTCTATTATAATTATTATATTTATCATTTCTAAAAGTAATATTTCATTGCCATTCAAATCTCTTACACCATAATTTCATATTTCTTGAAACTCTTTTTAAGTATGTATTTGACTTATTTTAAACTGTGAGCAATATGACTTTAATATTTGACATTTTAAAGGCTTCATTCCTGCTTGATTTTGCTCATGAAGTTTTGTTTCCTTGAGTATTTTTGATTTTTGACTCTCTGAATAATCCTCACAAAAGTGTTTTGGGAACTTTTGAAGTGTAGAATGAAGGTTCATTTTTTCACTGAAGACTTTCATTTGCTTGTAAAGCATGGAGCATCAGCAGTCTGGAACCCTTTTCTCCCCACCCCCTCCCCCCATCCCCACCTTTGGCCACACCATGTGACATCTTAGTTCCCTGACCAGGGTTTGAACCTATGCTCCTTACAATGGAAGCACAGAGTATTAACCACTGGACCTCCGGGGAAGTTCCATTCTAGAACCCTTTTAAAACAAAACATTAGTTTCAGGTTTTTGAAGACTCATCTTAGTGAGCTTTTAAAAAATAATAGGCTTTATTTTTTAGAGAATTCTTAGGTTTACAGCAAAACTGAGTGTGAAATTTCCCCATACTCCAGTCTTTCCCTATACATAGCTTTCCCCACCCTCAACATCTCATATTAATAGGGTACGTTTGTTACAGTTCCCTGGTGAATTTAAATATAGTTTACAAAGCTGCATAATAACAAACTTATATACATATATATATAACTTCTCAGGACAATTCTCCATTTTTTGTTCAGCACCAAAGTAACTTTCCTTGTAGTGTCCTCATATTGGAAGAAAATGTGGTTTACATCTGATTCAGATTTAAACTGAGATCTAGCTTTATGAGAAGAAGGTCTCCTATTCAACTACCCACTTGTCCATTCTTAGCATGTTTTTCTGTTCCTGTACCAATGAGGCCATAGAACCTGAACTTTAAGTTTGCCAGGTTAGCAAATGCTCTCATGAGAAAGTAGCTTTCTCCTATAAGAAGGGACTTCTATGTTTTTCTCCTACAAGAAGAATTGGGCCTGAAAAATTCCTATAATCTTTTAAGTTCTTCAATGCAACTAAGAAGGCTTAAAAATTACTTTCCTGTCTTTTTAGTTGGTTTCAGTTGGATACTTGGCCAAATATTTTATCATGAACAGCGCGTGCTAAGTTTTGGTCATGTCCAACTCTTTACAACCCTCTGAACTGTAGCCCACTAGGCTTCTCTGGCCATGGGATTCTTTAGGCAAGATACTGGAGTGAGTTGCCATGGCCTCCCTCCTCCAGGGGACCTTCCCAACCTAGGGATCAAACCTGGGTTCTCCTCGAAGTTCTTGCATTGCAAGTGAGTTCTTTACAGCTGAGCCACTGGGGAAACCCTTCATGAACAGAAGTCCATTCATTTATTCTCTCAATCAACAAATGATTATTGGATATCTGCTACTGAGCTGGATATTTGGGGGGTGCAATTATATATTGGATATTATTCATGTCATGAAGAGCTTACAGTTAAGTTCAGGAGGAAGTATGTGAAGACTAATCAATGTATAAGTTTTATGAACAGAAGTAGAGAAGTTTAACTTTAATTACAATGCAATGTCTATCTTTTTCCCAAATGCAATTCAAGTACTAAGAATCTAGCTTTGTGGGAAGAAATCTGTGAATCATTATTCTCCGTATTAACACCCCCAATATTTTCTGGCTCCTATGAGGGAACAGAGATTTAAGAGAAAGAAACAGGAACAAAACTAGGATGGGGATGGGGGTTCCAAGGGGGATATTACCAAGAGCTTAAAAGTACAATTTAAAATTTTTAATGCAATTTTAAAATGTTACTTTCTATTTTCAGCTATTACAAAATATAGGCTATATACCCTGTGCTATACAACATATCCCTGAGCCTGTCTTACTCCCAATTGTTTGTACCTCCCACTTCCCTCCCGCCCATCCCCAGTGAGATATTTGCCCTCCATCAATGGTAACCTCTAGTTTGCTCTCTTTATCTTTGTAAACTTTGTTCTCTGGGGTCCATTAAAAAAATTGATAAAGTCTGTTATCTCCTGTTGTCTGAACCTGCCTCACTTATGTGAACCATCAGTATGACCTTCCGGGGAGACTGTAATAACCAGTGTTGTTAAGGAGATCCCATATGTGTCACTTCCAGTACTGATCATAACAATGGATGTCACTTGGTCAGTTATCTTACAACTTCATATGATATTAGAGTAGGAGTAGGCTGCAGTCCATGGGGCGGTGAAGAGTCGGACACGACTGAACGACCTCACTCTCACTTTTCAGTTTCATGCATTGGAGAAGGAAATGGCAACCCACTCCAGTGTTCTTGCCTGGAGAATCCCAGGGACAGGGGAGCCTGGTGGGCTGCTGTCTATGTGGTCACACAGAGTTGGACACGACTGAAGCGTCTTAGCAGCAGGAGCAGCAGCAGCAGCAGCAGCAGCAGCAGTTCTATGGACATTAAAAAACCCAAATAAGACCTGCACCTGCCATAAGATTTAGAGTTCATTTGGCACTTTCAGGTATATGTTCTTAATCCCAGGAGCAATACTTAAATGATTAGGACAACAGATTTTTATTTACATAGCTTGGAAAAAGTCCAACAAATCAACTTCAAACAGTGAGATATTTGATACCCTATCTTTATTTACACATTCTGGGAACAGCAGATCTGAAAGGCAAACCAAGGTTAATGTTCTGGCAATCAGCTGAAGTTAATTGATGGAGACGTTTCAGAGTAAAACAAAATTATCTTGACAGCTTTTCATTAGGATAACAACCTGACAGTAAAAGGACTACCTAATTTCTTTTCCTAATCATGACAAATTATTATTAATAGCAACTCACATGTGTATGATGCATCTTGAGAGACAGATCCCTACAGACTTTACAGCATGGACTGGTGAAATAGCCTCCTCCCCAAGCTAGATCCCGGTATTCTTAAAATAGTGATAGAAGAGTAGTTTATTCTAAATAAAGTTCAAAGGGCTGTTTAACTTAAATTTAGACCTTAAAGCAAAGATCTAAAAATATGAGGAGTGTTAAAAAGTAATGTTCCAGAAACTTTCACCAAATAATTGTAGCCCACATGAATAATTTTTATTTTTTTAAGAGAATGACTCACTCTTCAGAAAACATTTGCTTTGTTCACAGAATATGTATTATGTGCCTGATAAGAAACCATTTATAGCTTTAGAATAGGTCATAAAGTCAAACATGAAGGGCAAGAAGGAAAGTTTTCATTTGGACACATATCCTAGGATAAATTTGGGAGTAGGTTCCCCCAGAATTCTGGTGAGAATTTCATAGCTTTAATTTCCCTAAGCATTGAGCTCATATCTTTGTGAATTTATGAATGCTAGAAGAAAGAGAAGGACATGGAAGATAAAGTCCTGGGTGAAGGCTGGAGAAGCTTTATTGCTTCTGTCCATCTTTATGCCCTCTCAAGAATTCTGAAGAAAACTCTAGAATAGCAGTGAAGAGAGAGAAGTCTGGTGAAAAGTCATATGGGTAACATAGAGCTGAACATGAAATTGGGAATTCTTGATTAAAGGCAAAGAACAGGCTTACCTCTAACATTTGTGTGGCCTGGGCATCATAAGTCAGTTGACAAATTGATAATTAAAATGTGTTCTGTCTTCCCATTTAACTGGATGGCTCAGACAGTAAGGAATCACCTGCAATGCAGGAGACACAGGTTCGATCCCTGGGTCAGGAGGATCCTTGGAAGAAGGGAATGGCTGACCACTCCAGTATTCTAACCTGGAGAATCCCACGGACAGAGGAGCCTGGCGAGCTATAGTCCATGAGGTCGCAAAGAGTTGGACATGACTGAGTGACTAACACATTCACTTTTCTATCTTCATACCAAGAAAATTAGAGATCCCAAGGGAATATTTCATGCAAAGATGGGCACAATAAAGGACAGAAACAATATGGACATAACAGAAGCAGAAGATATTAAGAAGAGGTGGCAAGCATACACAGAAGAACGATACAAAAAAGATCTTAATGACCAAGATAACCATGATGGTGTGATCACTCACCTAGAGCCAGATATCCTGGAGTGGGAAGTCAAGTGGATCTTAGAAAGCATCACTATGAACAAAGCTAGTGGAGGTGATGGAATTCCAACAGAACTATTTCAAATCCTAAAAGATGACGCTATGAAAGTGCTACACTCAATATGCCAGCAAATTTGGAAAACTCGGCAGTGGCCGCAGGACTGGAAAAGGTCAGTTTTCATTCCAATCACAAAGAAAGGGAATACCAAAAAAATATTCAAACCACTGCACAACTGTACTCATCTCACATGCTAGCAAAGTAATGCTCAAAATTCTCCAAGCTAGGCTTCAATAGTACATGAACAGAGGAACCAGAGATCAAATTGTCAATATCTGTTGGATCATAGAAAAAAGCAAGAGATTTCCAAAAGAACATCTGCTTCATTAACTATGCTAAAGCCTCTGACTGTGTGGATCACAACAAACTGGAAAATTCTTAAAGAGATGGAAATACCAGACCACCTTACCTGCCTCTTGAGAAATCTATTTACAGACCAAGAAGCAACAGTTAGAACTGGACATGGTACAATGAACTGGTTCCAAATTGGGAAAGGAGTATGTCAAGGCTTTATATTGTCAGTCTGCTTATTTAACTTATATGCAGAGTACGTCATGCAAAATGCCAGGCTAGATGAAGCACAAGCTGGAATCAAGATTGCCAGGAGAAAGATCAATAACCTCAGATATGTAGATGACACCACTCTTATGGCAGAAAGTGAAGAGGAACTGAAGAGCCTCTTGATGAAAATGAAAAAGAGAGTGAAAAAGCTGGCTTAAAGCTCAACATTCAGAAAACAAAGATCATGGCATCTGGTCCCATCACTTCATGGCAAATAGATGGGGAAACAGTGGAAACAGTGAGAGACTTTATTTTCTTGGGCTCCAACATCACTGCAGATGATGACTGCAGCCATGAAATTCAGACACTTGCCCATTGGAAGAAAAGCTATGACCAACCTAGACAACATATTAAAAAGCAGAGATATTACTTTGCCAACCAAGGTCCATCTAGTCAAGGCTGTGGTTTCTCCAGTAGTCATGTATGGCTGTGAGAATTGGACCATAAAGAAATCTGAGCACTGAAGAATTAATGTTTTTGAACTGTGGTGTTGAAGAAGACTTCTGAGTGTCCCTAAGACATCAAGGAGATCAAACCAGTCAATCTGAAAGGAAATCAACCCTGAATTATTCATTGGAAGGACTGATACTGAAGATGAAACTCCAATCTTTGGCCACCTGATGTGAAGAACTGATTCATTAGAAAAGACCCTAAAGCTGGGAAAGATTGAAGGCAGGAGGAGAAGGGGACAACTGAGGATGAGAATGGTTGGATGTCACCACTGACTTGATGGACATGAGTTTGAGCCCACTCCGGGAGTTGGAGATGGACAGGGAAGCCTGGCATGCTGCAGTCCATGGGGTCGCAAAGAGTCAGACACGACTGAGTGACTGACCTGAACTGAACCTTGAGATTTCACCTTTATAAATGACAAAGTAAGAATTTTGGGTTAGGCTATTTTTTTTATGTAGCTTTATAAAACAATATTCACAATTGTCAATTTAATTTAAAGATGAAATTATAAAATTATTAGTAAATATCACATTTTAAGTATGTATAATTTAGATGAAATTTAAATATATTTTAATATGTTGTTCAATCTCCGTAAATACTTCTATATAAGTACTGGCAGTTATGTCATTCATCATCCAAGTAATTGCCAATGGAAAGAAATGATATCATACTTCTTGATGTTACACCTAGAAGTACACATTCAAGGGGAAAATGAATTTTTTAATATTACAAAATATTCATCAGCCCAGTCCAATTGTTTTGAATGTTGTTGCTATCCACAAGTATATCCAATGTACTGGAAAACAAAGAAGATCAAGGAAAAACTGTTCGTCACTGGGAAACAATGATTTTTAATTTGTAGGAATCATTGCATCCATGCTGAGAGGAAGAATTTAACAATTAATTTGTCTTAATTTTTTTTTTTTTTTGCCTAAATCCTCCTCTGACCTTCATAGCTGTGCCCATCTTCAGTGTCTATAGGTATACAGTCCAAAACCTTTGTGGGGTTTGGTTATAGTACCTACTGTTTCTAGGATATACAGAGATGAGCAGAAGAGTTTTCCTAGGACTTGAATGGTATGGGTTATAAGCATGAATGTTTCAGGTTGTGATTTGAATGTTACCATAACTGAGCACTAAATTCTAAGTGACTGAGGTGCCTTGTGTTTTTAAAAACTTTGATTTATGTGATCCGTGGGGCTCTCTAAAGCATTGCACTCTGGGAGGAAATCTTGCAGAGATATAGACAAAAGAGGTTTATGAATTCCTGAGTCACTGACTCTGTTTTTTAGAAGCCCTGGGAAACCCAGGCTTCCCTGATAGCTCAGTTGGTAAAGAATCTGCCTGCAATGCAGGAGATTACAGTTTGATTCCTAGGTGAGGAAGATCCACTGCAGAAGGGAAAGGCTCCCCACTCCAGTATTCTGGCCTGGAGAATTCCATGGACTACAGTTCATGGGGTCACAAAGAGTTGCACATGACTGAGCGACTTTCACGTTCACTTGGGAAACCCAGCCATGTTGCAAAAAGAGCTTCTGCAGATGACCTGTGAAGGCAGGTACAAGTGTAACACCAGGATACCCAGGAAGAAAGCTTCAGGGGCGCTTGTTCGCTGAGGGTTTGATGGACGTAACATGGGTAGAAGTGGGGATGGGGTGAAAGAAATATTTCTGGAGGTGCAACTGTCTGTGAGAAGGTTTCTACCTGATCAAACTTTGAAATAGAACGGTAACTGTTCACATAGATGTCTCTAGATTCAGTATATGATATATTTCGTGGAATGTTTTTCCTTTAGCAGTGTTTATCAAGGATTTTTAAGATTATCTAGTGTCTCTCTTAAAATCTATGAAGAAGCTGTTTGAGGAATGTAAAGCTCTCTGGAGTCCCATTTCAGCTGCTACAGTAAGGTAAGATAAAACAGAAACAACTTTGATGATAGTGAAAATGAAAGTGATAGTCATTAAGCTGTTTCAGACTGTTTGCGACCCCGTGGACTGTAGCCCGCCAGTCTCCTCTGTCCATGGAATTCTTCAGGCAAGAATACTGGAGTGGGTTGCCATTCCCATTCCAGGGCCTCTTCCTGACCCAGGGATCGAACCCTGGTCTCCTATGTTGGCATGCAGATTCTTTGTCATCTGAATCACCATGGATGCCCCTACTTCGATGATAGGCTCAACTTTTAAAGTATTTGTTTCTTCTGGCTTATTTTTTTTTTCTTTTTGGCAAGGGTACAGAGGTTAAAACTGTGAGAAATAATAGGTAAAAGCTACATGATAATGAAAAACTGGGCTTTTATTGAAAATTTTTTCATTTCTAAAGACATTAGACCACAATGTTATGCACATTTTAAATGAATTCCATTTTCTTGGACCTGTGATTGATGCAACCACACAACCAGATAATCTACCTTTAAAATGACAATATTAAAATATTAAAGAGAAGGAGGGTTGCTTTGGACATTATTACTATACATAAGATAGGTAAGTGTCTCAATTCAAAATGTGAAATGGTCTCAGAAGAAATACACTGCAATAATAATGTAAAAAAGCCTACGAACCTATGGAAGAACATTATTTGTTTTGAAGAAACTTCCTTCTTTCTTTTTATTTATACAATGGTAATATAAGCCTTTATATTAACATCATGGCCAGAAACTGAATTGAAAAGCTAAAAATTCTCATCCTGTTATTTATATTTCATCAGTTGGTATACAAACATCAAATCTGAGAGCAAATGAACACATGTCCTCTTTTCAGGACAAGAGTGATACTGGTTCAGTGATAGTCAAACACTATAGTGATGGTGTATATGCCAAAATGTCAGGGTCTAAAATAAAATCATTATAATGAGCAAAAACATAGTCTCTCAAGGAGTTTCCTAGACAAATTGGAACGACATCTGCTATGTTTACAGGATTGGGCATGATGAAAAACATTTTGAACACAAATGTTCCATGATATCAGCTGGGTTTCTATAGATGTTGGAACTCCCATGAATACTGAGAAAGAAGCTGGACTGTTTAGGGAAGGCAAGTGATGCTGCTGGAAGGACAGCTCTGTTGTTTCAACGCTTTGTTGAATAATTTTCACTGAGGAGCAGCTGGTTCCTAGATCAGTAATATGACATCGTTCTATGGTCTCCAAATAGTCTGTAAATTCTAGAGACCTTACTTCTCTTGGCAGGCTTCATGAAAGTCTTGGAGTTCTTAAAAATGTGTTTGCTGGTGCTATCAGATTCAAGAGACTCGGACTTATGAAGCCCAAGACCTTACTGTTAAGTAAGAGCCATGGAACTAAGTACAAAAAAGAATCAAAGTTTTATCTTGGCTTTGACTGTGCTGCAAAAACTCTTCAGGAGAAATTAAAATCTTAGCTGCACCCAAGAGAGGTCCATAAATATCAGGACTAGTTTTTCACTGCAACTTTATACACAGATTAGGATTACTATTCATATCCCTATTTTATGCGACATGGTTATCATGTTGTCATCTGAACGGAACTCATGGTTTTGTGCCAAGCACTAAAAGAAGTAGATTATTTTCCCCAAGTAGATGTCATTTAGCATTCTGTATCCTTAATGATGCCGTAAATACTTGAAAGAGTTAATGTTTGTCCTCTCGGTATCAGGAAGTAACCTAAGGCTCCACGAAAATGTAGATCCTCATTATTATAATCAGAGATATGAGGATAAATATGTGGAGGTAATTGGTGCACAGTGACTGCAAAAGGATGGCAAGCGTAGACAACGCTGTTTGGCAGGACCACACATTGTTATGGGGGAGCAGCTGACAAGCTCTGAAGTCTTTAATTCTTTAATCTATTCGGCTTCAGGTTTATACAGTGCCCATCACCTGGGCCCTATTTTTTATAACTATCTGCTGAACATTGGCTGAGTCAAAATTGTTTTGTTATGAGTTATTCACATCACCTTAGGGAGGCTGGCTCATATTAGGAGCCTCAATTTTCCCATAAGCCACTGAACATGAAAACGTATTTCAGGGTGAATTAGTTCCTAAGAGGAGTGTGAGACCATGACACTTTGGTGGCTCATTCTTCCCTATACGCTGAACTAGGAAGCAATTTTTCATTTTTTACTCCCACTGTCAATACCACCCTAAAATAAGAACACTGGCCATACAGCAGGCAGTTGGGCGTGGGGGGCTGGGGTGGTAAGAGGGAGACTGACCTGGGCTTGCTGCTAAGAAGGCAATGATTGAAAAGGCAGCTGGCTTGAGAGAAAAAAGGTTCTGGTGCTAAAAAAAAAAAAAAAAAAAAAGTACCTAAAGATGACATGTATAAATTGCCCACAATCACCAAAATACAATAATGAAAATGGATCCCTCCCCTAGCCATGTAACATGTCTTCTCTTGCCTTTTTATGATTTTCCTTTCATTGCAGAGCAAAGCTTGGTGTTCATGTTTCTCTGATTTAATCCGAGTAAATTTGTGAAGGAAGGAGTAAGAGGAACACACGTGTGATATGTCCGGAGATTGCAATTGCCTTGCAATTGTACTTGATGCCTGAAACTGCACTATTCAAAGAATATAATCCACCAAGCATTATCTCCTTCTTGAAGAACCGGTCTAACATGTCACAGTACAGTTTACCATTTCTCTTTTAAACATTTCATCTTCCACCATTCAGATGCAAACATCTCAACTTACAGCACTGCACAGTTTCAGCAAGCAGTTTGTTTCTTTTATATTCCAACAAGTGCAAAAAATGCAAAGGCTAAAGCTGTCTTTTTTGTTTGTTGTAAATCAGAGGAGCAGTGTTTAATCTTCTCCATCCCTTCCCTCCCAAGATGATCTTGAGAAAAACCTAAAGTTTCAGTTTTCAAATGAAGATGATTGCATTTGTAAAAATTAATTGAGATAATATGTGGAAAAGTGCTAAGTGCTATAGGGGGCAGCATTATAAAAATGTATAAGACCTTGCTGTTATTAGCCAGGAATATTACACTCTGGTGCTATAAGAATTAAGATCTAAGAAGCATCCAATAGATGTATAAGAAGGGGATGTCTCCCCTTTGGAAAAATATGTTTTGCATTTCATAAGGAGTGAAGTAGAATTTTAGAAAAGGGGTTTTTTTTTTGAGTCATTAAAGTGTTTTTAATCAGTTTGATGAGTAATGATAAAAGGATAACTTCTAGATCATGAATACCAGTGATTTAGGACCCAAGGCCAGATTCTTTACTGAGTAGAATAGACTCCAAATCCTAGGTTAAAATATGCCGTGAGAAATTCTATTTGTGTATGGGTCAGTGAGAGAAAGAGAGGGGGAGGGAGAGAGAGAGAGAGACTGTCAATGATAAATGCCATTTTCTTTAACTAACATTTATTTTTTGATTTAAAGCATAAAGCATTTCCCCCAAATGTGTCAGTTTACAGTATCATTTGGGTGTGTGATCGTTGTACTCTCCTGAGTGTCATAGTGCTCACTGCCCTCATCATTCATCAGCTGGAGGAAAGCCCAAATCACTGCTTTCTGACACACTCATACAGGAGATGGAGCTGAAGTCTGATGTGTTATCACTTGTCATCCGACTGAACAGTGCTTTGTTTTTGTTGTGGTTGACTAACAACATGAGAAATGAAGGTTATGAGTTCTTGATCTGCCCTGCCTTGGTTTCACTGGGAAGACCACTAGACACCTTATGACTTTGAACAGTTTAATTCAGCTCATAAAAGGGAATCAGTTCAGTTCAGTCACTCAGTCGTGTCCGACTCTTTGCGACTCCATGAACGGCAGCACGCCAGGCCTCCCTGTCCATCACCAACTCCCAGAGTCCACGCAAACCCATGTCCATTGTGTCAGTGATGCCATCCAACCATCTCATCCTCCATCATCCCCTTCTCCTCCTGCCCTCAATCTTTCCCAGCATCAGGGTCTTTTCAAATGAGTCAACTCTTTGCATCAGGTGGCCAAAGTATTGGAGTTTCAGCTTCAACATCAGTCTTCCAATGAACACCCATGACTGATCTCCTTTAGGATGGACTAGTTGGATCTCCTTGCAGTTCAAGGGACCCTCAGGAGTCTTCTCCAACAATAGGCTTGTAATAATCCTGTAGCCAAAAATCACTGAAGTCCAAGAATTTGGTCTCATGCTAGTTCCATTACCAGCATAAAAAAACAATGGGTACTCCTTAGCAATAGAGACAGCTACCACCCTGACATGCCAACAGGCTGCAGTTCGTTGAAAATTGTCATGTGACTTGCCATAGTTAACACTGGTTTCTCTCACTGCCCTCCCCGCCAAAAGCCCTTTAATGGAGTGGTTCTTAACTGGGGACAATTTACCCCTTCCACTTCAAGGGACACTTAGAAATGTCTGGAGACAATTTTTATTGTTGTGACTGGGGAGAAATTGCAGGCATCGAGTAGGTAGACTTCTCTGTACATGGAATTCTCCAGGCAACAATACTGGAGCAGCAATTCCTTTCTCTAGGGGATCTTACTGATCCAGGGATTGAACCCGTCTCTCCTGCATTGCAGGCAGATTGTTTACCATCTGAGCCACAAGGGAAACCTGGTAGACCCCAGTGAGTGAGTGAAAGTCGCTCAGTTGTGTCCAACTCTTTGCAACCCCATGGACTATACAGTACATGGAATTCTCCATGCCAGAATATTGGAGTGGGTAGCTGTTCCCTTCTCCAGGAGATCTTTTCAGCCCAGGGATTGAAGCCAGGCTTCCCGCATTGCAGGGGGATTCTTTACCAGCTGAGACACCAGGTAAGCCCAGTAGACTCTAGGGATGTTGCTAAACATCCTACAATGCACTGGACAACCCTCCACAACAAGAATTATCAGATATAAGATGTCAATAATACTGAGATTGAGAAACCCTGTTTTCGAGGTAATAGGTTTCAGAGAGAGCTGATGGGGGACTGGGAAAATGAATCATAAGCCTGGGTCGGATCCACTCCACATTGGCTATGAAAAGGGTCAATTTGGTAGTGATAAAATCTAATTCAGAACATTCCTGTTATGAGAAAGACATAAGACCCCCATTCTCCTTTAGGAACTTCATTAATAATGCTCACACCTCACTGCTGATGGTAAAGCATCCAGCGTATACTCCCCCACTTCCCAATAAGCCTTCAGGGAGGAAAGAAATCCAGAGTAAATTTATGACCTGCCCTACTCCCATCCTATTTCTAATCACCTCCACCCAAATATGTGAGGGACTGTAAATTGTTCATACGTGACAATTTGCATGTTAACCTTTCATGAGGAGGTTTTTAGAAGCTGCATGTCATCAGCAGGCAAAATATGCAAGTGGTATGGCCAGGCAGCTGCAGAATAACTGATCATGTTTCCAAGGTCCACAGATTATGCCAAGATTCATTCACATGAAGCCCACCTGGGATCTGCAATCTATTGTAAACTAAACTAGTTTAATAAGGGCATCTGTTGCGATCCCTTTCATGTTGCCTTCAGCAGGCATGCCTCTTTTATCACGAGTGAGGCTTTTGTTTCTGAGTTTCATAACAGCAAAGCTTCCCTCCATGAAGCACTAAGCCTTTGCCAACTTTCCAGCCACCTCCTGAATAAATTAACTATGTTCCATCAGGTGGCAGAGAGGACATTTTGAATTCTCTGTGGCAGATGGTTTGACACACCTAATTGAAGTAATATATCTTTCAGAGACTCTTGATGTGTTATAAGGAAATGTAAATCATGTCACATGGGGACAAATCTCTCCTGACTGAAGTAGGGAATTTGGAGTAAATGTGTTGCACTCAGCCTAGACATGGCGTTTTTCAGGGGGGAAAAAACCCTACCTCTAGATGTTCAGCTTTATTAAGGAAGACATTTGCGCCAGTTACATCTAAGAAGGACATCAAGGATTCTATTAGCCAGTTTGGGACTAGTGTTATAATGAACTGAATCAAGAAGCCCACCTGTTCAAAATTAGGCATATTTTAGGAAAGGAATGACATTCAACCAGCCCAAATGGAAGTACATAATGTAGAAAATCAAGTCCCCTAACTGGCTTCCGAAGTCCACAGAATGGGAATGTGTTTCTTCGTATCATAGAGCCTCATTGGGGCATGATGGGAAAGAAACAGCTGAGTTAAGAGTTCTAACTTCTGAGAGAGCTTTCAGATATGCTCAAAACTCAGTGGAAAAGATATTTCCATGAATAAAACTCAGCTCCCACTAAGTGGGGGCTTTTGTACATTTAGGTTTGAGTCTTCAGATAGAGAAACTTGTGCAGGGATGCAAATAGATTTCCCCTTTAACAGAAGATGGGTCACATCTTCCTTCAGCATCCTGAGATTCTTTTGAGGGGTTAGCAGTGCAGTGAGGATTGGTTTACAGTGTGGTTTACAGAATTACTATCCCAGCACTGCAGCAGTACCATGGCTCTGAGAATCCCCAGGAGAAATGGGGATGATAATGGGTTATAGGGGAAGGAGAGTGAAGTTTATAAGAGTGGGAGTGATCTGGAACCTGCAGCACCCTCACACCCCACAACTCAGCACTGTCTAAACTGAGCTGATTGATAGCTCAGCCCCTTCATCCTGCCAGGGTTTCACAGATTCACTGGATTTACTCTGCCCCAGACACATGTGGAAAGACAGAGCTTCAAATGACTGTCCCAAGGGGCTTGCTACAATTTTTTGGAGGCCTGGTCCTTATTATTCATGATAATATCATTTGGAAGCTGCCTCCTCACCTGACAGCTTGCTGAATGAACAAAACTCACATTTCCTGAACAATCTGTATAGGGTCTTATTTAGGTAAGTGCTGTGACTAATTCATTTTTCTTTGATTTTACCTCATTAATAAAATCAGGCTCCTCTGCCCTTTCCCCACCTCCTCAGGTATCTTGAGTTCTACCAGGAGGCTGTCCCATCAGGTTCAATTGGGTTTTAAAAAAATTAATTTATTTATTGTAATTACTTTACAATATTGTAGTGGTTTCTGCAATACATTGACATGACTCAGCCATGGGTGTACACATGTCCCCCATCCTGAACCCCCCTCCCACCCCCCTCCCCATCCCATCCCTCAGGGTTGTCCCAGTGCACCTGCTTTGAGCGCCCTGTTTCGTGCATCGAACTTGTAGTTTTGTCACAGGAATAGAAACACCTTTGCAAATGCTTTGATGTATTGATTTATGCATCAGTCTTTTGTGAACGTGGTTATTGGGAGTCATTTCCCCCACATTCTCAACAGCACTGCCACCATAACTAAACTGAGCTTCTGAATCTGCCAACAAGAGGCCCAAAACCTAGATCAGGGTGACTCCACCACATCCTGCTTAGTGAATATCTGGCATCTAGAAGGCCTCCTTCTCAGACTTTTTCACCTCTATCTATCTTCAACACTTATCAGTAACACTCATTGGCCTTTGGTAAAAAAAAAAAAGACCTTTCCACATAACTGCCCAGCGTTGCCAAAGAGAATGAAATGTCTTATGAGATGGGGCCTTAGGTCTTGATCCTGGTGACTGGCACAGTAACTCAACTGAACACAATCAATGTGATATTTAATAACTATTAAATATTATGGGCTTCCTGGATAGCTCAGTTGGTAAAGAATCTGCCTGCAGTGCAGGAGACCCGGGTTCAATCCCTGCGTTGGGAAGATCCCCTGGAGAAGGAAATGGCTACCCATTCCAGTATTCTTGCCAGGAGAATTCCATGTAGAGAGGAACCTGGCTGGCTACAGTCCATGAGGTAGCAAGTGTCGGATACAACTTAGTGACTAAACTCAAATATTATATAATATTAGCTTTTGCTTACCTTCCTCTTTGTCTTTTGTTGCTTGTTTTCCTCACTGCTATATCTCTAATGCTTAGTAAAGACTGCCTGGCCCATATTTGGTGCTCAAAAGTATTTAATGAATGAATCATCTGAGAAGCCATGGTATTTTATTCCTTTTAGGGTATAGTGATTTTAAAACTTGCAAGAAAGTAAGTTACTTTAACACCACCGCCACCCCCATGCTTATAATTCCTAACATCTCTCTCCCTGCCCTGTCAAGATTTCAGAAACACTTGCTCTAGTTCCTGGTCAAATATAGTTATTGTTAATATTCCTATAGTACATATATGTGTCACACACAAACAATGTTTCAGGCACTTTGTATTCATGCACTCTTTTCCTCCTTACAACCACTCCGTGAAGGAGATACCATAGTTATCCTCACGCTGCAGACGAGAAAAGCGAGAGGCAGTAGGAAAGTGAGAGCATTGGAGATGAACTCAGGTAATCTGGCTTTAGAATTCACAGTCCTAATCACTAGACATGCTGTGTCTTCAATGACTATAGCACCAAACTCTTTATTTCAAAACTACTGAATTCCTGAAATTATAAGTGCATGTAGAAAGGGACGCATGCACAAAGGGAGACGCTGAGGGAGAAAGCCTGCTCTGCATGTTGTTAATAAATCATACTTCTAACAAAAGTGGTTTGTTTATTTGCAATATCATGATTATATAAGCAGATTGGCAAAAGATGGGGTTAGATCAGATAAAGAGTTCCAGCCCTGCCATGGAAGAGGTCTATAACCCACTATGTAGCCTCCAAAGGTGACAGCAACCAGACCCAAAGAAAGACAAACTGAACGGTCACCCTTCTGTACCAACAAGTGGTTGACTCTATCACCCTGCATGATGGAAATAAAACTGGCTCCTGACAACCAGGGACTTCAGTGTCATCAAAATGCTCTTCTCATAGCCCTCTCTTTCCAGATCAGGGTTGCCCTTGCTAGTTGCCATTGCTGGGGTTCAGTTTCCTCTAGCATCTTTGGAAATTGAGAAGTCCCCTCAAAGGTGGAAGCCCCTGCTGGGTTTGGGTGACCTTTGCCCAGGGAGCCTTGGAATGCCTATAAAGAGGATACATTTTGGACCTAGACACTTCAGACACTACTTAGTTACCTGGTTAATTAATCTCGTATAGGATATATACTTATATGTGCTCTTTCCTCTGAAACAAGGCATCAGGTTCTGGAAAGGACAAAGAACTTGCACCACTGGTAGGTCATTAGGGTCCAGCCCCAGAGATTCAGCCTTCGCACTTGTTCTCACCCATACTGTAATACCCACCTTGCAATTACTGAGCAGTCACCCTGGGTCAGATGCTGTCTGTTCTATATTCATGCAGTCACAACAGGAAGCAGACTGCAGGCTCAATTAAGGTAAATTACAGAATCACAGAGCGTCTAACAAAAAAAACATGCACAAAGGTGTGGGCAAGGTACAGGAAACCCAGGAGGAAGAGGGCCAGACCCCTAGGCTGGTAGGAGTGGGACCATCACCACCCTAGTGAAGGTGAAAGAGAAGCCGTTATTCAAACTCGGAGTCAGTTCTGAGGAGAGGCTGGCTTGATGGAGCCTGACCTTAGCTGGAGGAAATATGGCCAGCCTGCCCAATGACCTCAAAGGGAGGGGCTCAGGAAATACATGCCACACCCTCATTCTCCTCCCCTATGACCCAGTGCCAGGGCTCTTCAGTGGCCAGATTCAATCTAAAGCCAGAGGTCAATAGAGCCCCTAGGTATAGTCCATATAGGTCAAGGTAGAGATGGGGTGTTTTTTGTTTTGTTTTGTTTTTTTTTTTACTTTATTTTACTTTACAATACTCTATTGGTTTTGTCGTACATCAACATGAGTCCGCCACGGGTGTACACGGTTGCGTTTATATGTAAAAGGGTAAATAGAGCCCTTTGCATGGATTACCTATTTAATCCTTACAATATCCTTCCAAGATAATTGCTGTCCCAGTTTTTCAGAAAAGGAAACTAACTTGTAAGCAGTGAAGCAATTATGTGTGTGTGTGTGTGTGTGTGTGTGTGTGTATCTATCTATCTATGTTCAATTCCTCAGTCGTGTCCAACTCTTTGAAACCCCATGAACTGTAGCCCACCAGGCTCCTCTGTCCATGGAATTTTCCAGGGAAGGATACTGGAGTGGATTGCTGTTTTCTATTCCAGGGGATCTTCCTGACCCAGGGATAGAGACTGTGTCTCTTGCATCTCCTGTATTGGCAAGTGGATTCTTTACCACTGTGCTACCTGAGAAGCCCAATATATACATAAACATTCTGTTATCAAATAAGTTAGTCATCAGAGATCACCTCAATCAGTATATTTTCATATCTATTTATGGCCTTTTATGTGATGCATTTTTACTTTATATTATTGCATTTCAATTTATTTCATTTCACTTTATGTATGAAAACATGTGCAGATTCCATTGTGCCATGCACCATTCTATATGCTTTATACATATTAGCTTAGTAATTTTCATAGTAATATTAAGAAGCAGGTACTATTATTATTCCCATAATATAAATGAGACAGGTTAAGTAACTTGTCTGGAATTCCATAACTGATGAATGGTGGAACTCACATGCAAATTTACACAGTCTGATTTGAGTCCCATTCTTAACCATTCTGCTCTACATATATACATATCTCCTATATGCATATATCTCATTACCCCTAGACAGCAAAATTGGAATCATGTTATGTATTCCTGTTCTTTAATTTTGTATCTAACTATATGTCTTCAGCATGCATTCATATAGGAGTTCTTTTTCTTGATTATACTCATCCTAATTGGATATGGAAATAAATATTTCACCAAGAAATAGAACATGCCAGTAATAAGCAGCTAAAATAATCAGGTAGAAGAAACGTACTCCCCAGCACACACACACACATACACACATAAACGCAGAGATAAAAAGTAATGGAAACGATACGTATTTCTAGTAAAATATTGAATCATTTGACATAGAGCTTTACCCTTGAATGACTTGGTGTATATAATTGGCTCTGTGTGTTTGATTAGTTGCAGAGTGGCAGAAATAATTCATGGTGATCTGTTAAATGCTATGGGCATTTGATATGTATAAGAGGCTTTGGGGAATTATGAATATGTAAAAACTCTTCTTGCTGACAGTCTTGTTGTAGAGGCAAGATGTATAATCATAGAGGACTGTTATGGACTAAAGGTCTATATATCTCCCCCAAATTCACATGTTGAAGTTCTTAACACACAGTGCGATGGCATTTTTGTGATGGGGCCTTTGGGAGGTAGTTAGGGTTGGATGAGTTTATGCAGGTGGGGTCCTCATGGTGGGATTAGTGCCGTTTTAACAAGAGACACCAGGGAGTTCCTTACTCCTTCTCTTTCTCCCTTGTGCCCTCAAAGAAGAGGCCAATGAGCACACAGAGAGATGGCACCACCTACAAGCCAAGAGGAAATCTCAGAATGAAACTTACTTACCAGAACCTTGATCTTGGACTTCCCAGTCTCCAGAACTATTTCTATTATTTAAGCCACCTGGCTTATGGTGTTTTGTTTTTGTAGCTCGAGTTGGATGATACAAGGAAGATAATTTTAAGAAGTAGCTCAAGGTAGTAAGTGCTTAGCAGTAAGTGATGACTATAATAAAATATTTGAGAGGAGGGAGGAATCTGAACATCTGTGGTGGTCAGATAAGGCTCCCAGGACTTAGAGAGGTGGGGAAGAGGAAGTGGCTGACACAAGCAAAAATACAAAATGACCACACAGGGACTCTCTTGGTGGTACAGTGGTTAAGAGTCTGTCTTGCAATGCAGGGGACATGGGTTCAATTCCTGGTCTGGGGAGATCCCACATGCCATGGGGCAATTGAGCCCATGGGCCACAACTCCTAAGCCCACATGCCCTAGATAAAGCCTGTGCCCTACAATAAGATAAGCCACCATAGTGAGGAGCTTGCACATCACAGCAAAGACCCAGTGCAGCCAAAAAAAAAAAAAAAAACCATGCACATTTGGAATGTGCCGCCTCAGGATTCACGTGAGGGGTCTGTGTGAACAGAGCTTCTCCCAGGGTCGGTGCTTGCCCTTCTCTCTCCTGGGCATGGTCTCCTCCCCATCTTCACCAGGTTACTGTAATGCCTGCTCAGTCTCAGGACTCAGGACTTCCATGTCTCATTCTTAGGAAATCTTTGCTGACTCCCAGGCTTAGTTGTGACTCCAGTTACAGAATTCCCTGATTTCTTTCGGGGCACTCTCCACAATGATACTTAAATTATTAATTGTGTGAGGTTTTTTTTTTTTTTTTTTTTTTTCTGATGCTTGTTTGCCCCACTGGACTTCCAGCTCCATCAGCACCCAGTTTGGGTTGTTTTGCTCTTCATTATGGTCTCAAATTGGGGCACAGTCTGAGTAGGTATTAGCAGTTCAATACATATTTGTTGATTGCCTAGATAGATGCCTGGCTATTACATCTCACAAAAGAGCTCTTCCTTGTTGTAGCACTGACGTATTTTAAAGACTGTGTCTTTGTTTAGGTCTGGGCTAAGGACCGCATGACTTTATGGGTGGTGTAGTGGTAAGGAACCTGCCTGCAAATGCAGGAGACAGGAGATGTGGGTTTGATACCTGGGTTGAGAAGATCCCCTGGAGAAGGAAATGGCAATCCAGTCCAGAATTCTTGCCTGGGAGATCCCATGGACAGGAGCCTGGTCACAAAGAGTTGGACATGACTAAGCGTGCACACACTCAAGGACCACATATGTAGTCAAAAGAAATATTATGTCAGAGGCCAAGTTTTTAAAATAAGCTGATTGAGTCTGATCTGTCACAGCCCTTTTCAGAGCTCTAAATTGTTTCTGACTTATAGAAAGATCTTTTTGATCCTTTGAAAAGATAGAAGCTCAGGGTCAGATGACAAGATAAACTGGCTGAAATCGATGGCCATAAAGTAGCTAAAAGAGAGCCAAGTGTGTTTCAAATATTTAAACTTTTGCCATTTGTCAATTTTTAATAGGTTGAGAAGAGGCTTTTTAAAATTATTTAACAAAAATCGTTAGATTCTACTTAAAAATACAAAGAGAACAGACCAAACTGTAAATATTTTCACTGGTACTCTCTCTAGGTACTAGAGGTAAAAGGGATTTAACTTATTTCCTTTTGGGGACCTGAGCTTCTTGACTATTTAGGAAGAGACATGGGGATCTACATCAAGGACGTTTCTTCCTTTTCTGTCAGGTTCTCTGTGAGAGTCCTTTGACTATACTTGGCTGCCCCAATTTCTAGCTTCCTGTGGTATCAGATGTTTGGGAGAAAAGGCAAGATCTGTTTTTAGAGACATCTGTTTAACGGAGAGTCAGAAACCCCCACGCTAATAGCTCTGCAATTAGCAGCTTCTGACTTATCTCAGGGCCAGTTTCCATCTTTCTGGATGACCCTGGTGGTGACAATCCTACTCAGACCCTCAGGACTCTCATTTCTCTCCCTTGCTGCCTCTACAGAGCATAAGGCCATCTGTGGCCATCCCACCCAGCTCATGGAAATGACGAGGCTTGGCATGACCAGAGCCACTTTCTCCTTTCAGCATTTTATGGGGACTTCCCTGGTGGCCCAGTGGTTAAGAATCCGCCTTGCAATCCAGGGGATGCAGGTTTGATCCCTGGTCAGGGAACTAAGATCTTATATGTCATGGAGCTACTAAGCTCGCGCACTGCAACTACTGAGCCTACGTAATCCGAAGCCTGTGTGCCACAACTAGGGAGTCTGTGTGCTGCAACAGAGACCCTGCAAAGCGCAGTGAAGAGCCCCCAGGCCGCAACTGAGACCTGATTCAGCCCAATAGATGAAGTAATTTAAAACCATTCTGGAAACGGCAAGGCATGACGTTAACAAACTTTGCTAATCAAGGCTGAAGTGACTGCTAATAAATAAAATGGGCAAATTAATATTGCCAATGATCAAACGATCAGAGACTCTGAATACTGACTTGTTAATAATGTTTGAGATTTTTTCTAACACAGAAACCTCCTTCAACATCTGCCTCTCACTCAAAATTATAAGCTGGCTGTTGAACTATGTTTTTACAAGAAATATGCTCTGAACAAATAGTACTCAGAGCCATCTCACATGTCTAAATGCTGCAATGCTTCCCTGTTTTTTAACGGTCACTAGTTCTATCTGAAATGTAATGGCCAGAAAGTAATATTTTAAAAAGCCTATAAACAGCCAAATGGATTTCTCAATATCCATGTATTAAGTTCATGTACTTTTTGTGTAGTCCTTTTGATCTTCACTTTATGCTAGTATATTCTTTCAGTATACACAACTTTAACAAGCCTAGGAATATAGTTTATTAGTTCTTAATATATTAGAAACAATATATCAGAAAGAGCAAACCTATTTGAATGAGCAAGGGTCGCAAAAATAATCATATCCAGACGGGGCAGGCAGAAAAATGAGAAAAGGCAGATTCAAGAACTACAAATAAACAAACACTTCAGTAGCCTAAGGCCATTTCGTATGGCTCTCTTCAATCGGATTGGAAAGTGTTTTTGTATTACAACCCTGCAGGGTAATTGGATGTTCATGGCGCTGACCCTGAATTGTCAGGCAAAATAAAGAGATAAAATCATGACAGATAACCTCTGTTCAAGAGGCAGAGAAACGTTCAATGAATTTTTGAAATATCTTCAAATAAAATAGTTCAAATAAAACATGTTCACTGGCTCTAACAGGTAAGTTATAGTTACCTGGAAGATTCATTTATGTGAAACACCATATTTTGTGACAGTGTCAAATAACTTACGTGAGTTGTGTGGGGAGAGTTGAAGAGTACAGACGATACAGTCTTGACTTCACAGGCACACTGCAATATTCATGAGATAAAAATTCTTCCAATAAAATTTAATATTGTTTCTGTTTCTAACATGACTAGACTTGGGATTAGAGAGAGGGAGATGAGAAAAATACACCTCTATCCTGTACACACAATGTTTGCACCTGACTAGTTAGTTACCTGGCAAGCTGTGGGGAAGACAAATTCTCCAGCTTATGTAAAATTTAGACAGTCTGATCAATGAAGTGTGAAGTAAATGTTGCTCAGTTGTGCCCAATTCTCTGTGACCCCATGGACTATACAGTCCAGAATACTGGAGTGGGTAGCCTATCCCTTTTCCAGGGGATCTTCCCAACCCAGGGATCAAACCCAGGTCTCTGGCATTGGAGGAAGATTCTTTACCAGCTGAGCCACCAGGGAAGCCCAACCTGATCAACAACAGATTGAAATAATTCAGTTTAGCAAATGTTTTCAGTAGAGCAGAGGAATCGCATCCAAACAACCAAAAACCAAGGGAGGAAAACCTTAGCATCCTGAAAAGCTTGGCTGACCATATCTCAGTGTTGTATTTGGCAGAAAGAAGGGTACTCAACACATGGGTTCGTTCAGATTCACCTGGTTTCTCTGTGGGAAACACCAAGGATGCTTTCTCTTCCCTTGTTATTAGATTTATCTTCTTCCTTCCTGGATACTCTGGAGATAAGTGCTTTGAAATTACCCAAAGAGAAGCAGATTAATGGTTTTGTTTTTCAAACATCTTAATAAAAGATCTGAAAGTTAATATTTGTTAAGTTGTAAGGAGATAGGTAACAAAGTACTGCAAATTGAATCCTCCAGACACACTGAATTAGCACAATAGACCAAAGACTCACAAAATAAAACTGTCCTAAGCTAAAGTCAGAAGTTCTCAGGGTTGTTCATTTCCTTCTGCTTTCCAAATTTCCATCGTGAGCATCAGCCGGGCTGACTGTCGAACACACAATGTTTTGAGCTTGCTCTCTATCTCGCAGCCTGGAGGCTAGGAGATGCTGCCGGGGTTCAGGCAGTGTCTCATCTATTATCAATCTGGGAAACTTAGCACTGGCTATTCAAAGCTCCAGGGTCCCAGGCATCACACATCTTTTTCATGAAACCTCTGTCTACCCAGCTTCCCTGGTGGCTCAGAAGGTAAAGAGTCTGCGTGCAACACAGGAGACCTGGGTTCAATCCCTGAATTGGGAAGATCCCCTGGAAAAGGGAATGGCAACCCTCTCCAATATTCTTGCCTTGAAAATCCTATGGATGGAGGATCCCTGTGGGCTACAGTCCATGGGGTCCCAAAGAGTCAGATATGACTGAGCAACAAACACTTGTGTGTCTTGTGTCTGTCTATCCACAGTGATAAGGATCTATAGTGATATAAGAAATGAATTAGTGATGACAACTTGGGTCCTCTCAGAATTCAGAGAATCTTGGGAGTTTTGTGACAAAGATGTGTTGAAGAAAGGATCTTTCCGCTCAGAAATGTCTCATCCCCATACTATCTGTCCCAAGTTGGTATTTCCTTTACATTTCTTTCCACAAATTCAGTGGGTGTCTCTACTGCTAATAATGGCTTTCCTTTACATCAATTCTTTCCAAACTCTGACTTCATGGATGAAAGCCCCCTTTTCCATATCTGGTTCACCTGATTTGGGAGGGAGTGGGCTCTTAGAATCCAGTCCCAGTATATAACATGAGAGAGGACCTTCTCCCCACTCCAAGTCAATGAACGCATTGTCCTAGTAGTAAACTCGAGCTGTGTACCATCTCAGGTTGCACCTAGTTAGCTTCTACCCACCACTTATGGGGGATTATAGCTCAAAATGGTGAATGAAAATAACTACTGAGTAATTGTTAAAGATGTTATAATATTTAACTGCTTTTGGATGTTTTGATCTATTGTGAACTTCAAAACAGTCTTTAAAATATTTATTTGTTTATTTGACTCCAACGGGTCTTAGCTGCGGCTTAGAGGACCTTCGTTGTGTCATGCGGGATCTTTTGCTGTGGCTCATGGATTCTCTCGTTGTGGCTTGTGGGCTGCAAAGCATGGACTTAGTTGCTGCATGGCATGTAGGACCTTGGTTCCCTAGGCAGGGATTCAACCCACGTCCCCTGCACTACTCGGCAGATTCAAAACCGCTGGACCACCAGGGAAGTCCTTCAAAGCAGTCTCGTGCAGAAAGTAATACAGGGATTAGTTATTATTTTAGGGATGAAGAAACAGAAGGATAGTGACTTACCCAAAGTCACACACCTAGGAACTGGCAGAAAGAACAATCTGGGTCTTTTGCTTTCTACTTCTGGCTGAAGCCTCTCTTAGCCATTATAGAACACCATGCGATGCTATGATACGACAAGAACAACAAATCAAAGTTATCTCTTGGATGTGATGGTGCAGATCCCACGAAAGGTGGTACAAAACCATTCATCTTCTTGTCTCTCATGTGACAGTGGCAGATATATCCCAGCTGTTTGGGATACATGAATAATGAAGGCTTGACATGAAGTAAAACTAACTGGTCCTTCTGGCAGTGATGTCTTTGACCTGATTAGTATCAGGCTCTATCACGCTGTCTTATCAAGAGCACACTTTTGTAATGAATAGATTGATAAGCTTGCTTTCATTAAGCAATAAAGGAAACCAGAAAATATCTACAAATTGTGACATACCAGATTAAAAATATGTTCTGTGCTCTTATTTTTAAATATCGTGGAATGAATGAGTTTATTTACACATTTTTTCTTTGGAGCAGAAATTCTAGAATGAAACTGGCAAAGGCAAGGTGAGGCAAGGATGACTGTGTTGCCAGGGCTCCTGACTCCCCTGCTAGCCTGCATGTTACAAGCACATTTCAAAGGAATCTTAACTTCCACACTTCTGTGGTCCTGCTAGCTCAATTAGAGAGGCCAGCCTGGCCTTTTTCATCATGCCCTGTGGGAATATCCTTTGATATCAGTGGGGATCCTAGGGCTGAATGAGAGAAGAGAATGAGAGGCTGGCTCCAGAGGAATATTTGATCTGAGTTGGGTCAAGGCGAGAGCAGGCGCCACCTGTGAGGACAGTTTCCTGTCAACTGAGGTGATCAGTCTCCTCCAGGCTGACTGCAAAGGCGAGTCATGCCTGTCGAACCACAGCCATTTACCTTAGCTAAACCCTGAATGTTCCCTTGGTATCTCTAATTTCTTGAAGAGATCTCTCGTCTTTCCCATTCTGTTGTTTTCCTCTATTTCTTTGCATTGATCGCTGAGGAAGGCTTTCATATCTCTCCTTGCTATTCTTTGGAACTCTGCATTCAGATATCTTTCCTTTTCTCCTTTGCTTTTCACTTCTCTTCTTTTCACAGCTATTTGTAAGGCCTCCCCAGACAGCCATTTTGCTTTTTTGCATTTCTTTTCCATGGGGATGGTCTTGATCCCTGTCTACTCTACTATGTCACGAACCTCCGTCCATAGTTCATCAGGCACTCAATCTATCAGATCTAGGCCCTTAAATCTATTTCTCACTTCCACCATATAATCATAAGGGATTTGATTTAGGTCATACCTGAATGGTCTAGTGGTTTTCCCCATTTTCTTCAATTTCAGTCTGAATTTGGCAATAAGGAGTTCATGATCTGAGCCACAGTCAGCTCCTGGTCTTGTTTTTGTTGGCTGTATAGAGCTTCTCCATCTTTGGCTGTAAAGAATATAACCAATCTGATTTCGCTGTTGACCATCTGGTGATGTCCATGTGTAGAGTCTTCTCTTGTGTTGTTGGAAGAGGGTGTTTGCTATGACCAGTGTATTTTCTTGGCAAAACTCTATTAGTCTTTGCCTTGCTTCATCCTGTATTCCAAGGCCAAATTTCCCTGTTACTCCAGGTGTCTCTTGACTTCCTACTTTTGCATTCCAGTCTCCTATAATGAAAAGGATATCTTTTTTGGGTGTTAGTTGTAAAAGGTCTTGTAGGTCTTCATAGAACTGTTTAACTTCAGCTTCTTCAGCGTTACTGGTTGGGGCATAGACTTGGATAACTGTGATATTGAATGGTTTACCTTGGAGACGAACAGAGTTCATTCTGTCATTTTTGAGATTGCATCCAAGTACTGCATTTCAGACTCTTTTGTTGACCATGATGGCTACTCCATTTCTTCTGAGGGATTCCTGCCCGCAGTGGTAGATATAATGGTCATCTGAGTTAAATTCACCCATTCCAGTCCATTTTAGTTTGCTGATTCCTAGAAAGTTGACGTTCACTCTTGCCATCTCTTGTTTGACCACTTCCAATTTGCCTTGATTTATGGAGCTGACATTTTAGGTTCCTATGCAATGTTGCTCTTTACAGCATCAGACCTTGCTTCTATCACCAGTCACATCCACAACTGGGTATTGGTTTGCTTTGGCTCCATCCCTTCATTCCTTCTGGAGTTATTTCTCCACTGATCTCCAGTAGCATATTGGGCACCTACTGACGTGGGGAGTTCCTCTTTCAGTATCCTATCATTTTGCCTTTTCCTACTGTTCACGGGGTTCTCAAGGCAAGAATACTGAAGTGGTTTGCATTTCCTTCTCCAGTGGACCACATTCTGTCAGACCTCTCCACCATGACCCGCCCATCTTGGGTGGCCCCATGGGCATGGCTTAGTTTCATTGAGTTAGACAAGGCTGTGGGCTTGATAAGATGGGCTCAACAAAGGACAGAAATGGTATGGACCTAACAGAAGCAGAAGATATTAAGAAGAGGTGGCAAGAATACACAGAAGAACTGTACAAAAAAGATCTTCATGATAATCTTCATGATTATCACACCAGATAATCACAATGGTGTGATCACTCACCTAGAGCCAGACATCCTGGAATGTGAAGTGGGCCTAAGAAAGCATCTTAGTGGGCCTTAGAAAGAATCACTACCAACAAAGCTAGAGGAGGTGATGGCATTCCAGTTGAGCTATTTCAAATCCTGAAAGATGATACTGTGAAAGTGCTGGACTCAATATGCCAGCAAATACGGAAAACTCAGCAGTGGCCACAGGACTGGAAAAGGTCAGTGTTAATTCCAATCCCAAAGAAAGGCAATGCCAAAGAATACTTAAATGACCACACAATTGCACTCATCTCACATGCTAGTAAAGTAATGCTCAAAATTTTTCAAGCCAGGCTTCAGCAATATGTGAACCATGAACTTCAAGATGTTCAAGCTGGTTTTAGAAATGCAGAGGAACCAGATCAAATTGCCAACATCCGCTGGATCATTGAAAAAGCAAGAGAGTTCCAGAAAAACATCTATTTCTGTTTTACTGACTATGTCAAAGCCTTGACTGTGTGGATCATAATCAACTGTGGAAAATTCTGAAAGAGATTGAAATACCATACCACCTGACCTGCCTCTTGAGAAACCTGTATGCAGGCCAGGAAACAACAGTTAGAACTGGACATGGAACAACAGACTGGTTCCCAATAGGAAAAGGAGTATGTCAAGGCTGTATATTGTCACCCTGCTTATTTAACTTCTATGCAGAGTACATCATCAGAAATGATGGACTGGAAGAAGCACAAGCTGGAATCAAGATTGCCGGCAGAAATATCAATAACCTCAGATATGCAGATAACATCACCCTTATGGCAGAAAGTGAAGAGGAACTAAAAAGCCTCTTGATGAAACTGAAAGTGGAATGTGAAAAAGTTGGCTTAAAGTTCAACATTCAGAAAACGAACATCATGGCATCTGGTCCCATCACTTCACGGGAAAATGGATGGGAAACAGGGGAAACAGTGTCAGACTTCATTTTGGGGGGCTCCAAAATCAGTGCAGATGGTGACTGCAGCCATGAAATTAAAAGATGCTTACTCCTTGGAAGAAAAGTTATGACCAACCTAAATAGCATATTGAAAAGCAGAGACATTATTTTGCTAACAAAGGTCCGTCTAGTCAAGGCTATGGTTTTTCCGGTAGTCATGTATGGATGTGAGATTTGGACTGTGAAGAAAGTTGAATGCCGAAGAATTGATGCTTTTGAACTGTGGTGTTGGAGAAGACTCTTAAGGGTCCCTTGGACTGCAAGGAGATCCAACCAGTCCATTCTGAAGGAGATCAGCCCTGGGATTTTTTGGAGGGAATGATGCTAAAGCTGAAACTCCAATACTTTGGACACCTCATGCGAAGAGCTGACTCACTGGAAACGACTCTGATGCTGGGAGGGATTGGGGGCAGGGGGAGAAGGGGATGACCCAGGATGAGATGGCTGGATGGCATCACTGACTCGGACGTGAGTCTGAGTGAACTCTGGGAGTTGGTGATGGACAGGGAGGCCTGGCGTGCTGCGATTCATGGGGTCACAAAGAGTCGGACACAACTGAGCGACTGAAATGAACTGAACTGAACTGAAACCCTGAATGACTGTCTGTGTATCAGCAATGAGCACACTCTGTGAGCCTGGAGTTCCAGACAATCAGAGGCCAGGTCTGCTTTCTGAAGCGAGACGCTTGCTGAGGTTCTGTATTCAGACTTCCTGCTGAAATTGTTACAGAGAACAGGGGTCTCATAGAACAGACCCCCAGAATCTGATTCAGCAGCTAAAACCATAGGGTTGCTTCCACACCACCCATTTGCATCCATACCACAACATCTCACTCAGATCCTGAGAGGACTGGCCTTTTTTCCTGCCGTCTATTTTAGTGGGGAGAAGACAGAGAAGAAAGGAAGATGGAGAGAGATGAAGAAATGAAGAGTAAAACAGGGCAGGGGGGTGGGGCAGAAGAAGGGATGGAAAATGAGGTTGGTTTCTGAGTGGCTTGAATACCTGGGACAAAAACAAATATTAAAACAAGGCTCCATGCAAGACAAAAGACTGTTTTCTTTCCTTTGTACCCTTGACCCCAGGCAATCACATTTCCTTCAGTTCAGGCTTTACCCTCACTCACAAACACACACTCAAGATTAATCTCCTGGGGTTGGGGAGGGATGGAGTGGGAGTTTGGGGCTGCTGATGCTGAGTCGCTTCAGTTGTGTCTGACTCTGTGTGACCCCATAGACAGTAGCCCACCAGGCTCCCCTGTTCCTGAGATTCTCCAGGGAAGAACACTGGAGTGAGTTGCCATTTCCTTCTCCAATGCATGAAAGTAAAAAGTGCAACTGAAGTCGCTCAATTGTGTCTGACTCTTTGCGACCCCGTGGACTACAGCCTACCAGGCTCCTCCGTCCATGGGATTTGGGGCTAGCAGATGTAAACTATTTATTATATAGAGAATGGATGAACAACAAGGTCCTACTGTATAGCACAGGGAAATAATGAAAAAGAATATGAAAAAGAATATAAAAAAGAATGTATATACATGTGTAACAGAATCACTTTGCTTTATAGCAGAAATTAGCACATTATAAACCAACTATACTTTGATAGAAAAAATATTGCTCTCATTACCTCTGGACTTTGCAACAGTATTACTGAGGACAGTAAGCTTCTCAGAGCACTCAGTAGAAAAGCCCATCCCCCAGTGGGCCTCAAGGCCTCCTCTCGTGTGCTCTGTACAACCACTACGGGACATCCAGAGCCGCTCTAGCTCTGAGGGACCATACTGTATACAGAGCTGGTCTCCCTCTGAGGTAGTGCTGTGCGTTCAGAGCTGGCCTTCATCCGATGTCCCCAGTATATACAGAGCCAACATCTCTTTGAGGTGTTCTCTCGCTTGGATCTCTGTGCGTGCTTTCTCAGTTGTGTCCTACTCTTTGTGACCCTATGGGCTGTGTAGCCTGCTAGACTCCCCTGTCCATGGGGTTCTCCAGATGAGAATCCTGGACTGTGTTGACATTTCCTCCTTCAGGGGATCTTCCCAACCCAGGGATTGAACCCACGTCTCCTGCATCTCCTGTATTGGCAGGCAGATTCCTTAACACCAGCGCCACCTGGAAGCTGAGGCGCTCTAGTAGGAAACAATAAAGGCCCAGAGTAAGGAAAGTAAGAAAGAATGGGCTAAATTAGATGAAACTGTCTGTTTCCATTTGGTCCAATTTCTCAAAGGCAAATAGATTACAATATGAAAGAAGTAGATGGATACTGTATTTATCATAAAAATTAAGGGAAACATAACATTGGAATAATTTCTGCTATGAAACAAAGGCTATAAATGTGACGTATGGTTTCATGATTGACACTAGGATGCCTCGTATGAAAAGACAGGGGAGGAAAACAGCAAATTAAGGTCCATTTCAACTCGAAGTTATGGAAAACCACAGCGTTTCACTTCCCAAAAGGGGGAACTTCAGAAATATTTTTGGCTATCCTAGGCTGGAAGGCTTAGAGTTTTGCCTGTATCAAATGGCATGAGTGACAGTCAAATTGTATCATTCAGAACGACTCCCAGGAGATGATGAAGACCATCTCCAGTGGGATCTGCAAGATTTGGGGGAAACATTTACTTCTGGAGAATGCATGCTGCTCTGCATGATCCACATCAGTTGTTTTCATTTTCAAAAGGTGGTGCTCTGCTGGGACAGAATTGAAGGAAGAAATTATTTTCTCTAGTTAATGCCTCAGGTCAGACACCTTCCTGAATCAAGTATTGTTGCTAGCAGGATTGCCTAAAAACACAACTGATGACTCATGAGCACACATGGCTACGATATTTAAAACAAGGCTGGGGTATGGAGCTCCATTTATAACTCTCGTGCTATTTGCACTAATGAGGGCTTCACAATGAAGACCAGTTCAGCCTGGAGAGTTCTAGCCATACTTGAGGGAGAAATAAAACATCTGTTAACAGGAAGTCACCTTATTGAGTTACTTGTATGAAAATAGAAGAGAAATACAGAGTGTTAACTTTTTCATATACATTAAAAAAAAAAAGTATCAACTTACTGTTGCTTACTGACTTGATTTAAAAAACAAACAAACAAACAAACTTTGTTAGAATCAGGAAGATGTGGGCATAAGGCATGATGTGACATGATCAAAGCCTGGGTTCAGAGAGGACCTCCGAGTGTCATTCAGGCCCGGATTCCATGGGGATATACCAATTTCAGTGGAGCTGGGGCAAGGATGTCCCATCCAAGGAGCGCACAGACAGTAGTGTGGAAACACCCCACACTATGCTTGATACCTCTGAGGCCAACTGGACCTCACCCTGATCCTGGAGATGGGACCATGGAAGGGAACACTGGTTTTCTGAGGAAGCCCATTAACACTATCAATGGGGGCGCTCAGAGCCTCCATGAGCAGTCAATGACTTCCCATGGTTTTATCCCAGTGGCTCTTGTTTTCTCTCTGTGTGCTTTCATTTTGCAACTCTTCCATCCAAAAATCAGAGCAGCATCAGATCTGAGCCAGAGAAGATTCTCCAATTGAATATGACAAGAGGACTGGGATTAAAACGAGGTGACTCCTGCAAGCACAAGGTCAGATTTTGTCTGTATTTAAAACTTTCTATTTTGTTCAGTATGGATTTGGGGGGATTACTTTTCTTAAAATATTTCATAAAATATTATTTACCTTGATTACTGAGTTTAATTGAATACCCTTAAGTTTGGTGCTTGAGGTGTGTGCCTTACTTGCATCAGCTTAGTTCCATGTTTTGATCCTTGCTTCATATTAAGATATAATTTAAACAGGAACAGGCCAAACTGATGTTTCTCCAGTGGGTGCCCACAGAATTTAAGGAATGGTATCCTGAGATGATGAAGGACAGACATGTTTTGTCCCAGCACCTAGGTGAGATGGTAAGATATTTCTGTGGGTTTGATTCTAGTGGACCTCTTCTTAAGGACACCTTTATACGTGAAGTTTAGTTAAAATCAGCTGAATTTCTTTAACCAAGTCCAGCCATGCTTCAATTTAGCACTGAAAAAAGTAAGAAACCATTGCTCTTGGACTGAAATAAATCCAGCCATTTTTATCACCCTCTGTGTGTCTGGCAACAAAAAAGCCTTTTTGAAACATAAACATGACAAATGGTTAAAAAATAATTTGAGTTGTTAAATGAGTTTGCACCAAATAAAATAGAAACGTGGTACCCAGGAACACTTTTCTGCAGGAATAGGAAATCTAGTCTACAGGAAGGCAGACTGCTGAGAATGGCTCAGCACGTGTTCAGTCCCTACTGTGGCTGATAGCCAGCAGGTCTTCCAGTTTCTTTTTTGTAATAAACCTCTACCTTTCCCCTTTTACATCTACCTTACCTGCTTTAACATCCTGCCTTGAGTACTCTTTATAGTCCAACCAGCAACCTGGGTTTCAGATGCCTCCCTTTGCTTCTTGTCTCTCCCTCTGTCAGTCAGGTTTGCATCTGGCTGCAGCTAATAGAGACCCAGCTCTAATGACTTGATTAGATATGGGTCTATTGTCTCTTGTCCAGAGGTAGGTTGCTCATGGCTGGTAAGAATTATTTTAATCTGGCCCATTGTTACTCTGAGCAAAATCTGATTACTTAAAAAGAGGAAAATAACTACTGGTTAGACATATAGTATTATTAGCTACACTGGACTGCTCAATGCTCTGCTCTTAAAACAATTAATGTAGTCTCTAAGAGGCATCAGAAAACGTATTCTATATGCTCTAAAATATGGCATCTCAGTTCATCCCTCCAGCATACTTATAGTAGTTATTTTTGTTTCGCAGCTGAAGAATCAGAAGCCTACTGAAATTAAATCATTTGCTTCATGCTCCATAGTTAGTGTATATGATAGAGCAAGAATTCAAAGACTAATCTTTGGTTTTAGGTCTGGTACTCTTTCCTTGGTGGCTCAGACGGTAAAGCGTCTGTCTACAATCCAGGAGACCTGGGTTCGATCCCTGGGTCGGGAAGATCCGCTGGAGAAGGAAATGGCAACCCACTCCAGTACTCTTGCCTGGAAAATCCCATGGACAGAGGAGCCTGATAGGTTACAGTCCATGGGGTTGCAAAGAGTTGGACACACCTGAGCGACTTCACTCTTTCTAATAGTGTGATGGATACATCTGTGCCATTACATGAACGGTCCTCAGTGTAACAGTTGAGATTTTATCTCCTTCTTTTTAGTGGTCAATCATTTATATCAAGGAGTCCATCAAGGCTGTATATTGTCACCCTGCTTATTTAACTTATATGCACAGTACATCATGCAAAATGCCAAACTGGATGAAGCACGAGCTGAGAGAAATATCAATAACCTCAGAAATGCAGATGACACTATCCTTATGGGAGAAAGTGAAGAAGAACTAAAGAGCTTCTTGATGAAAGTGAAAGAAGAGAGGGAAACAGTTGGCTTAGAACACAACATTCAAAAAACTAAGATCATGGCATCCAGTCCCATCATTTCATGGCAAACAGATGGGGAAACAAAGGAAACAGTGAGAGGTTTTATTTTGGGGGGCTTCAAAATCACTGCAGATGGTGACTGCAGCCATGAAATTAAAAGACAATTACTCTTTGGAAGAGAGGCTATGACCAATCTAGACAGCATATTAAAAAAACAAAGACATTACTTTGCCGACAAAGGCCCATCTAGTCAAAGCTATGGTTTTTCCAGTAGTCATGTATGGATGTGAGAGTTGGACTGTAAGGAAAGCTGAGAACCAAAGAATTGATGCTTTTGAACTGTGGTGTTGGAGAAGACTCTTGAGAGTCCCTTGGACTGCAAGGAGATCAAATTAGTCAATCCTAAAGAAATCAGTCCTGACTATTCATTGGAAGGATAGTTGCTGAAGCTGAAGCTCCAATACTTTGACCACCTGATACGGGAACTGAGTCATCAGAAGAGACCCTGATGCTGGGAAAGACTGAAGGCAGGATAAGAAGGAAATGACAGAGGATGAGATGGCTGGACGGCATCACTGACTTGATGGACATAAGTTTGAGCAAGCTCCGGGAGTTGATGATGGACAGGGAAGCCTGGTGTGCTACAGTCCATGGGGTCACAAAGAGTCGGACACAACTGAGCTACTGAATTGAACTGATTCTACATATTTTTTATCCTTTTGAAAAGAGCCATTCATTCGACTTGTAGATTGTTTCCACATCCTAGCTATTGTGAACAATCCTTTTTGAGATATCCTTCTGGTTTCATTTCCTTCAGATATACACCCTGAAGTGGAATTGCTGGATCATACAGAAGTTCTGGTTTTCAATTTTTTGAGGAACCTCCATACTGTTTCCATATTAGTTGTACCAATTTATATTCCCACCGACAGACTTCAATGGTTTCTTTTTCTTTTTTGCATAAAAACAGAAATACAGATCGATGGAACAAAATAGGAACCACAGAGTTAAATCCACTCACCTATGGCCCCCTTATCTTTGACAAAGGAGGCAAAAAAAGAAATATGATGGAGACAGTCTCTTCAACAAGTGGTGCTGGGAAAACTGGTCAACTATGTGTAAAAAAGTGAAATTAGAACAGTTCCTAACTCCATACACAAAATAAACTCAAAACGGATGAAGACCTAAATGTAAGACCGGAAACTATAAAACTCTTAGAGGAAAGAACACTCTCCAATATAAATCACAGCAAGATCTTCTATAACCCACCTCCCAGAGTAATGGAAATAAATACAAAAATAAACAAATGGGACCTATTTAAACTTGAAACCTTTTGCACAATGAAGGAAGCTATAAGTAAGGTGAAAAGACCACACTCAGAATGGGAGAAAATAATAGCAAATTAAACAACTGACAAATAATTAATCTCCAAAATACAGAAACAGCTCATGCAGCGCAATACCAGAAAAATGAAGAACCCAATCAAAAAGTGAGCAAAAGACCTAAAGAGACATTTCTCCAAAGAAGACTGACAGATGGCTAATAAATACGTGAAAAGATGCTCAACATCACTAATTACTAAAGAAATGCAAATCAAAACCACAATGCGGTATCATCTCACACTGGTCAGAATGGTCATCATGAAGAAAACTACAAACAATACATGCTGGAGAGGATGTGAAGAAAAGGGAAGCCTCTTTCATTGTTGGTGGAAATGCAAATAGTTCCCTTTTCTTCAGATCCTTGAAAAGGATTTTGATTTTCAATCCTTACAGTTAAATTAAAAAATAATTATATACATAGTCAAAAGGATGGCTGCTTTTCATTTATATAAGTTAAAAGAGAAAAGAGAAAAAAGTAGCTGGAAACAGCTCTCTACCTAAGCAATGAACTTTGTTTTGTTCTATAAATACATGGGACTTGAATCAAAAGGGATGAGCTGCCATTTCTGGATGTTGATGATTCTCAGAACGGAATCTTATCGATTGATTGTTTGGAAGACACGCTCCTCATATCCTCCAAAAGTAGTTTAAGTGTATGTGAGGGAGAGTCTGGGTGTGTGTTATTACATTAGACAGCGGATGGCATGGTTTTACTGATGATACAAAGAGACCACAGCCTGTCCCTCTGAAGGGAATTTATTGCTGCTCTTCAGGTTAATGTTTTTAATATCAGAATATTTGTTACCGCCAATGAGGTAATGTTTAAATAAATCAATTGTGCCACTTTATTATGCAATTATACTAAGGCCCAGGTCTTTACATGTCCCTTGAGCTTAAGTTTAGCTCTGAGTTGGCTTTAAGCAATTTCACTGCCTTCCTCCTCTTCTTGATTAATTGGGATAAATGGCACTGTCTTTGATAGATAGGGTTGCCCTGGGAGCTGCATGTTTGTGTGAGGATGCCTCTTTTGCTACTGCTGTCTGGCATTCTTATTTTTCCTTCATGTACTGGCATCCTTGATATACACTCAGGCAAACTGTCCAGGTGGTCCAGACATTCTCAGGCTCAGGGGGAGACCAGGTAAGCACTCAAGTGGCTCCTTCTACTCACCTTTGTTGGAGGTTGAGATTCATGTACCCTTTTTAGTCTTTGAAAGTGGATCCCACTTTTTGGAAAGTTTGCAGAGAGGCTAGATTTTTCTCCAAGATTGACCCGGAAAAGGTAATGGTCAAAAAGACCAAACACAAAGTGTATTTGTCTTGTCTGCATAGTAAAGGTTGATTGGTTTGGGATCAAAATAAAAGTCATAAGTTTGGTATGTGTCAGGATGGAAGCAATATTCCCATGAAGATCAGTATCCCCCATAAAGGACCATTAATAGGAAAGTCCTGAGGACTTTTACTACAGAACAGTCTGTGAAACTAATCATAGCTCAGAGCTGAGGCATAGTCTGAGCTTCATATAACCAATAAGGAGGCATGGAATATAAGAATTAAATGGATAGATATCCTATCACTCTATTCCTTGCCTTTGGAGGCTTCTGGGCTCTCTGGGGGTTAGAAGGCTATTCTAATAGCAAAACTCCTCAATTCCAAATACCTCCAGTAAGGAACTAAGCCCATCACTTACATTTGTGTTATAGTTGGGAATCTTTTTACCATTTAACCAATATTTCTTCTCTCCAAAGGGATATTACTATGGATATGACCTCTAATCAGTGGTGTGTCACACAGCTATTGTTCTTAAAACTCAAGTGAACAGCTCTTGAGATAGGATTCCATAATGATAAAGAATATGTTTGTTATAATCTTTCCTAATGGGATACTTCCTTCCCAGGTGGTGCTAGTTGTAAAGAATCTGCCTGCCAGTTCAAGAGAGCCAGATTCGATTTCCTTGGGAGGGAAGATCCCCTGGAGAAAGAAATGGCAACCCACTCCAGTATTCTTGCCTGGAAAATCCCATGGACAGAGGAGCCTGGTGGGCTATAGTCCCTGGGGTCGCAGAGAGTTGGACAGGACTGAGTATACACACACATAATGGTATACTTACTATTATATTTCAGAAGAGTCCCGATTTATGAACACTCAGCTGTCGGTGATGGCTAATTTTATATGTAAACTTAACTGGGCTACAAATTGCCCAGATATTAGGCCAACTATTATTTTGGATATGTCTCTGAGGGAGTTTCTGGATAAGATTAACACTTAAAGCAGTAGACCAAGTAAAGCAAGTTTCTTTCCCTAATATGGGTGGACTTCACCCAATCAGTTGAAAGCCTGGACAGAATAAAAAGACTGACCTGCTGCCAAGTAAGGAGACTTCCTCCTGCTAGACTGCTTTTGAACTGGAATATTGACTCTTTCCTGCATTTGGACTTGAACTGAAACATCAGCTCTTCCTGGGTCCCCAGTCTGCCGTCGACCCTCCTGGGTCTGCAGCTTGCCAACCCACCCTGCAAATCTCGAGATTTGTCAGCTTCCATAACAGCGTGAATTGACTCCTTGTCCTATCTCTCTTTCTTCCCTGAATACTATTGGTTATGTCTCTTGAGAACCCTAACTAATATAGGAACCAACCTGTAGATTTCCAGTGAACTCTTAACATCTTTCATTCATGCTTACCTGTTTTTCTCTTGAGTCCTAGATGCAAGCATGTTCTGATACAAGAAGGACAATCCTTAATAGCTGTTGTATAAGGTCTCAGTCCTGATAGAGTCTCTTCCTTCAGATATTCTGAAGCTCATGGCAGGCACCACCTACAGTTAGCAGACCGAGCGTGAAGCGTGTGAAAAGGACCTGGGAGTGTTCTGTCCATTGTGCTAAAGCCAGGAAATAATGCTCTGGCACTCAGGCTCTGCGGAAGCAATAGGAAAAAAAGGAGAACGAGGAAGAGGAGAAATAAGAAGGCAGGAAGTAGAGGAGATGGGTTCCTTGGACAGCTTGTATTGGTTTAGAAGTAGGACTACAAATGGGACTGAAGGCCTCCAGAAGGATTAAAAGGCTTTCGCCCCTAGGTTCCCTCCATATTGTTATGCCTCTACTACGTAAACTAGACAAATATACTTTCTCACGAAGAAATTCTCTTTTAGGACTTCTCTGGGGGTCCAGTGGTTAAGAATCTGCCTGCCAATGCAGGGGACATAGGTTCTATCCTTGATTCCAGGAGATCTCACTTGCCTCTGCGCAACTAAGCCTGGGCCAGCTCTCTAAAGCCAGTGAGCTGCAACTACGGAAGCCTGTACACCTACAGCCTGTGCTCCACAACAAGAGAAGCCACTGCGATGGAAAGTCCATGCACTGCAACAAAGCCAAGCACAGCCAAAAATTATAATAAATCAATTAGACAAAGAAAATTAAATGTTGCATTAAAAAAGAAAGTTGAATGTTGTATTAAAAAAAGGATTTATCATTCACTCTTAGTCTTGGGAAGGCATAGTGCAGCCTGGAGGTAGCAATGAATGTTCAAATTCTGCAATGATTGTGTCTTCGGGCCCTCTGTAGCATGGAGACATTAAATCAGGGGAGGCAAATGACCTCTGTAAGAGAGAGAGGGAAGGTCTCTTTGGAGTCTGACCTTTCCACTTTCAACATGTGTCCTAGTTCCCAGGAAAGGAGTCTGTAATTTATGGAGCTCATCCACCATTCTTACCACATATCATCATCGCCTAACACAATCAGGTGCATTTGGGTTGCCTCTTCCACCCCCACCGTCGCAAGGGCAGCACTCCCAGATCAAGTTATCAGCCCTGCCTTTACAGTGCAAGCACAAAGCATGAAAACAGGCTCTTTTTTTTTTTTCTTTTTAAATGTGCCTGCTTTATATCTTCACTCTCTCAAGCAGGAAGAAGAGAAATGAGTTACAAGGGAATTTGTGTTTATTAGTCTCTGAAAACCACTGTCTGTGGGGGCAGGAAGTTGGCATCCAGGAGAGGTATCTGCTTGCAGTGGCCTGAGGCAGGGTGGTCAGGGTGGGGGCCACAAAGAGAAGAGAAGATCACTTAAATTCTGGAGATTTGAGCAAGCGTGTATTAGTTGGCAATAAATAATGGGGTCTCCAGTGGGGAAGACCTTATACGTCTCTCTGTCCTTTTCCAGTGCACAGTCAGTTACAGTGGGATTTGTACATATGAACAAAGTGTCTACAGAGAATGAATGAGAAGTGATCCAGAGCCCCCTGAAAAGGGGTTGCCTAGGGCACAGAAATTTGTCTATCCTGTAAGTGAAGGTCTTCCCCAGCAATTCTCTTTTCAACTAAGCCTTGCAGGACCTCCTGTTAGTTCCCAGTGACACTATTACAGCTGCCAGCACTATTCATCCCACTCAGGGTGCTCTGGACACAAAAGTACCCTGGGGTCACCCTGTGAAGCTGTTTATCCTCTCCAGAATGGAGACTGGTTTTTCAAACACCCTGCTTCTATAGACGGTCACTAAACATCATACACCCACAGAGCAGAGACAGTAATCCAACAGAATAGTGTTCGAGAACTGTGTTTTTCATAACTCTTCTAGAGCATGCTCAGTAGTGTCTGATTCTTTGCCACCCCATGGACTATAGCCCACCTGGCTCCTCTGTCCATGGGATTCTCCAGGCAAGAATACTGGAGTGGGTTGCCATTTCCTTCTCTAGGGGATCTTCCCAGATCAGGGATTGAACCCATGTCTTCTGCATTGGAAGGCAGATCCTTTACCACTGAGCCACCTGGGAAACCTTCATCAGGCTTTGGGGCATTTTTAAAAACCAGCTTGATAGCCAGGGGCTCAATATAGCATTTCTCTGGGTTGTGGAAAAGGCTCCTTCAACTGCCTTCATCTGATTTTTCTTTTGCCTAGTCATAGCACATTTTCTCTTAGTTCTTTCCTTCCTCTTTCCTACCTGCTTCCTGGCCTCCATTCCAGTATTAAGTCCAGAAAGCCTCAAAATATCCAGCTTGAAAAATTACATGGGCGTGTTGGGTAAAAACCTTAGGACTTGTCTCTGGGCTTATTCACAGAAGACCTGGAGTAAGTCCAGAAGTCATTTTTAATTGGAATCTAGACAACTGTGATGCAGGAGTCCTCAGCCCATATTTTGAGAGCAGTATTTTAGCTTCAGCTGCTCATATTTGATGAGTTATCAGTGCTTGTATAATACATGAATCCATTTTCAGCTTCATTGTTTTTCCATATTTTATTTTTTTCATTTCAGGATTATGGAAAGCAAAACAAAAACAAACTAAATGTGCAATGCCAGAAAACCTTGCCACCATCTCATCATTGTATCTGAGTGAATTCTTAATACATAAAAATATGTATCCAAATATTACTTCACAAAGTCGACTTTAAACCAGAACCTTCATTCTGATGAAGACTGGATTTAAGGAAAACTTTGGAGAAAAAGATGCTTTATCATGTTCACCCACGTGATGCTAAAATTCTATAAAATAAAATATATTTGATAATAGTTAACATGTAAATGGAATCCTTACGACCTAAGTCTTTTTTCTCCAACCTATGAGGTTTGTCTCTGTGCCTCTGTTTCTCTGTCTCTTTCTCTCCCATTTTATTTCAGTGAGAGAGGAAGTTATTTGTTCCCACTGAATCAGATTTTCCACAGTCAAGGTATAAATGAGCCTCATGGCAGAGGTTATTTTCAGGGACATTTTAGCCTTCCAATTATCAGTTTCCCTAATACATCAGAGAATAAATTTTGACTTTGGGAAATATTATTGTGGCTGAGAAATTCCTGGAAACCTATATATTCATTAGACTTAAATAGTTCACTTGTAAATGAAAGTTTGCCAATTCAGTGACGTTTTAAGTACACTGAAGATTTTGGATATCTTGAGGAAACTTGTAACCAATTTATTGGTTAAGTGAGCACCGGTTTGGTAACACAAATAGCCATCCCCTAACTCAGCCTATGTGTGAATGTGGTTATCTGTATACTGTATTCTATTAAAGTCAAGGGCATGTCCCCTGTATCAACTACTGTGGTCATGAATCTGGAGGATAGAATTTAGATGGATCTTCCTGGAATGGTTGGAGAGGAAAGAAGAGAAATTACATGTTGACTGTCAATCTTGAGCTAAGATTTTATGTCTGCTATCTTATTATTTTTTTTTATAGCTTTTTAGTTTCATTTTATTTTTTTATTTTTTATTTATTTTATTTTATTTATTTATTTTTTTTAGTTTTTTATTTTTTTAATTTTAAAATCTTTAATTCTTACATGCGTTCCCAAACATGAACCCCCCTCCCACCTCCCTCCCCATAACATCTCTGTGGGTCATCCCCATGCACCAGCCCCAAGCATGCTGTATCCTGCGTCAGACATAGACTGGCGATTCAATTCTTACATTCTGCTATCTTATTTAATCATCAGAATCCCACCACCCTCTACTGACCTGCCATCTTCTCCAGAATCATTTACTGCAACACACACACACACACACAAAACGAAGAGAAACTTGGGGCAGGAAATTCTACATGGGAGAATGCAGCTTAGGGAGGGGTTTGGTCAGGTTCATAAAGATATGGAAGCTGCCTATTATGGATGGTATGTAAAACCATCCAGGATCCCCTAGGCTGTGGGTATGTATAAAAAGGAGAAAGACTTCAAGACTAAGCCTACTCATCAATCCAATATTTGGCTTGCTTGGACCTCAGATATCCCTTATGCAACTACTTGGATTCTTTGCTGTCTAGAATTGCCTGATAACAATGACTTTTAAAAATGTATTACATGTGTTTTTGATGAAATTTTAATGCAATGACTACCTGGATAAGATTGAACCAGAAGAAAGGCAACAGATCACCTCTCAGAAAGAAAAAGGCATCTACCTCTTAGGCAAAATTAAGACTAAGATAGAGTCTCTAGTAGGGCTAGGATCTTCTGAATAAGAATAAGGAAGAAGCACTTCCCTGCACACAAGGCTAGCGCATTGTACAGCTCTAAGGCTCCCATCATGCACATAGATTATGTATTAATTTTGACGACTTTTCAGAAGACGCAAGAAAAGAGTCCTGAGGAAGGGATACTTTTTCTTATTTTGCCCAAAGGCACCACATTCTTTAAATGTGATGTGGCTCTTGAGTCCCTCGGCACTAGAGGAGAGCAGCCTTCTTTGTTGTTGTTTCGCCGCTCAGCCGTGTTTGACTCTTTTGGACCCCATGAATTGCAGCACGCCAGGCTTCCCTGTCCATTACCAACTCCCGGAGCTTGCTAAAACTCACGTCCATTGAGTCGGTGATGCCATCCAACCATCTCATCCTCTGTTGTTCCCTTCTCTTCCTGCCTTCAATCTTTCCCAGAATCAGAGTCTTTTCCAATGAGTCGGTTCTTCACATCAGGTGGCCAAATATTGGAGTTTCAGCTTCAAGCATCAGTCCTTCTAGTGACTATTCAGGGTTGATTTTCCTTTAGGATGGACTAGTTGGATCTCCTTGCAGTCCAAGGGACTATCAAGATTCTTCTCCAACACCACAGTTCAAAGGCATCAGTTCTTTGGTGGTCGGCCTTTTTTTTTTGTCCAGCTCTCACATCCGTACATGACTACTGGAAAAACCACAGCTTTGACTATATGGATCTTTGTAGGCAAAGTGATGTCTCTGCTTTTTAACAGGCTGTCTAGGTTTGCCACTGCATTTCTTCCAAGGAGCAAGGGTCTTTTAGTTTCCTGGCTGCAATTACCATCCAAGGTGATTTTGGAGCCCAAGAAAATAAACTCAGTGAAACTATGAGCCAGGCTGTGTAGGATCACCAAAGACAGATAGGTCATGGTGGAGAGTTGGACAAAGGAGGTCCACTGGAGAGGGGAATGGCAAACCGGTTCAGCGTTCTTGCCTTGATAATACCTGGAACAGTTGGAAAAGGTAGCCTTCTTAGAGGTAAAAAATTCAAATGAGAAACCAGCAGGGGGTGGGAGTGGGCAGAAGAGACGGGAAGACTTCTGATTATATCTCTTTCCTGGTCCTGCCCCAAGCCTCTCAAGCAGAATACAGAAGAGATTAGGGATAATTCCTCCCCAGTAGTGAGGAATGAAGCCCAACCTTGATATTTTTAGTGTTGATGCTTTCATAATTTGTAAAATACAATTGTATCAGAATCTTCTATTCTTCTCCTCTCTCATGATTCACCAGAATACAAGCTAAGAGAGCTACTATAGGAAAATAGATTGAAGATAGATTTGAAAATCAGAGATTTGGTTCTAGATCTGTTTATTCCATAACTAACTACCTCTTTGGGCAAATAATTTGATATCATTTAACCTCATTTTCCAGATTTGTAAAATGAAGGAGTTGGATGTGCTGATTATGAAAATAACTTCTAGAGTTAAGACATTAGGATTTCATGAGAAATTTTATGATTTTATGTAGAATTGTCTGGTTACCAAGAAAATATTGTTGTTAGAATTTTTCTGATTAGTATCAAAGTTGAGAATATGAGAATTGAAAAGATCTCCTAGATAAGCTGGATTTAGAATCACTCAATTTGGAACCTAGCATTATTGTTCTAGGCAAATGTTGGTTTATGAAATTTTAGGAAATTCTTTGTCTTTATTTTTCTCTCTCTCTTTGTCCCTTTGTCTCTTTCTTTCTCTCTCTCTCTCTTTTCCTCTCATTATACATTATACCACATCGTGGTAGAAAGAGCGTTTGACTTTGAAGATCAGCCAAAAGTTCTGGGTGGAAGTTTCAGCTCTGCCACTTATTAATCATGATCTTCAGCTGTTCACTAAGCTTTTCTTATACTCATTTATGTATAAAGTGGAAATGCTAATATCCACATTAGAGCATTATTGGGTAGATTTATCAAGAATATGTTTGTAAGAGATCTCTATAAACTGCAATAAACTGTACATTCAGGAGGTCATTAGTATCATGCTGAAGTATCATTTCCATCATAACAAAATGCCAACGATTGATTCATAAAAGCCAAAGGTATTGTTTGATAAACAACCTCTTCCCCAGCAACCTTCTCTATTTCGTGCCATATTATTTTCCCAGCATCCCTGGGAGGTGACTCTCATTTTGCCAGATTCAAAAGTAAGGAAGCTGAAATATAGTTAAAAGTGTGCGTGCTCAGTCATGTCTGACTCTTATGCTTCTCCCTGAGTTGCAGCCCACCAGCCTCCTCTGTCCATGGAATTTTCCAGGCAAGAATACTGGAGTAGGTTGCCATTTATTCCTCCTGGGGACCTTCTTGACCCAGGGTTCAAACCCTCATCTCCTGTGTCTCCTGCATTGGCAGGCAGATTCTTTACCACTATGCCACCTGGAAAGCCCTTCAGTTCAGTCGCTTAGTCACGTCTGACTCTTTGCAACCCGAGGGACTGCAGCACTCCAGGCTTCCCTGCCCATCACCAACTCCCGGAGCTTGCTCAAACTCATGTCCATCGAGTTGGTGATGCCATTCAACCATCTCATCCTCTGTCGTCCCTTTCTCCTCATGCCTTCAATCTTTCCCAGCATCAGGGTCTTTTCCAATGAGTCAGTTCTTTGCATCAGGTGGCCAAAGTATTGGAGCATAGTTCAATTTTATGTTATTGTCTTTGAAAATGGTTGTAAGTACTTAGCAGAATTCTTGAATTTTTTTTCTCTCCTACCATACTAAAAAAGGTTCCATCCTGATAATTTAGTAGTATATTTTTATTTCTCTTCACCTATTCCTCCCAGGTTTTTGATGTGACATTTCCATTCATATTTTTCAAGGAAAGAGTTATATGCATCACATACATGAAATTTCTAGGAAAGAAGCAGACACAGAATGTAGAGCATTTTTGATTTCTGTTTAAAGAAAAGCTAGCTCCTCTGCTCCTGTCTGACCTTGGTAAAGTTGGCAAGGTTTATTGAAACACTGCCAAATGTTTGATCTTTTTAATTAATATTTTCTATGCCTACATAGTGGCTATCTCCCTGAACCTCAAAAGAAATTCGCAGTCATTATTAGTTAATATACTCAGTATCCTTGTGAGTCAGGTGTGGGGCAGGTGGTGATATCTGTCTGTTCACACGAAAGAACTGGACATCAGTGTGATGCTTCCAGACTGTTCCAAGTGGAACTGGGTGACTCAAGAGCGGATCTCAGTTGTTTACTAAGAATCAATACGCTTTTTAGCTCAAAAAAATTATTTGAGATCAAGAACAGGAATAATGGATTTGTATTACTAAAATCCAAATCCCCCCAAAAGTAAAATAAAATGAAATCCAAATCCACTGTTTCTTGCTGCCTGGCACTTAAACTTTCCTTTTACTCAAACAAGATTTTACATATTTTGAAGCAGTAAGTCATTCATAATGTATGCATCAATTGGATTAGCCATCCATCCAACCATTAAGAAGTTCCTCAAAACAAAATGGTTCTTAATATATGCATTCACATGTATTTCATGCAGCCATGAAATTAAAAGATGCTTCCTCTTTGGAAGGAAAGCTATGACAAAGTTATACAGCATATTAAAAAGCAGAGACATCACTTTGCCGAAAAATGTCTGTCTAATCATAGCTATGGTTTTCATATGACAGTAGTCATGTATGGATGTGAGAGTTGGACCATAAAGAAGGCTGGGCACCAAAGAATTGATGTTTTTGAATTTTGGCACTGGAGAAGATTCTTGAGAGTCCCTTGGAGAGCAAGAAGATCAAACCAGTCAATCCTAAAGGAAATAAACTCTGAATATTCACTGGAAAGACTGATGCTGAAGCTAAAACTCCAATACTTTGGTCACCTGATGTGAAGACCTGACTCTTTGGAAAAGACCCTGATGTTGGGAAAGATTGAAGGTAAGAGAAGGGGCAGCAGAGGATGAGATGGTCATTAGCATGACCCCCTTGATGGACATGAATTTGAGCAAACTCCGGGAGATAGTGAAGGATAGGGAAGCTTGGCATGCTACAGTCCATGGGTTCGCAAAGAGTCAGACATAACTGATGCAGCTTAGCATGTACGCACGCATGCACTCTTACCCACAGAATGATACTACTCCTCCTATTTGATTTGTAAATTCTACATATGCCACTTGGGTAAAAATAGAAATTAATGAAAATATAAGCAGTGTTTGTTTTAAAATTTTACCCAGTGTCAGTCTTGGGATTAGAAAAATGTTTGCTGATTTTGCATTTTAAGGACAGCAGATCTTTAGTGCCATGTCTCATGCCAACTTCTTAAATGATTTATTTGGCTGTGATTTCTTCCTTAGGAGACATTTACACTGAGGTTATTTTTCCTTTGATACCTGAGAGTGCTCCTTGGATGGTGCTTCTTCAGTGTGTACATCCTGAGTAGGTGATGGGCATCAGGTCTTCACGTTACCCCTTATTTATGGACAACCCTGAAGAGTGGTAACCATGGTTACCTTACATCCGAGTGGCTTTGAAGTGACTTGCTCCAAAGGAAATTCTGAGCTGAAGCCAGAAGACTGCATTTGGGAGAGAATGAGAGAGGAAATTAAAAAGGAGGGAGGGTGTCCAGAAAGTGCAGGAGATGGGAAGGATGGAAAGTGAGCTGGAGCAAACTGAAAATGAGGAACAGAGATGGAAACCAAGTGGGCTTCCTTCAAGTTGGGGAAAAGTTATCAAGACCATTTCCATTGAACTCCACTTCTGCTTCAGCATTTCTATGCTATTTAATTTCCATTGTTTCAATTTAGGATTTATCATTCTACCATTTCTCCTAATATGGGCTGGTTATTTTTCCCACCCGATTTCACATAACTTTTGCATAGGTAGGATCATGATTATTGCTATATGTTAATTCACGCAGCATGTATTGGTGCCTTATTTTTCATGTCTTGTGCACGGACAGGGAAGTAGGTAAAAAGAAGAAGACTTCCTACCAGCTTTTAGTGGCTCTAGAAATATTCTAACCAAATCCTTTAAATCTATGGTGTAAACAATGATAGGAACAGAAGAGGAACAAAACCCTGACAGGAACTCAAAGAAGCAAACACTGAAGTAGAGAACTGCCCAAAATGCCTTAAGACCCTTCAGCCCTTAGCTCACACCATCTGCTCACATGCAAAAAACAAACGAACAAACAAACAAACAAAAAACCCCAGAGGTCTCTGGGTTATAGCTACCAGTATAGAGGTGTCAGGTAGAACCATCTTAGCAGCTGTGAAAGCTGGGGAATAATTATCACTCGCTGTATTTTGTGGCCTGAGGAGTTGTCAGTAGACATAGCTAAAATAAGCAAAACCAGATGGTTCTAAGGAGACGTTGCACATGGCCCAGGATCCCTTTGGAGAGAGAGAGGACCTGCTCTCTGCCCTTTTGCCCCCACATGTGGCCAGCAAGCCTCAGATCCACTTGATGACTCAGGATAAATATAGACTTCAGACATAAACAACTTTACTGCACTATCCCTTGTGCCTTAACTAGAGAGGGCTCATCTGCATTCATGACACTTTATTTCAGAAGCTATTGTGTCTTTAGCACTTACCATCCATGGATTGGTCTTTACTGCCAACTGTCCTCAGACAGCAGTAGAGTCTGAACTGCTCACAATACCCATTTTCCTCAAAGCTGCTCTGGGCTGTTTCTCTTTCCCATGTGCTTCCTTTTCTCACATTACATAAAAATTCTAAAGACTGTTTATGTACGCTTCTTCTGATACTCTTTCTTTAGATCTCGAAGGTTCTTGTATACCTTCAGGGACTTTAAGTAGTCTTGTATCATCCAGGTTTTTACTGATTAAAGCTGCCTTGTCAATGAAGTGTAGCTGATGATTCTCTACTAATATCTCCTTGTTTGTCTTGTTGGCACAGGTAGCCATGAATTCCTGTGGGTATGAGAAGATCTTTCATTTGAATCCTCCTCCAATTCTACACCAAACAAAATTATCCTGGTGGAACAAATCTGCTTGACCTGCAAGGTAATGCATGCATTCTAAGTTGCTTCCGTCATATCTGACTCTTTGTGACCCCATGGGCTATAGCCTGCCAGGCTCTTCTGTCCACGGGATTCTCCAGGCAAGAACGCTGGAGTAGGTTGCCATGCCCTTCTCCAGGGGATCTTCCCAACCCGGGGATCAAACCTGTGTCTCTTATGTCTCCCACATTGGCAAGTGGGTTCTTTACCACCAGTGCCACCTGGAAAGCCCAAGGTGATGCTATCTGTATCTTTTTATATTCTGAACCTTAATTGTGTACAATTTTTTTTCCAACTCACAAACTGCCTGAAGATTAAGTGCTCAAGGATAAGGAACATACAGAGGGGAAGGATGGGGGAAGCGATAAGGAGTTTGGGACCAACATGTGCACACTGCTATATTTAAAATGGATAACCAACAAGGGGGTTCCCTGATGGCTCAGATAGTAAAGAATCTGCCTGCTGTGTCGGAGACGTGGGTTAAATCCCTGAGTAGAGAAGATCCCAGTATTCTTTCCTAGAGAATCCCATGGACAGAGGACCCTGGAGAGCTACAAGCCATGGGGTTGCAAAGAGTCAGATATGACTGAGTAACTAACACATACATACATGCACACGCACATGCACACACACACGCACACACACCCAACAAAGACCTACTGTGTAGCATAGGGAACTCTACTCAATGTTATGTGGCAGCCTGGATGGGAGGGGAGTTTGAAGGAGAATGGATACATGTATATGCTTTTGAACTGTGGTGTTGGAGAAGACTCTTGAGAGTCCCTTGGACTGCAAGGAGATCCAACCAGTCCATCCTAAAGGAAATCAGTCCTGGGTGTTCATTGGAAGGACTGATGTTGAAGCTGAAACCCCAACAATTTGGCCACCTGATGTGAAGAGCTGACTCATTTGAAAAGACCCTGATATTGGGAAAGATTGAAGTCAGGAGGAGAAGGGGATGACAAAGGATGAGATGGTTAGATGGCATCACTGACTCAATGGACATGAGTTTGGATAAACTCTGGGAGGTGGTGATGGACACGGAGGCCTGGCATGCTGCAATTCATGGGGTTGCAAAGAGTCGGACACAACTGAGCGACTGAACTGAACTGATATGTATGCTCAATTCTTTTGCTGTCCATCTGAAACTATCACAACATTGTTAGTCAGCTATACTCCAATACAAAATTGAAAGTTTTTTAAAAAAAGATAGAGAGCACAATACAAAGAAGATGCAGTCCCAGCAGCAACTTGGGGGTAGGATGGAACAGGCTCATGAGAGCTGGTCTTAAATATTCAGAAATTTTGAAAGCCAGTTGTTGCAAAACTGCTTGATGGCTTGAAACCAGCTATGGTGAGAATATTCATACAACAGAAATTGTCAGACACTACAAATCAGGGCTTTCTACCTCCCTCCCCAACTCCCCTGGAGAGATTATTTACTTGCTCACTATCTTAGCCTCAGATGTAATGTGTGTGTGTTCATGAGAGATTGGGTGAAGGAGGGGAGAAGTGAGGAGGGATGCATGCTCTACCATCCCAGAGAAAAAAGCTTTTAAATAGGGTTGTCAAAAATGCCAAAAAATACTAATCATGCAAATTTTGAAACATAAGTCAGTTCAATTGGTTCTCATAAAGTATAAAATTACAAAATTTTAAAATTAACTTTTACTGGAGTATAGTTGTTTTACAATGTTGTGTTAGTTTCCACGGTATAGCAAAGTGAATCAGCCACTCATAGATGCCCTCCCTTTTGGACTTCACATTCAGGTCACTGCAATGGGCTGAGTTCCTGTGGGGTACAGTATGTTCTTTTATACAGTCTATAATTTTCTGTTATCTTATTTGGTAACGTTTGCTACTAGCTCTATTCAGTTCAGTTCAGTCTCTCAGTCACGTCCAGCTCTTTGCGACCCCATGAATCACAGCACAACTGGCCTCCCTGTCCATCACCAATTCCCGCAGTTCACTCAGACTCACGTCCATCGAGTCGGTGATGCCATCCAGCCATCTCATCCTTTGTCGTCCCCTTCTCCTCCTGCCCGCAATCCCTCCCAGCATCAGAGCCTTTCCAATGAGTCAACTCTTCGCATGAGGTCTGTTAACCCTTCCTTTTTTGCTTTCCTTAAGTTTACTTTGTTGTTCATATTTATTTCACCATTTGGAGTCGTTTTTCTTCATGGGAATAAGGATTTGAGAATGTAGTGCTATTTTTAGTTCTGTTTACAATACTGTCTCAGTATGCTGAAATTTCAGTTTTGATTTTCTTTGATCTACAGATTGGCCTTAGAATAGCAAAATGGTCAGGTTTCCATCCTTTTTAACTATGGGCCACTCTCCTCAATGCTTTTCATGCATTATTTTACTTAACCTTCAAACCAAGACTTTGAGATTATTACTATTATATATATTTGTTTTACATTTATCCTTTCCCCAGTATTAAAAATAGAGACTGAGGATTAGAAACTTTGAAGGGCTTGTGCAAGACCATAGCCTAGCAAGTAGCAGAGCCAAGTGTGAAACCCAACCATTCGGAGCCCAGAGCCAGGTTCTTGGCATTGCTGTAGCATGAAAAGTGTCTGCTATCCTGACTTACCAGCTATTGAGCTGCTGGCTTCCTAACTGGAGGGACTCAGCACTGTTTCTTGGGATGAACATTTGGGCAACATCTCTTTCAGATGTAAGTCACATTCCAAATCAGTAGGAACAAGGAGTACTCCCTGAATCATTTCACTCGAATGATTCCCCAGTTAGACTTATTAATTACTACATGCCTATGATTACGTGGTACTCTGCCCAGTGCTGCACAAAGCCATTAACTGACGTGGTCTTTGCTGCATTCATACCCATTAGTACATTTGTTGTGGTAGTATACTCAGTTTATGAAAAGGGTATTGATAAGTATGTTATAAGCATCTTTTTCTGCGGTGATTTTCAAACCTGACTGACTGCACATGAAAATCACCTGGGCTGGGGAGAGATTTAAAAAACCTCAATGCCTAAATTTCATTTAAGACCAATTACATCAGAAAAGTCTAGAGATGGGACCTACACATTCGCTGGTATTTTAGAATCGTGATGTCAAATAATGACAGTGTCTATAATTTTATTTCTGGAAAACAAATACTATCACTTAACTGTTTAGTGCACACTTATTTTAAAAATAATTTTTCTCTCCTCCAATGTAAAAGTAATATTAAAGTAGTGTATCTTCATCTTATAAAGTCTAGGAAATTATAGTAAAAAACTGTGGACCTCTAAGATATCAGTTAACAAAGTAATGATTAAGTGAAGTATAAGTATATTCTTTCTCTGAAAGGAATGTTTCAGAAGGAAAATATAGGTAGTTATTAGGGTGTATAGTAGGAGAACCTTTTTCAGGCTGGTGCTCAGAATGATTTTCCCTACAAAATTTGAGTTGAGAACTGAGATAGCAGAATAAGGAAAGAATAGGAAGGAATTAGGCAAAACTAGGTGAGAAAAGTTCTTGGATACAAAGGTAACAGCATGGCAAAAGGCCACAGGGTAGTGAGAGGCATAGCTCACCATCTGAAGGGTAGGGAATGGGGTAGGTATAAGAGGAATATGGTGACCCACTCCTTCAGACATTGCAATGCATGTTGAAGATTTTGGTCTTATCTTAAGTGCATTGGGAAACCACTAAAGGATTTTAGGTAGAGACATAGAACAATCAGAGTTGTGTTTTGAGAATCTCTCTCTGTTTGCCTTGTAGAGAACAGATCAGAGTGAGCATGAGGAAAAAGGGGAGACCAAGTAGAATAAAAGTTGATGGATGACAGTAGATTAGACTGAGTTGGCAGCAAGGGAATTAGAGGGAAAGGGCAGAGGAGAAGAGAGCAGATTAGATATTTAAGAGGCAGAATTGGCAGAATTTGGTGAAGGACTATATGAGAGAATTAAGGAGAGTGGTGTCCTTGCCAACTCCTCATTTTTTAGCTTTCATTATTGCATGTAGGACACTCTGTTTTCTAAGACTGGAAACAGGATGAAGGACTAGACTGGAAAGAAAGAAGATGAATTGAGCTTTTAACAGGTTGACTTTGAGGTGTCCTTAAGATGACCAAATGAAGAAATACATTAAAAATTTGGAGAGTCAAGCTGAGAGCTCAGAAAAGAGGTTAGAGCTAGAGGTCTGACTCTGAATCTTACTGGTTTGTGAGTGGTGTTTAAAGCCTTGGGTGATGGTGAGATTTCCGGAGGAGAAAGAGCAGAGTGAGAAGAGAAGAGGCCAGGATTGAGTCTTGAAAAATGCTAATGCTTAAAGCCAGACAGAGGAGGCTGAATTCCCAAAGCAAACTGAGGGGGACTGGCTGACAGGTAAGAGGAAAGTTATGAAGGTATAATGTCCAGGAAGTTTCAAGAAGACAGTATGGACTTTTAAAAGAAGGAGTTGTTGATAATGCAGAATTCTGCTGGTGAGTCACCTAAGGAAGAGGACTGGAAAATGCCCGTGTCTTTTAGCAATTTGGAAATAGGTCAACGGCAACCCTAGTAAAAGTTATTTTGGTGAGGGGTGGGTGTGTCATCAGATTCAAGTGGCCTGAAGAGTGCCTGGGAAATGAGAAGAACGCCAACGAAACAACGATAGGAAATTACTTTGAAACGTCTGAGAGTGAAGGGGAGGAAAGAGAGTGATTATAGAGGGTGTGTGGCTGAAGGGAGTATTGTGATTTTGTGTTTTGAGATGGGATAGAGTTGAGGCTATTGGAAGACTCAGATAGGGAGAGTTCCTGAGAAGGTACGAGGAAATAGGGTCTAACACAAAGAGGGACTGACTTAGGTAAGAGGAAGTGCACTGCTTCTTTATAACAAAAGAAATTAGAAAAGTGTGTGTATTTGTATAGGTTTTATAACAGGACATATAGGAGCTTCCTGTCTGTGAGCACATATTTCTCATTAAAGTTGCAGGTAAAGTTGTCTGCTGTGAAGAGTGGTTGTGGACTGTAGGGTATATATATATATATATATATACACACACACACACACACACATATATATAAGCATGTGTGTGTGTGTGTCTCTCTCCTTCTGTATGTATGTATAGGTGTGTTGAAATGTGATGACTAGATGAAATAGTGGAATTACCAGGTACTATTGAAGTCTGGTTGAAGTGACCATGAACTTATAATAGGACAAATATGCTTGCTTTATTTACTTATTCATTCAACATGTTTTTATTGAATGTTAGTGGGTTTGATCCCTGGGTTGAGCTCTCCTGGAGGGGAAATGGCAATTCACTCTAGTATTCTTGCTGGGAAAGTCCCATGGACAGAGGAGCCTGGGGAACAACGGGGTCGCAAAGAGTCAGACACAACCAAGTGACTGAGCGCAGGTGCGTGCACACACACACACACACACACACACACACACACAGAGTTCCAGGTACAGAGGATAAAGTAACAAACAAAACAAAATCAATTTCATTATAGAACGTAATTCCCAGAGAGGAACGCAGTCAAAGCTTAACTAAATAAGTGAGCCTTAGAGATAATGTTGGGTGGTTTCAGAGACTGTGCAGAAAAATCACAGTTATGGGAGGATATCTGTTATACAGAGTAGTCAGGAAAGGAGACATTTAAGCAGAGATATGAATGAAATGAGAGAGTGATACTTATTGATCTGGAAGAAGAGAATTTCAGCTCAAGAAATACCTGGTAAAGATAAGTGCAAAAGCTCTGAAGCAGGAAGAAGGGTCAGCAATGAAGTCAGAGTGGCTGGAGTAATGTGAAGAGGAGACTGGCCAGAATGAAGAACGGGGGCCAAGTCACAGAGTGTTCTAGAGCACGGAAAGGAATTTGGATATTTTTTTCATTGAAATATAGTTATTTACAATATTGTGCTAGTTTCAGTGTACAGCAAAGTGGTTCAGTTATGTGTAAGTATATTTTAGGTTATTTTCCATTCAAGGTTATTAAAAATATTGAACATAGTTCCATGTATTATGCAATAAATCCTGGTTGCTTATTTACCATCTATACTGTAGTAGTTTGTATCTGTTAACCCTGTACTCCTAATTTATCCCTTCCCTACTTTCTCTTTTAGTGACAAAACATTTATCTTCTATGTCTGTGAGTCTGTTTCTGTTTTTATATAAATTCATGTGTTTTTTTTTTTTTTTAGGTTTTGCATACAAGTGATGGAAATTGGATTTTAATCAGAGTGAGCTGAGAAGTCAGCAGAGTGTTCTGAGCAGAGGAGTGATATAACAGATCTTGCATACTGGGATTTTTTTTCCTGGAAAAACTCAACTGCTTGAGTGCAAATTAAGGAGTTCTGCGCTTGCATTTGCAAGTATTGATGCAAAGAAGAACACAAAGAGGTAATTGAGCTTAGAGTTACTGAAGTTGTTAACACTAGAATCTAAGCTGAGTAAGAAAGGACATATAGACAGATAGAAGCCAATGGATAGGGAGAGGACAGAATTAACATTGAACTTGAGGCTCTGGTCAAACATATTAGTGAGAAAGAAAGTAGACTGGTCAGAGAGAGGTGTGTGATTTTATGCATTTAAGGGTGATATAGCTTCATGCAACACCAAGATCCTTGGTGTAACCATGAGAGAGAGTGGCTAAGTGAGAAGGTCAAGGGGGAGGGAGAGCCTAAGAGTTTGTTGAATTTGATATATTATTATATTTTAATATTTAGCTTAAGCTGAATTTTTCCATTAGCCATCTACTTAAAAAATTCTCTAAGGAACACTGGAAACCTTGACAAGCACATTACAGATAAGTAGGGCAGAGCTCAGAGTCCTGTTTAGAATGCTTAAAAAGAAGATTTTCTTGAGTGGTATTCTGTTGAAACAACCTTGATGAGGGAGGTGTGTTTGGTGCCAGTGAAGTCTGAGCAGGCAAGCAGGTAGGTGGGTTCTAGTGCTTTTAAGCACTGTTTAAGTGGTTCAGAGCCGGAAAGTTTGAGAATTGCTACATTACTTTACCACATTCATTTAAAAAATGAATTAACTGAGACCACCTTAGTAGTGATGTACCTGGCTGATTACTGAATCATTTACAAAGCTTTTTTGAAATACAAGCATCTAGTTCCCATCCCGGAACTAAGGAAGCCTAGAAAAAAATGGAAACAGTGACAGACTGTTTTCTTGGGCTCCAAAATCATAGTGGATGGTGACTGCAGCCATTAAATTAAAAGACGTTTGCTCCTTGGAAGTAAAGATATGATAAACCTCAGTTCAGTTCAGTTCTGTCGTTCAATCGTGTCCGACTCTTTGCGACCCCATGAATTGCAGCACGCCAGGCCTCCCTGTCCATCACCATCTCCTGGAGTTCACTCAGACTCATGTCCATCAAGCCAGTAATGCCATCCAGCCATCTCATCCTCTGTCGTCCCCTTCTCCTCCTGCCCCCAATCCGTCCCAGAATCAGAGTCTTTTCCAATGATAAACCTAGACAGCATATTAAAAAAACAGAGACATCACCTTACCAACAAAAGTGTGTATACTCAAAGCTATGGTTTTTCCAGTAGTCATGTATGGATGTGAGAACTGGACCATAAAGAAGGCTGAGCACCAAAGAATTGACGCTTTGGAACTGTGATATTAGTGAAGACTCTTGAGAGTCTCTTGGACTGCAAGGAAATCAAACCAGTTAGTCCTAAAGGAAATCAACCCTGAATATTCACTGGAAGGACTGATGCTAAAGCTGAAGCTCCAATACTTTGGCCACCTCATACAAAGAGCCGACTCATTGGAAAAGACCCTGGAAAGATTGAGGGCAGGAGGAGAAGGGGGCGACAGAGGACGAGATGCTTGAATGACATCACTGACTTAATGAACATGCATTTGAGCAAACTCTGGGAAATAGTGAAGGACAGGGAAGCCTGGTGTGCTGCAGTTCATGGGGTTGCAAAGAGTCGGACATGACTGAGCCACTGAATAGCAACAACAAATGTGTTTTTACAAATTTATATAAAGCTCACTGGATTACATCCAGCCAGGGTAAAACCACTGGAATAGGGCTTAGTGACTAGTTACTGCTATTGCCTGTCTATTCCATGGGTTCTTTTCCTGCTCAAGGTGATGTGACTTTTCTATGGGACACCATCACTAACTCACTCTTGGTCTATGTGCCATGGGGAGAATCGAGGCTCCAGAGACAGCAGATTATCCAAGACTGGGTGATTTGGGAATCATGTTTCTTTTTTATTTCGGCTGCACCCGTCATCTTGTGGGATCTTAGTTCCCCTGCTGCTGCTGCTACTGCTAAGTCACTTCAGTCATGCCCGACTCTGTGCGAGCCCATAGATGGCAGCCCATCGGGCTCCACCATCCCTGGGATTCTCCAGGTAAGAACACTGGAGTGGGTTGCTATTTCCTTCTCCAATGCATGGAAATGAAAAGTGAAAAGTGAAAGTGAAGTCGCTCAGTTGTGTCCGACTCTTAGCAACCCCATGGACTGCAGGCTCCTCCATCCGTGGGAGTTTCCAGGCAAGAGTACTGGAGTGGGATGCCATTGCCTTCTCCTTAGTTCCCCTACTAGAGGTCAAACATGTTCCCCCTGCAATGGAAACCTGAAGTCTTAACTGCTAAACCACCAGGGAAGTCCTATCACTTTCCTTTTTCTATAGAGATTTGGTTTAGGAACTGCACAGGACCTAAGCCATGGTGCTTTTTCCCAATCAAAGCAAATTCCAGGTTTTCTGTGTCACTCTTTGATTCATTCTCTCAACCATGGGTCTAGAACTGGGAGGTTGTGAGCATGGAGCTGCTGACAGGTGTCTTGAAACATGAAGAAAGCCCCTCCAAAAGGGAGTAACACAGAGGAAAGTGGAGGCAACATACAGACAGATACCTGTCCAATGTGTATTGGATTGAGCTGTTCTGATTTGTATTGATGTGTGTGTGCTCATCATGTCTGATTCTTTGTAACCACATGAGTTGCAGCCCATGAGACTCTTCTCTCTGTGGAATTCTCCAAGCAAGAATACTGGAGTGGCTTGCCATTTCCTACTCCAGGGGATCCTTAGAAGATCTTCCAAGGATCCCCTGGAGTAGGAAATCGAACCCAGGTCTCCAGGGTCGGCTGCATTGGCAGGTGGATTCTTTACCACTGCGCCACCTGGGAAGCCCCTCTAAGTTGACCCTCAGAGGTTGGAGTCTTGTCTAAACTGGATTCTCCTACTTTCTAGATACTCTCTTTACTTTGGTCACGTGATTTCACCCTTCCAGGTAGCCTTTTTGGCCAATCTGGCTCAGGAAATTCACATTCTCAGAATCTGGCTCCTGTGTGTGGCAAGGAGACAGGAAAATAAAATGAGATCAAAATAGGAAGAAAATTGATTCTCTATGAGATTATGGCCTCTGGTGAACCCTAGACATGCTTAGACAGCTCAGCTTCTTTTTAGATCAACTTAACTCACCCAAATGGTTATGAAGCAGCAAATGGCCTCAGTCGAAAAGAGCTATTTGGGATTGAGCCTCCTGGAAGTAATGGACTAGAACATTATGTTCTGAGCTCAGCTTTAAAATATGACATAAACTAGACATATTCATCTAAACATTTTTCTGTGTTGGCAAGTTTCTTAGATCTCTCCCCTTCATGCCTTTTCCTAACAGATGCCTAGTTTCATAAGGTTATGTTATTAATGGTTTCTGAAATAAAGTACTAGACTCCATGTTGTCACAAGATGAGGAATCACTTTTTTTTTTTTACTAATTTTGAAGAAATCAGGTTTTTGTTGTGAGGAATATTGAAAATATAATTTTATCTTTCTCATTGGGTGGCCTGACCCTAGTTCTGCCGTAAATGTTTAGCTCTGGAAACAGCAGAAGGACCTGGTTAGACAACACATTCAGTTTCAAGTTATTCTCATGCCATAGATCCCAAGAGTCACTTAGGAGAAAAGTGGAATGTTACATCTTACTTCACCTATTGTCCTGTTATTCATCAAATGAATAACTTTTTATTTCCTTAAAATGTCAACTGCCATCATTTTAGTGTCTCTAGGAGAAATCACTGTAGCAATTTCAGCACCTGGACTGAGCACTGATCAGCATTTCAGGATACAAAGTCCAACTGTCTCATAAATTGAAATGCTAGTCAGTAGATAAAATTTGAGAATCCATTCCAAAAGAAAGCTTGATATAATGAATGTCCTTTCACTTCTCTTGAAAATGCTATAATCTCATGACTCTTGGTGAAGGTCATGTTTAACTGCTTTTCTCAAATGTCACCATCATTTCAGAATACTGCATAAATACCATTTTGGTATCAGTTTTCTTCCATGAAAGAATTTTCCCTAATAACCTGAAACTCCCTCTGAGCCATGATGTCTAACTTTCTTTAATATTAGCATGAAGCTCAATTTTAGGAGAAAAGAAATAGCCGAGAACAACTGGCACTCAAATCCAAGGAACTTGTGCTGAGTTATATGCTTCCTTTTCTTTCTTGTTATCGTTTGTGGCTTAAGAGTAAAAGACAACCCAACCCCCAAATAGAAAGCCTGCTAGAATAGAATCGTGAGGACACTGTAGTTCCTTACTGACTTAGAACTAAATGTGTCTCAGTTAGGATGGTACACACTCCACTGGTGTGTGAAGACCACTTTCATTTGTCACTGTCAATAGAGCCACACAGAATTGCAGAGAATTCTAAGAATACATCTCAGCATGATTAAAGCTGTCCTGATTTATCCTTTGTCTGTGGTCAATGAGACACTCTCAGTTGAAAGCTCAAAGTTATTTCTTATATTTAATAATCCAGTTCAGGGCAAGAACAAAGCTGTAATGCAACATTTGAAATACAAAATTCAATCAAGTAAGAAGATCTTAAAAACCAGCCCTTCAAATCTTTTTAAGTACTGAAATAACTAATCTCTCTCTCTCTCTCTCATTCACACAGACACAGATACACACACACCTTCATGTATAGCTTTTTTTTGTTAGTAAATACCTCAGATTCTTTATGCAAAATTAATTAGGAGACAATTTCCAGGGACCCCACCTTGAGCTTCAGCAGTGTTCTCTTTAGATCTCAGGCATGCCTGACCTCATCTGGACTTCTATAGGAAAGGGCTTGTTAGGGATCCACTTCTTGAATGTTGCTGAGGTCTCTTGGGAAAGCATACACCTTCTAGAGACTTAAAGGATTATAAAAAGAACCAGCTATCTGGATTGGAAGGCAGAGGTGTTATGAGTACAACACAGGGCATCTCATGAAAATCGCTTTCCTACCCAACAACACCCACTTCCAAGGATTTGGATCCCAGTATTAGAGTGAGGGTGACTTTGAGTTTTTTAAAAGCTATTTTATAATGATCTCAGTGAGTTATCAAGAGACCATGAACCCAAGACAGTATTGCACTATAGCTTATGTTAAGAATTTAGCTCAAAGAAGAATTTATTAGCCCGATATCTCCCTTTTAAAAAAATATTTTTGTAATCTTGTTTGGTACTGTTCGTTTCATGAAAATAAAAGAGAAGATTTCAAGTAGCTTGAAAGAATGAGAAAATGCTTTAGTAACATGTAAGTGCAGATATCTCTTCACCATGACTCAATTCTTTTGGATATATACATTCCATTTTCAATGGGATGGATGAACCTAGCACATTATGCTAAGTCGACTAAGCCAGACAAGAGAAAGACAATTACTCTATATGGTATGTGAAACAAACAATTCCAATTTTATAGAAAAGAAATTAGAAAGATGGTTGTCTGAGACTGGGGAGAACCGGAGAGGGGGCGATGCAGGTCAAAGGACTACACTTAGACTTTCATATATAAGAAGAATGAGCACTGAGCTGCTAATGTGTGACATAGTGACCATGGTTAAAATACACTCTCGTATTTGTGAGGGTAGATATTAAGCATTAGCATCACATTTTTCTCCTAAGAGATTATGTTTTCTATGGAAGAAAAACACACGATTATACATGGAATCTAAAAAACTGAACTCATAAAACCAGTTTATACTTTGTTTATACTCCCCAAATGGGGAGATAATCGGTCAAAGAGTACAAAGTTCAGTTATGCAGATGAACAAGTTTTAAAGATCTAATGTACAGCATGGTAACTATAATTAACAATACTATATCATATACTTGTCAATGGCTAAGAGAGTAGATCTATTTTCATTACACACAACACAAAAAAACCTGGATATATTAGTTGTTTTCAGTGTGGTAATCATTTCACAATGTAAATGTACATGAAATCACCATGTTTTACACCGTAAGCATACATCCAATTTTTTTTTCAACTATACATCAATAAAGATACAAAAAGTTCCAATTAGATTTAAAATTACATTGTTCACGTTTAACTTTAATAAGAGAAAATTAATAAAGATGAACACTGTTGAGAAACTAAAGTTTCTGATATTTTGATCATAGTTGTTCATCTAGCATTTTTGATGTTACAGACATTTCATTGGCAAGCAAGTCTATTCAATCTCAATAGTTCTCATTTTTCTGCTGAGATCAGAACAAAGGGTAATGCCTTTAAAATGGAAAATTTTGGTTGATAGTAATAGTATTTTTTGAGATCCTAAAATTTCTAAATTTAATGTTGCCTGGAGAAAGGGAAATAGGTAGATAGATACAGACGGTGTGGTTTTCAAGTATGTAGTAACCAAAGTGAAGAAAATGTGACACAGTGAATATTTTGCCCTAGGTTCAAAAAATATCTGGTTTGATTAATGAGGAGCAAAATGCAGTATAAAATATAGGCAAAGAGTGTAAATTACTGCATGAATTTTTGTATTCAAGGAGTCAGCTTGGTAGGTATAACTTTTAGGAGAAGTAAACCTATGGTGATTTAGGTAGGAAGAGTTCAAGGTTTTAAGAGACTTGCGTTCTAAAGAAAATATGAAACATGATCTGCAATAATAAAATTCTGGGATTCAAAGGATAAGATGTACTAGTCCCTCTTTCCTCTGTACAGTTTATGCCATGACTTCCTCTGTTCCATTTGGGGTACTAAGTTCCTTTAATTCTCACCAGGAAAGTGAAACATGGTACGAGGGTTGGGCAAGCATGTCCCACAAAAGCGATTTAGATAACTTGAGAAGATTTCACCTGGAGAAGCAAATAGACTTAATAAAAACATAGTAATTACTTATCTCTTCTCATGTCCCCTGCATCTTATTCTTGCTGAATTGCCACACAAGATCTTTGTCCTTCTCTCTTTCATCTATCTCAATTCCTCCAGTCATTGCATTTGGTCTTATGGTTTCAAATGCCATCTACATGCTGACAACTAACCACGTGTATATCTTTAGTCTTGACCACTTCTGGGAACTCTCATCTCATATTGAGCTATCTATCTGACATCTCTACATAGATGAACAACTGACATTTCAAACATAACAGGGTCAAAGCTGACTCCTACCGTGACTAATCTCACTTCCTTCCCCATCTAAATTAGTGACAATTGCCTCCTTCATTTGCCCAAGTCCCAACTATTGGAGTCATGCTTCTGTCTGATCATTGCAAAGGGGACATAGTGCCTGGCAGACGTATAGGAAGAAGATGGAGGGCACACACAGATCAAGCAGAAGCCAGTCTCAACTCAGCACGCCCAAAGGAGCCTTCAGAGGCATGCTGGGAGTAGGTGCTTGACGGTGAAGATTCAGCACTCGGTGTGCCTTTCCAGAAGAGTCCTGTAGTTTTGGACACCTGCTTCTCTAATCAGGTCTGTGGAAGAGGGAAAGAAAGGCATAATGAAAGTTATATTCTAAAATGGGTAGCCTCATCCAGGAGAGGTAGTTTCACAATGTCTGGGAGAGTCTGACTCTGAACACACGCAAGTGTTGGAAACTCTGAGAGGCACAGTGATGCCTGTTTTTGGTGACATTGAGAACAAAGCTTTTAATGATGGTCTCACCCACAGGGTGCAATGCAAAACCCAACACCTGTGACTGTTCAGTCTTCTGTTATTGTGGAAGTAATTATACTATTCATGGAACACAATAACCCGCAATATTTCTCAGAGGAAAAAGAACAAATTCTGCCTCTTTTGGTTCAATTTTCAGAGCAAATTTCAACAGCCTTCCTGTTCTACAGGAAAAAGAAAGCTAAAAGCAAAACCCACTGACAACTCAGATGAACAGAAAATGGCTATGGATCTCACAGAATATATTTATTTAAAATCTCCCTCTCATTTATTTTTTTCTGTACAGAGAACATTTGTTTTAAAAGATGGTATTCAACCAACTATAATCATTCATCGTTCAATACATTTGATGATCATTCACTTGCCATGTACTGACTGTGCCTTTGCAAAGATACACTATACTCAGTAGAACAAAATTGGAGTATTCATTTGCCCTGAGATTTAGTTAGCTAGGCCCAACTGGATTGTAGGATGCATCAGAGTGTAATTGGGTCTAATCTACATGTAAAAGATGCTTACTCTTTGGAAGGAAAGTTATGACCAACCTAGACAGCATATTCAAAAGCAGAGACATTACTTTGCCAACCAAGGTCCATCTAGTCAAGGCTATGGTTTTTCCAGCAGTCATGTATGGATGTGAGAGTTGGACTGTGAAGAAGGCTGAGCACTGAAGAATTGATGCTTTTGAACTGTGGTGTTGGAGAAGACTCTTGAGAGTCCCTTGGACTGCAAGGAGCTCCAACCAGTCCATTCTGAAGGAGACTGGTCTTTGGAAGGAATGATGCTAAAGCTGAAACTCTAGTACTTTGGCCACCTCATGTGAAGAGTTGACTCATTAGAAAAGACTCTGATGCTGGGAGGGATTGGGGGCAGGAGGAGAAGGGGGCAACAGAGGATGAGACGGCTGGATGGCATCACTGACTCGACGGACATGAGTTTGAGTGAACTCCAGAAGTTGGTGATGGACAGGGAGGCCTGGCGTGCTGCAGTTCATGGGGTGGCAAAGGGTTGGACGTGACTGAGCGACTGAACTGACTGAATCTACATGTGATTATGACTGAACATCAAGCAAAAGAAGGAAAGTGCCAATGTGTGTGGTTACTTAGTATATTAAGAGAGCCACGCTCTTTAAATATATTATTTCACTAAATCTCAAAAATAATCTTAAGTAAGTACTGCTGTTCCTATTTTATAGATGAGGACATAGGTTTCATGAAAGTTTAAATAATTTTCTTGAGGATGAGAATAAGTGACAAAGCCTTAATTTAAAAATTAAATTTATTTATTTATTTTTAAATAAAAAAGATGAATATTTTTAATGATGAAAGGTACAATTTACAAAGAAGATAGACATCATAAACCATTAGACACCTAACAACAAAGAAACAAAGATACATAAAGCAAAAATCAGAAGAAATAGAAGGGAAAGGAACAAAATATATACTAATAATGAGACATATTAAAATTTACCTGAGAATATTTTATCAAGTATAGAAAAAATAAGAATAGGAGCATCTTGAATGATGTCATTAATAATTTAAATATAGTAGATTTTTATTTATACTAATTTATATTAATCTTAAAACCCAGACAAATACATTTGAAATGTTATGTCTCATACATTGTTATTAGATGTCCATAAGACATTTAGAAAAACTGCAAAGCCAGAATTTTAATCCAAGTCTTTTCATTTTTACTTCAAAGCCTTTGTACTTAGTTACTATACTGCGGTACTTCTCCATCACAAAAATGGAAAGAATAAAAAGACGTAAAGAAACGTAAAGAAAGATGAGCTGCCTTCCTCTGTGGGCAGCTTGGAGAACACCTAGGGTGAGGACTGGTGAGGGCTGAGATGACCAAGTATTGAAACACCTTTAACTTTTCCTTAAATGTTTTGGCAAATTTTAGCCACTGCCTTAATGAAAGTGATAAAGAGAATACAGAAAGAAATACAGCTATTTAAAAGAAAATTGTTCCTAGGATGTTTCCAGGACAAAGGGGATTTGTCATGGTCTTCCTGGGTAGTGCGCCTAGTCTGCCGTTCTGGCAGCTTTGTCTGTGGATCTAAGGCAGGAGCCAACACAGTGATGCCTCAGCGGTTCAGCTCATAACAAGGGCTCGAAACCAGAGTCCATGGAACTGCAGCTGGGGAAAAACTGGCCTGTGGCGGCGGGGATGGTAACTTCCGAATGGACTCAGAATCTTGAGTGGAATACATTTTTGTCCTGGTGTAACTGAGGATCTGATGGCAGTCATTGACTTTTAGTTATCTGAAGATCAACTGAAATGGAAGAAAATTCCAGTTCTCAAAGTTTTGCCATTAATTAGCAATGGCAAATTATTTGGGGAGCATGTTTGTCTCTGACATTTAAGGTCAAATTCTTCTTGTCTTATTATTGTCAAAAGGGTCCATTATGTAAGGAAGAGTAACAAATTATTAATTTTTATTTTTTATTGAAGTATAATTGCTTTGCAATGTTGTGTTAGTTTCTGCTATGTAATGAAGTGAAATCAGCTATAGTATATCTATATCCCCTCGCTCTAGAATCTCCCTCCTACTCCAACCCCATGTCTCTCCTCTAGGTCATCACAGGGCACTGAGCTGAGCTCTCTGTGCTATACAACAGCTTTCCACTAGCTGTCCATACATGGTAGTTTATATATGTCCATCCTAATCTCCCAGTTCGTCCCACCCACCCCTTCCCTCACTGTGCCCACATGTTCCTTCTGTATGTCTGCAACTTTATTCCTGCCTTGAAAACAGGTTCACCTGTATTATTTTTATAAATGACATACATATGTGTTTAGATATGATATTTATTTTTCTTTTCATGAATTACTTTGGAAGAGTAACAATTTAACAGGAGGTCATTGACATGTTGATTATGATTTTCTAAGAAGCCATTAAAAAAGAAATGTAAGTAATTGGCAAAGTCTAAAAATGGCTTATTTGTGACTGCTTGTGTATGTAAAACATTGTATTGTCCTTTTGACCTGTAAATAGAGAAATACTAGTTGAGTGCAGTTTTAGTATTTACAGTTAAGGAATTATCTAAAAGTCTGATGCCAGGACACCAATTTTAGCCTAAAAAGCTTTAGGCCAAAAGGGCTATATTTAAGTTTAATAATGATTAGGAACCATTCATTTAGAACCAGGAGAGAGGTAGAAGTTAATATTAGTTTCACTGTCGTTTCTGTTTAAGTGAAAATTGTTTCTACAAGAGAGGGCTTATTAGCATAGATATGTTGAAACCACATACATAAATATGAAATAGATGATTTAGTGCTTTAAAAAATTGTATTAGTTTTCTAGAGCTGATGTAACAAATGACGACAAACCTGAAAGCTTACAAGTAGCAGAAATGCACACTTTCACAGTTCTGAAAGCCAGACGTCTGCCAGGCAGTGTGCTCTCTGAAGGCTTGAAGGGAGACTTCTTTGTCACCTGTTTCCTAGTTTTTGGCGAGTACTGGCACTTCCTGGCATCCCTTGGCTTGTAGACCCATCATTCCAGTTTCTGCTTTTGTTGTCACATGGCCATCTCTACATGTGTCTGCCTCTTGTCATAATGATACATCAGTGTACTAGGGAGCATGCCATCAATATTAACTTAATTCAATCTGCAAAGACTCTATTTCCAAGTGATGTCACATTCACAGGTACTGACAGAGGTGGGGAGGGGGGCTCTTGCACATAATTCTGTGGTCTTGATCTCAAAGTATGATCCTATTCCTTTGCTGTATGTTTCCCTCTCAGAAGCTTTCTCGCTGAAGTACTCTGAAGGCAGGTTTCTCATGTTTTCCCAATTTTTTAAAAGTGTATTTTTATTTTAAATTTATTTTTTATTTTATTTTTATTTTTGACCTCAGGCTTTTTGTTTCAGTGTGAGGAGGCTCCAGAGGTCTCGGGCTCAGCACTTGTGGTGCCTGGGCTTAGTTGCTCTTTGGCATGAGAGATGTTAGCTCCTTGACCAGGGATCAAACCCATGTCCCCTGCATTGCAAGGCAGATTCTTAATCACTGGACCAGCATGGGAGTCCCTTCCCCAGTTTTAATAAAGAAAAAATAAATAATCAGAGAAGTGATAGGCCAAAGGCAACATGTTAAGATTTGGAAAACAGAGTCTAGTCGGGAAAACAGAAATCACTCCAACTATTTTAATAGAGAGGATTTAATATAAATTGGAGAACTGAAAAGGCAAGAAAAAAGCACTGAGGTGACATAGGTCTAGTCAAGGAAAGTTTTTCCAGTAGTCATATATGGATGTGAGCATTGGACCATAAAGAAGGCAGAGAGCCAAAAATTGATGCTTTCGAACCGTGGTGCTGGAGAAGACTCTTGAGAGTTCCTTGGACTGCAGGATCAAACCAGTCAATCCTAAAGGAAATTGTTCCTGAATATTCATTGGAAGAAGTGATGCTGAATCTCCAGTACTCTGGCCACCTGATGCAAAGAACTGACTCATCGGAAAAGACCCTCATGCTGAGAAAGATTGAGGGCAAGAGGAAAAGGGGGCAATGGAGGATGAAATGGTTGGATGGCATCACAGATTCAATGGACATGAGTTTGAGCAAACTCTGGGAAATAGTGGAGGACAGAGGAGCCTGCTGTGCTTCAGTTCATAGGGTCACAAAGAGTCAGATGTGACAGCAACTGAAAGCAACAACACAGGAGGGACACAAGGAAGTGGTTGGAACCTGTCTTTGGCAAAGAAGTGTCAGAGAGCTGGGACCCACACTGCTGTGGAGATGGTGCTGGGCAGTCTTCCGGCATCTCTGAAGGGTGCAATGAGGCCAGTTTTGTGAGTGTGAAAAAATACAGGAAACTAGAATCTCACTTACCGCTGCCTAGGTGATGGGCTGTTGCTGAGTGGAGAGTGGCAGGATGGCCAGTACTCAGCAAGGGGCCTGCCTCCCTCTGCCTTCCTCCCTCTGCCTGTTATCAGTAGTCCTTTTGGTAGTGGAGCCCCTTTTGCCAGAACCAATCTGGGAGCCATCTAACAAAGGTGAGATGAGGTTCAGAGCCCAGTGGCAGCATCTTAAAGTGGACGGCAGAAAGGTGGATTTGGATTTGGGAGAAGTCTTAGCTCAATAACCAACAAATGCAAGTTTGCAGGGCCAGTTTTCATATTTGAAAGACTAGTTGACACTGTACATTTGTTTATATACTGTGGCCCTTTTGAGAGACATAAAGCATTGTAATGACTAAGATTTCCCCTCCCCATGACCTCCATAGCCTCCATAAAGAAGGATGAACTTCAAAGAATTGATGCTTTCAAACTGTGGTGTTGGAGAAGAATCTTGAGAGTCCCTTGGACAGCAAGATCAAACCAGTCAGTCCTAAATGAAATCAACCTTGAATATCTGTTGGAAGGACTGATGCCAAAGCTGATGCTCCAATACTTTGGCCACTTGATGTGAAGAGCTGACTCATTGGAAAAGACTGATGCTGGGAAAGATTGAGGGCAAGAGGAGAAGGGGGCAACAGAGGATGAGATGGTTGCATGGTATCACTGACTCATGGATATAAGTTTATACAAACTGGAGATACTGAAGGACAGAGAAGGCGGTTGTGCTGCAGTCCATGGGGTCACAAAGAGTTAGATATGACCTAGTGACTGAGCAAAAACAACAAATACCCTCTAAGAACCAGTACCACCTTTGAGAGAACATTGCCTCATGAATATGAGCATTACTGGTTCTCAGACCTAGATGTTTGATAGCTTACCTCTCAGGCACAGATATTAAAAGCTGAAATGTGTGATGTGGAGTTCAAACCCTTTGCTCCTCAGGGATAAGCTCTGGGCTTTGAGTTCCCTTCTGATTGTAGGTTGCAGTCCAAGGTTGGGGTTTATGGTGATACTGTATCTCTGTATCCAGCTTCTGGTAAACTGTAAACCAGCTTCTCCTACTCACCTCCATATGGACCTTGTGTCATTTGAATGGTATGTAGACTCAGACAGTTTTTCTACAATTTTTTCCAGTGGAAGTTGTTGCATATTTAGCAGCAGATTCTGTGTGTCCCTGGGAAGAGGGGAACCCAGAATCCTAGTGTATTTCCATCTTGAATGGGGACCTCAAGAAGCTCCATCTTAAGGAAAGAGCACAGGGCCTTCCCTAGAAGCACAGTGGTTAAGCCTTCATCTTCCAGTGCAGGGGGCTGTTGCTTCCATCCCTGGTCGAGGAGCTGAGATCCCAAGCTCATGGCCAAAACATCAGACTACAAACAGAAGCAATATTGTAGCAAATTCGCCAAAGACTTTAAAATGGTCTACCTTAAAAAATATTTACAACAGAAAGAGTACAAACCAGGTGAATAAGCAGGAGTGAATGAAGTATGATTGTAGGCATCATAATGATCAAAATGTGTAGGTTTTTGCAGATGGTGAAGAGGCTGGATATTCATGTTAAAGAGTAAATCCAAGTGGGCTCTTGGGTAGCTATTTCAGAGAATGGCTATCCTATCTATTGCAGGGAGGTTAGGTAATTGGGAAGTGTTCAGAAGATAAGTGTTCTGCTGGCTCAGTGGGTAAAGAGTCTGCCTGCAATGTGGGAGATCCAAGGTCGGTTCCTGGGTTGGGAAGATCCCCTGGAGAAGGAAATGGCAACCCACTCTAGTATTCTTACCTGGAGAACTCTATTGTCAGAGGAGCCTGTACGGCTACAGTCCATGGGGTCACAAAGAGTCAGACACGACTGAGTGACTAACACATTTTCTGAAGAAAACAAAGCAATTCAATTTGTTAATCTCTAGGACTGACTTACTGAACTGGCTTGCTTTCTTAAAAAATTGGAGTGAGGGCAGGGAGATAGCAGAGGTAGGTACCTCTAGCAACTGATTAGATGGGAAGTTTAGATGGAGACACATAAGAAGTAGTCCAAGGACTATAGAGGGTAGTTTAACAAAATGTGAGATTGTAGGTATGGTGACCATAGAATTGTAGAGAGGAGGGATGGATGTGGTTTGTTGATCATGCAGATCTTGAGTGATAAAGTAGGGCAAAATAAAGAGAAAATATAGGATCTGGAATTTAAAGTCATTTATCAAGTCATGAAGTCGCTCAGTCATGTCTGACTCTTTGTGACCCCACGGACTGTAGCCCACCAGGCTCCTCCATCCATGGAATTTTCTAGGCAAGAGTACTGGAGTGGGCTGCCATTTCCTTCTCCAGGGGATCTTCCCAACCCAGGGATCGAACCTGGGTCTTCTGCATTGTGGGCAGACGCTTTACCGTCTGAGCCACCAAGGAATAGTTATAAATGACATTACCTCATTTTAGGCTGCTGCACTATAGTGGAATTAGGAGTAGGTAAGAAGGAGATAGCTATTTGGAACAACATTTGAGGGAATTCTTTATCTTCGGAGATCTGACATTTCCAGTAAAAGCAAGGCCAGGGTTTGTCAGGTGCTCTGCTTTTGGACAAATGAGCTGGCTGTTGAGTCTCCTTCTTCTTCTTCTTGGCAGAAAAATCATATTGCAGCTTATAAATTAAGAGAGTACCAGTAAGGAAATTTCATTGAGCATTGGTATGGTTAATGGCCCTGAATATTTGAGGAAATGCATCCATTAAAAAAAAAAAAAAAAAGCAGAGTCCAAAAACAGACTGTTAGGAATAGGAATAATCAAAGGATAGGTGATCACAGAGAAAGGGACTATAGGCATCTGGAAAAGATGGAGTGAGGGGAGAACAGGATTCAAGAGATAGATGATTACAGGTGGTGCAGGTTCTGCAGTTCTTGCTGATTAAAAAAAAATTGTTTTAAATTTATTTTTGGCTGTGCTGGCTCTGGGGCGCTGTGAGGGCTTTTCTCTAGTTTTGGAGAGCAGGGGCTACATTCTAGTTGTGGTGCGTGTCTTTTTGCTGAGCACAGGCTCGAGGGTACTTGGGCTTGAGCCGTTATACCTGAGCTCTAGAGCATGGGCTCAGTTGTTGTGGTGCAAGGGCTTAGTTGCTCCGAGGCCTGTGGGATTCTCCCAGATCGGGGATAGAACCCGTGTCTTCTGTATTGGCAGGCGGTTCTTTACCATTGAGTCACCAGGGAAGCCTGTTGTTGATTCTTTTTACTATTTCTTAGATCTTTCTCCATTTCTCCTTACTCTTCACCACCACCCCTCTTCAAATCACAGCCATCACTCACCTGGGCTATTACAACACCCTCCCACCTTGGCTCTATGTTTCATGCTACCCTCAAACCTACCCCAGTTTATTTTCTACTTTTCTGTCAATGATCTTTCTAAAATATTCATCCGTTCACTCCACAGGTATTTGTGAAACACCAAGTATGCATGAGGCATTCTACTGGGTGGTGGTCAGACATTGATCAGCTAAGCATGTATGGCCGCTGATTTCAGTGAGCTTGAAGCCCTTGATTGTTTTTCATTGTTCAGTGGCCTAATCATGTCTGACTCTGCGATCCCATGAACTGCAGCATGCCAGGCCTCCCTGTCCCTTACCATCTCCCGAAGTTTGCCCAAGTTCATGTCCATTGCGTTGAAGTCCTTAATGAACAGTGACAACAATGATTAAAAAGGCCAGGTATGGGAAGGATGATGGTGTGGCTGGAAGGAGAGAAGGGGCAGTTCTCTGAAAGAAAGAGCCTAGAGGGAGTGATGTCTGTTATACCAGAGTTTGGTTTTTAGCTGAAAGCATTTGAAGGGTTAGCCAGGAGAAGGTTGTTGACCAGAGGAGATCTGAGTTTTGTAAAGGCCATTCTGGCAGCTGAACGGAGAAAAGTTCGGAGGGTAATTACTAATTAAATTTCTTCCTTCTCTCCTTTCAAAGGATCTCCCAGTGTTCAGATTTAAACACTGATTCCTTATGCTAGTATTCAAAAGCTTTTTGTAAACAACCCTTCCCTCTGCAACTAGTTGCATCAGTTGCTGGACCTTTTCTCACAGTTTACACCTCTGGTTCTTAATGCAAAATTACCTGGGGATACAGTAGAGATTGAGATTCTCAGGCCCCATCCCCAGGGATTTCATTTTATTAATTTAAGGGTTTGACTTCAAAATCTACACTTCCAAACAGTACCCCATGCTATCAGTCAGGACCAGTTGTTGTCCAAATATTGGACTGGCTGAAAAGTTCCTTTGCACTTTTCTGTAACATTTTAAGGAAAAATCTATACAATCTCTTTGGACAACTAGTAGAACTTCCTGTTTTTCTCTATCTGCTTGGTCCAATATGGTAACTGTTGAATGCTTGAGATATGGCTGGTGCAACTAACTAAATTTTAATTGAGAAGAATTGAAATAAACTTAATTTAAAGAGCCACCTGTGGCAAATTGGCCAGTTCAGTGTGGATTCCAGTCTGAGACACTTCCTTTATGAAGGTTGTACTCAATGTGTGGTTTCTTGCCTCGTGGTCTAGGCACGATCTTCCCACTCTAGGAGCCTGCTCTCCACTAGGCACACCTCCTCCCTACATGGTCAGTTTCCATGGAGTCTATAGGTCTCTCCTACAATAGCTTCCTTTTGACCCCGTCAGATACAGAGTATCTTCAGATACAGAGTAGGTACCCCTTCTTCCATATCACAGACATATATCTCTCTTTATCCCCAACACCTTGAGAGCTGCCTGGATACAAAACTCTCTGTACATGCTTGTTGTAGAAATAAACAAATAAACGAAACAATTGAGACACAGAACAATAGGGGTTAGAACCATTTAACTGAATAAGGCATTAGGTAGACACTGGTCATTAGATGAGGGTTATCGTTTGTTTGCTGCAACTTTGTTATTGGAAACGCCACGAAGCTGGACCCGAGAGAATTAAACTGTTCGTGATCTTTAGTTGCTAAAGAATTCAATGTATCATCTCCAATATCTTTGTGGATTAGTTAGTTTTGCAAAGTTTGGATGGCAGCATGTTTTCGGGAGAAATATTTTGGAGCCATACTACCTGGATTGAAACCCTGGTTCTGTTGCTTATCCAGCAACTGATTCTGTTGTTTAACCTCAGGGAAGATGTTAAGTTACTTAACATTTTTTTTTTATATTCAGTTTCATCACCTACAAAATGTGTTAATTATAGTACTTACTTCTCAATGTTGTTAACAAATTAATATTTGCAAAGGTCTTAAGACAGTATCTGGCACATATTAAGGAATTAAGTGTTTGCTTAATAAATTAAAAACAAACTTGGCTCTTGGCTCCATTAATATCCCAAGCTTGTGATCTTTTATCTTGGGCAAAAGAAGAATTAGAGGAAAATGTAGGCAGTGAATACACATTATCAATACTCAGCAACTACCCATGCCTTCTAGGATTCAACTGGGATGAAGAGATGGGATAATGTTATGAACACAGAGGCAGGCTCATGTTACAGTACGTGTGTATGCTCAGTTGCTTCAGGCATGTCCAACTTTTTGCGACCCCATGGATATAGGCCTGCCAGGCTCCACTGTCCATGGAATTTTCTGGGCAAGGATACTGGGGCGGGTTGCCGTTTTCTCTGCCAGGGGATCTTCCTGATCCAGGGATCCAACCCGCATCTCTTTTGTCTCCTGGATTGAAAGTGGGTTCTTTACTGCCGCTTGGTCTGAGTCACTCTGTCAATGGGAGATTACGAGAAGTAGGGTGAGAAGAAATTCTGGAAAGGTAAAAATGAAACAGCCAATATTTACATGAAATCTGGCATGATTTTGATGTAAAATGTAAATTTTTTGAAAATTGCCTCATGTCAGATCTCTTATCACCTTTTCAATCTAAGCCTAAAGTAGATTTTGAAAGCAGAATTTGAGCTCCCACTTTTCCTTTCTCAAAGAACACATGTTGGGCATTTGATATTTACTTGTCTAATTAAATTATAACCTTTTCTTAATAGAACTCGGCATTCTCTTCAGGAAAACTTCCTCCTTGCCATCACAGGCACTCCTGATTGGCAGGAATTAAAGGTGAGTTGCTACCTCTAGGAGATGGAAATGAATCCAATATAAGTTGATCTGACACTTTTCTCTAGGAATTACATTTTGAGGGGAATGATACATGGAAAGATATACCAATCCAGCCATTCATTACCTTGATACCTGGACCTCATAGTTAAGAAATTCCTATAACTTAAGGAAGAGTTTTCCCTGTTCCTGACTTAAATCTCTGGAATTCTGGCTTATTCAGAATTTTAGCTACTAAATATACCTCTAACAGATTCCATGTTCTGTTTACATGAGCCAAAGTTAGTCTATGATGTAAGGAATTCAAGCTGATACAATTCTATATTTACTTAAGTCATGATCTGGTGAAATAAATAGTGAACTCTGAAATTTTCCCCCAAAACACTGTTTTTTAATGAACTTTCTTACTGACTGTGAAGTAGAATAGGAAATTTCAGAGGTTGCATTAATGAGACTTCTTGACATAAAGAGGAAATGCCAGATGTTTAGAAACATCAAGTAAGAAATAATGGACTAATAAGGAAAGTCATATCTAAAAACCCATCTCTAGAACAGTCAGCAAACTTTTTCTAAAAAGGCCAGAGAGTAAATAATTTAAGCCTTGAGAGTAATAAAGTCTTTGTTAAAACTCTCAACTCTGCTCATTTCAGTTTAGTCGCTCAGTTGTGTTCGACTCTGCGACCCCGTAGACTGCAGCAGCCAGGGTTCCCTGTCCATCACCAACTCCCAGAGCTTGCTCAAACTCATGTCCGTCTCATCTTTGATGCCATCCGACCATCCCATCCTTTGTCATCCTCTTCTCCTCCTACCTTCAATCTTTCCCAGCATCAGAGTCTTTTCCAGTGAGTCAGTTCTTCGCATCAGGTGGCCAAAGTATTGGAGTTTCAGCTTCAGCATCAGTCCTTCCAATGAATATTCAGGACTGATTTCCTTTAAGATGAACTGATCAGATCTCCTTGAAGTTCAAGGGACTCTCAAGAGTTTTCTCTAACACCATGGTTCAGAAGCATCAATTCTTCAGTGCTCAGCTTTCTTTACAGTCTGACTCTCACATCCATACATGACTACTGGAAAAACCATAGCTTTGAGTATATGGGCCTTTGTCAGCAAAGTAATGTCTCTGCTTTTTAATACACTGTCTAGGTTGGTCATAACTTTTCTGCCAAGGGGTAAGGGTCTTTTAATTTCATGGCTTCAGTCACCATCTGCAGTGATTTTGGAGCACCCCCAAATAAAGTCTGTCACTGTTTCCACTCAACTTTACTATTAAAGCACGAAAGCAGCTCTAGATAATGTGTAAACAAATGAACATGACCCTGTTCCAATAAAACTTTATTTACAAATATAGGCAGCAGATGAGATTTGGCTCACTAGCCACAGTTTGCTGACAGCTGCCTTAGAATTGTGCCTGGTGTATATTAGGCTTTCAATAAATATTCATTGACTGGATGAATGAAAAAGGGATCAGTTTGTAGGCTGGATACAGTTGCCATCTGATGGTTTCTGTTTTCTCAGACTATTAGCAATGAGAGCTTTTTAATGACAGCAGAGTAGAGTTGGGGCTTTGAGACCATTAGCAAATTTCTGAAATAACTGCTGGTTGGGGACAATGTCTGATTCCAAAATCCAAATCTTATATATTGCTAGGAATGGTTTATTAGGAGGGAAGGAAAGGAACTAGCATCTATTAAAAGAGCTTAATGTCATTTGCATATAATAATGATCTTACCCCTTCCTTTCCAATTCGGATATCTTTTGATTCTTTGTCTTATCTGGTTTCTGTGGCTAGCACTTCCAATACTGTTCTGAATAGAAGTGGTAGAGGGGGCATCCTTGTCTTGTTCCAGATTTTAGTGGGAAGTCTTTTATTAATAGCTTTTCACCATTGGGGATTATGTTGGCTGTGGGTTTGTCATAAATAATTTTTATTATGTTGAGATATGTTCTCTCTGTACACACTTTGATGAGAGTTGTTACCATGAATAGATTTTGAATTTTATCAGCTGGTTTCTTTGCATCTATTGAGACGATCATGTGATTTTTGTCTTTTCTTTTGTTGATGTGGTATATCACATCGGACCATCCCTGTTACCATGGGATGAGTCTAGCCTGATCATAGTATATTATCTTTTTTGTGTTTAGTTAAGTCTGCTAATATTTTTGTTAAGAATTTTTGCAACTGCATTCTGTATACCTGAATCTAACTCAACATTATAAATCAACTGTGTAGTAGTAGTGTTAGTCGCTAGTCATGTCATACTCTTTGTGACCCACAGACTATAGCCTGCCAGGGTCCTCTGTCCATGGGATTCTTCAGGCAAGAATACTGGAGTGGGTTGCCATTCCCTTCTCCAGGGGATCTTCCTGACCCAGGGATTGAACCAGGGCCTCCTGTGTTGTAGAAGATTCTTTACCATCTGGGCTACAAGGAACTTTAATTTAAAAAAAAAAAAAACAGTTTAATATAGTGCTTTTCAGGAATGCTCTTTGGAAATTTGAAACAATCAGTTGAGGTGTTTGTTAATAGATGTGGGTTCTCAGATTCCTCACCAGACCTGTTGAATCAGAGACACTGAAAGTACTGTTAATTTTCTCAAGATCCTAAAATGATTGTCATGCAAAATTTAGTTTGAGAACTACTGCTTTAATTGATATCAGCAACTTAAAATACATTATGTTTTCTTCACAATAATCTTTGAAAGAGATTTTATTAACCCCCATTTACAGATAGAGATACTGGAACTTAGAGAGGCAAAGAGAACTGCCAAGAGTAGCATAGAACCTAAATGAAACCATGTTTCACATCCCCTCTTGTCTGTCTTAAAGCCCACACTTCCCCACTATGCCATTCTGCCTCTAGCATCAACAGCAAAACAGAAGTATAGATTAAATTATTCTAGTTCATTATCTGATTGGCATTATCTGTTGAAAGATCTAAAATACTACTGAGGTTCAAGTGGAAAATTAAAGAGCTTAAAATTGAATGTTTTTCCCTGAAACTTAAGGATTATGAGTTAAGGAGAAATAATCTTACTATACTGCTGGAGTCACAGGAATCTATGAATTAAGAAGGAGCTTCTCTGAACTGTATCATGTTTTTATTTTCAATTCAGTTCAGTTCAGATCAGTCGCTCAATTGTGTCCAACTCTTTGCGACCCCATGAATTGCGCACGCCAGGCCTCCCTGTCCATCACCAACTCTCTGAGTTCACCCAAACTCATGTGCATCCCTCCCAGCATCAGGGTCTTTCCAACGAGTCAACTCTTCGCATGAGGTGGCCAAAGTATTGGAGTTTCAGCCTCATTATCAGTCCTTCTAATGAACATCCAGGACAGGTCTTGTTTAGGATGGACTGGTTGGATCTCCTTGCAGTCCAAGGGACTCTCAAGAGTCTTCTTCAGCACCACAGTGCAAAAGCATCAATTCTTCAGCACTCAGCTTTCTTCACAGTCCAACTCTCACATCCATACATGACTACTGGAAAAACCATAGCCTTGACTAGATGGACCTTTGCTGGCAAAGTAATATCTCTGCTTTACAATATACTCTCTAGATTGGTCATAACTTTCCTTCCAAGGAGTAAGTGTCTTTTAATTTCATGGCTGCAATCACCATCTGCAGTGATTTTGGAGCCCCCCCAAATAAAGTCTGATACTGTTTCCACTGTTTCCCCATCTATTTGCCATGAAATGATGGGACCAGATGCCATGATCTTCGTTTTCTGAATGTTGAGCTTTAAGCCAACTTTTCACTCTTCTCTTTCACTTTCATCAAGAGGCTCTTTAGTTCCTCCTCACTTTCTGCCATAAAGGTGGTGTCATCTGCATATCTGAGGTTATTGATATTTTTCCTGGCAATCTTGATTCCAGCTTATGCTTCTCCCAGTCCAGCGTTTCTCATGATGTACTCTGCATAGAAGTTAAATAAGCAGGGTAACAATATACAGCCTTGACATACTCCTTTTCCTATTTGGAACCAGTCTGTTGTTCCATGTCCAGTTCTAACTGTTGCTTCCTGACCTGCATATAGGTTTCTCAAGAGGCAGGTCAGGTGGTCTGGTATTCCCATCTCTTTCAGAATTTTCCAGTTCATTGTGATCCACACAGTCAAAGGCTTTGGTATAGTCAATAAAGCAGAAATAGATGTTTTTCTGGAACTTTCTTGCTTTTTCCATGATCCAGCAGATGTTGGCAATTTGATCTCTGGTTCCTCTGCCTTTTCTAAAACCAGCCTGAACATCTAGAAGTTCACTGTTCATGTATTGCTGAAGCCTGGCTTGGAGAATTTTGAGTATTACTTTACTAGTATGTGAGATGAGTGCAATTGTGTGGTAGTTTGAGCATTCTTTGGCTTTGCCTTTCTTTGGGATTGGAATGAACACTGACCTTTTCCAGTCCTGTGGCCACTGTAGAGTTTTCCAAATTTGCAGGCATATTGAGTGCAGCACTTTCACAGAATCATCTTCCAGGATTTGAAATAGCTCAACTGGAATTCCAGCACCTCCACTAGCTTTGTTCATAGTGATGTTTTCTAAGGCGTACTTGACTTCATATTCTAGGATGTCTGGCTCTAGGTGAGTGATCACACCATTGTGATTATCTGGGTCATGAAGATCTTTTTTGTACAGTTCTTCTGTGTATTCTTGCCTCCTCTTCTTAATATCTTCTGCTTCTGTTAGATCCAGACCATTTCTGTCCTTTTTTGAGCCCATCTTTGCATGAAATATTCCCTTGGTATCTCTAATTTTCTTGAAGAGATCTCTAGTCTTTCCCATTCTGTTGTTTTCCTATATTTCCTTGCATTGATCACTGAGGAAGACTTTCTTATCTTTCCTTGCTATTCTTTGGAACTCTGCATTCAGATGCTTATATCTTTCTTTTTGTCCTTTGCTTTTCACTTCTCTTCTTTTCCCAGCTATTTGTAAGGCCTCCTCAGGCAGCCATTTTGCTTTTTTGCCTTTCTTTTCCATGGGGATGGTCTTGATCCCTGTCTCCTGTACAATGTCACGAATATCTGTCCATAGTTCATCAGGCACTCTATCAGATCTAGTCCCTTAAATTTATTTCTCACTTCCACTTTCTTTTCAATGACCTACCACAAAAGAGATATATCAGAGATATTTTCTGTGGCTCTTGTTAGCTTCAATTTGAAGCAAACTCCTTTCAAGTTGATAAACCAAAATTCACTCAAGCTGTGAAGGAGATCTAGATTGGCTCCTTGGATGAAATCCACTCCAGTATTCTTGCCTGGAAAAGCCCATGGACAGAGAGGCTCATGGACTATAGTCCATGGGATTGCAAAAAGAGTCAGACATGACTGAGCACACAAACATGGTCTATTTACTGGAACGTGACATGTTTAGTGAAACTATATAGGCCATTCCATTATGTTACAAAGGGCTTGCTGCTGCTGCTGCTGCTGCCAAGTCACGTCAGTCATGTCTGACTCTGTGCGACCCCATGGACGGCAGCCCACCAGACTCCCCCATCCCTGGGATTCTCCAGTCAAGAACACTGGAGTGGGTTGCCATTTCCTTCTCCAATGTGTGAAAGTGAAAAGTGAAAGGGAAGTCACTCAGTCATGTCTGACTCTTCGTGACCTCATGGACTGCAGCCCACCAGGCTCCTCCATCCATGGGATTTTCCAGGTAAGAGTACTGGAGTGGGGTGCCATTGCCTTCTCCTTACAAAGGACTTCCTAGGCGGTAAAGAATCCATCTGCCAGTGCAGCAGCTGAAAAAGATGTGGGTTTGATCCCTGGGTTGGGAAGATACCTTGGTGTAGGAAATGGCAACTTGCTCTAATATTCTTGCCTGGAAAATCCCATGGACAGAGAAACCTGGTGGGCTGCAATCCATGGGGTTGAAAAAGAGTCAGACATGACTGAGCAAGCATGCACGTTATTTACAAAATTATGCATATTATGTAGACCATCGTCCTCTTACTCAGTGGTGTCCAACTCTTTGTAACTCCATGGACTGTAGCTCACCATGCTTCTCTGCCCATGGTGTTTTCTGAGCAAGAATACTGGAGTGAGTAGCCATTCCCTTCTCCAGGAGATCATCTCAATCCAGGGATTGAACCTGAATCTCCTGCATTGCAGGCAGATTCTTTACTGTCTGAGCCACCATGTAGACCATGCTTCAGTTCAAATCAGGTTCACTTAGCTGACAATTGTTTCCAACTATGTAGTACCAGCATTTTGAAGGACAGGACTTGGTGAGATCCTTGAACTCTGTTCTTGGGGTAGAGGAAGCTCCTGTGTATGTCTTCTGGAAAGGGAGCATATTTGGAGTCCTCCTGCCCTCCCGCTGAGTGTTAGGTTATGTAAATTTCAAGTTGTACAGATTTGTTGCCTGGCTAATTTTATTCTAAGATTTAAATCTTAAGGAAAAATTTTACTTTTTGTAAAAAATTATTTTTTAATTGGAGGAAAATTGATTTACAATGTTGTATTGGTTTTGGCCACACAACAATACAAATCAGCCATAATTAAACATATATTCCCTCCCTCTGGGGATTCCGTCCCTTGGCCCAATCCCATTCCCTCTAGGTCACAGAGTGCTAGGTTCGGCTCCTTGTGTTATTAATATATAGCAATTTCTCACCAGCTATCTATTTTACACATAATAGTGTGCATATGTTGATGCTTTTTCTCCATTTGTCCCACTTTCTCTTCCCCCCACTGTGTCTACAAGTCTGTTTTCTACATCTGTATCTCCAGTCCTTCCCTCCAAATAGGTTCATCAATACTATTTTTCTAGATTCTGTATATATACATTAACATATGATATTGGTTTTTCTCTTTCTGATTTATTTCACTCTGTATAACAGACTCTGCATTCATCCACCTCACTAGATCTGATTCAAATTCATTCTTTTTTATGGCTAACACTTCATTGTACATATGTACCACATCGTCTTTGGGGCTCCCCTCATGGTTCAGCAGTTAAGAATCTGCCTGCAATGCCGGAGATGCAGGTTTGATCCCTGGGTTTGGGATATCCCTTGGAAGAGGGCTTTAAAGCCTCTTGATGAAAGTGAAAGAGGAGAGTGAAAAAGTTGGCTTAAAGCTCAACATTCAGAAAGCGAAGATCATGGGATCTGGTCCCATCACTTCATGGGAAATAGATGGGGAAACAGTGGAAAACAGTGTCAGACTTTATTTTTGGGGGCTCCAAAATCACTGCAGATGGTGACCGCAGCCATGAAATTAAAAGATGCTTACTCCTTGAAAGGAAAATTATGACCAATCTAGAGAGCATATTCTAAAGCAGAGACATGGGGATGATCCAGAGAGATGATATGGGGTGGGAGGTGGGAGGGGGGTTCAGGATTGGGAACTCATGTACACCCATGGCAGATTCATGTCAATGTCTGGCAAAACTAATACAGTATTGTAAAGCAAAATAAAGTAAAAATAAAAATTTAAATTAAAAAAAAAGAAATACAGTAAAAAAAAAAAAAACCTGGAGCCTTTTAGATGTAAATAAATGTTGTAATTACTATTTATCTAAATGTTTAAACACCTTTTGTCTTCCAGACAACAATGAACTAGCTTGCACAGAATAAAATTAAATTTAAATTAAAAAAAAAAAAAAAAGCAGAGACATTGCTTTGCCAACAAAGGTCCATCTAGTCAAGGCTATGGTTTTTCCAGTAGTCATGTATGGATGTGAGAGTTGGACTGTGAAGAAAGCTGAGCACCGAAGAATTGATGATTTTGAACTGTGGTGTTGGAGAAGACTCTTGAGAGTCCCTTGGACTGCAAGGAGATCCAACCAGTCCATTCTAAAGGAGGTTAGTCCTGGGTGTTCTTTGGAAGGAATGATGCTAAAGCTGAAACTCCAGTACTTTGGCCACCTCATGCGAAGAGCTGACTCATTGGAAAAGACTCTGATGCTGGGAGGAATTGGGGGCAGGAGGAGAAGGGGATGTCAGAGGATGAGATGGCTGGATAGCATCACTGACTCGATGGACATGAGTTTGAGTGAACTCCGGGAGTTGGTGATGGCCTGGCATGCTGCGATTCATGGGGTCGCAAAGAGTCGAACACGACTGAGCGACTGAACTGAACTGGAAGAGGGCATGACAACCCACTCCAGTATTCTTGCCTGGAGGATCCCATGGACAGAGAAGCCTGGTGGGCTACAGTCACAAAGAGTTGGACATGACTGAAGTGACTTAGCACCCACACACACACCATAACTTCCTTCTCCTTTCATCTGTAGATGGACATCTAGGTTCCTTCCATATTCTGACTATTGTAAATAGTGCTGCAATGAACACTGAGGTGCGTATGTCTTTTGGAATCGTGGCTTTCTTAGCTTTCTCAGGTAGTGACATTGTTGGGTCATATGGTAGATATATTCTTCGTTTCTTAAGGAAGAAAAGATTCTACTTTCATTCAATATCTGGAAATTCAAGCTAACTATGAGAATTCAAGTGCTGGAATATAGTTTAGATTACCAGAGGAATACTAATCTATAGTAACTCTATGAAAAGAAGGTGACTGGTCTGAATTTATTAAACACACATCCAAATCAAATGTGTGAAATACTGCCAAGATTTAAAAATTTTAATAATGCTTTAAAATTTTTTATTGGGGTATAGTTGCTTTACAGGGTTGTGTTAGTTTCTGCTATACGGCAAAATGAATCAGATATATGTATACATACATCCCCTCTGTTTGGGATTTCCTTCCCATTTAAGTCACCACAGAGCACTGAGGAGAGTTCCCTGTGCTCTACAGTGGGCTCTCCTTAGTTATCTACTTTATATATAGTAACAATAGAGTATATACATCAATCCCAGTCTCCCAGTTCATCCCATGCTTCTCCCTTCCCCACCTTGGTATCCATATGTTTATTCTGTATGTCTGTGTCTCTATTTCTGCTTTGCAAATAGGTCCATCTGTACCACTTTCTAGATTCCACATATATGTGATAATATATAATATTTGCTTTTCTCTTTCTGACTTACTTCATTCTGTATGACAGTCTCTAGGTCCACCCATGTCTCTGCAAATAAATAATTCTGACTATATGCAAATTTGGGTTTACAGGCTACTCCTTTGAAGATAACCTTCCTGCATGATAGGACTCTGCTATCCTGAAACATTTGATGTATGTTGAATTGCAGTTTAATTCCCTGTGCATTATTGGGTTAAATGCACAATCAGCACCTTATAAACTACATATGAATTTTTCACCACACGTGAAAAAATCATAGCCCAGCTTTTGTTCAGTGCCCTCTCCTCTCCCCATAAAACTGCTGGCAGTGGCTGTGTGCCCATGTCATACCAGTCCAGGCAGAGCATAGATGAAAAAAATTACATCTATTACAAAAAAATCATCCATTATAATATGCTCCCAATTATTATCCAAGTTGTATATTGTGCATTATCTATGCCAAGGCTCACCTCCTGTTAGCATGGAAAATTGAGAAAGGACTAGAGAGCCAAAATTATAATGTTTACAAAGGACAACTTTATGAGCCAGAAAGAAGCTGCCCTAAATTCCTGCCAATGGCAGGAGAGAATACTTTCCTCCAAAGCTCAGCCATAAGGTTCCATCTGCCAGGTGATATTGCAGTACCAAGGAACAGATGATTCCACGGTCTGCCCTGATTTACCCACCCTATGGGGAGTCTAACATATAGGATATAACAGGAGGAAAGGCCGAAAACTCCAGTATCAAATAAAATCTGCCTTTCCAATGATACTTCAGGGTCAATACCCTGTTGATAAATGTACTCTGAAAAAAGTAAGACATTTCACAACTAAGAACTGCCTTCTTAAGGGAACACACAAAAGAACTGCCAGAGTTACAGGGAAGAGAAAACTGTTGGCTGAAAACGAGTCTTGAGACTCCTCTTGGACTCTTATCTTTTAGAATATAGATCATCTGCAACTTATGAATATTCATTTTTGGGTCATTCCATGTATGTATTAAAACAGGCAGCTCATGCTGTGGTGGGGCAGCAAGAAGGGGAGTTGATCTTACTCAGAAACAAAATGAACCAAATCATAGCAGGGACGTGGAAACCACAGACTCTGACCAAGTAGGGAAAGGAATATAGAAAATTTTTAGCAATGGGGAGTCAATTACCACATTGATAATATTTTGTAAGAAGTAGTAAGTTAGCATGACTAGGTATTATGCTATACAACCTGGGATTTGGATCCAGCACTCCAGATTCCAGAACTGTGGAGAAGATAAAAATCTCAGCACCAAGGGAGCCAAGGTAGGGATTAGACATAAGGAAATAGCACAATAGTGTTTCCAAGGGCAGGAAGACCATCTTAGTCATTCTGGGGTTCCATTTTCTAACTCAGTGCCTGGTGCATGGAGATCGCATTTGAATCTACTGACCACTCCACTCACTCTTTCCTGAACATTGACTCTTGTTGGCTTCTGTGTCATGACCCTTTTCTTTAACTCTAGCCATGCCCTTTTAGCCTCCTTTGAAGGATTTCTTCTCAGCATATATAGTACATCTCTACATGGATGTCTCATTGATGTTGTTTAGTTGCTAAGTGACCCCATGGACTGAAGACCACCAGGCTCCTCTGTCCACAGGATTTCCTAGGCAAGAATACTGGAGTGGGGTGCCATTTCCTTTTCCAGGGGATCTTCCCGACTCAAAGATCGAATCTGGGTCTCCTGAATTGGCAGGCAGATTCTTCATTGCTGAGCCACTTGGGTGGCTGCCAGATGTCTCATTGCTACCTCAAATTCAGTGCATTTAAAATACACTCACTCTTGTGTCCAAACCTGAGGCTTCTCCTGTGTTCTCTGCCTTGGTGAATTGACATCATCTTTCTTCGCCAGAACTGTAATCATTAGTTGAGTGGCAGCCTTTCCTCTTTCATCTCCCTCACCATCTACATCTAGTCACAAAGTCCAGTTGATTTGAGCTGAATTGCTTTTAAAACCCCTGCCCACATTTTTCTACAGTGACGGCCACTTCTCTATTCAGGCCACCATGACCTTTTACTAACATCATTGCATATTTTGCTTAATACTCTCTTTGCCTCCTGCTTTACAGTCATCCAATGCCTTCCTCTTACTGCAGCCAGGTAATCTACCAGAAGCACAAATCTAATTATGTCTTTTCTTTGCTTATGTCCTTCAGTTCTCCATCAGACTTGGGTTCCCACATTAAGAATAAAAACCTGATTTCTTGAAGTGATTATAAGACTTTTCTTGATTTGACTCCTGATTACTTCTCCAGCTTTCTCTTTCCACTACGTCTTTCTTTATATATTCTCTACCCCTTTTCAACTTTATTCTAGAGAGAGACTGCTATCTATAAAAACTTCAGTCCTTTGCAAATTTTTCTGTCTGCTTTGAATACTCTTCCCCTCTTGATCTGGCTAGCTCTTACTTATCATTTAGGTCATCCTTTAATATCACCTCTTCTGGAACATGTTCTATGCTCAAACACCTTATCATAGAAATTATCAGGAGGTATAATTGCCTTTTGCTTTCTTATATTGTCTATCAGAAGTTAATCTGCATAAGGGCAGACATGATCAATCTGCCTTGCTTGTCATATTTCCAGGCCAGGGCATTTCTCCTGGCATGTTGTTCTCTCCCAGTGAGTAATGCATAAATAAAGGTTTATTGAACTCACCTGAAGAAATTTGTAGCAGTGGATTTTAACAGTTGTTTGAACATGAAAACAAGGAAAGACCTCAAATGTGACAGTGTAGCCCTGTTAAGAGTCCTAGAAGAACACTGTAATGGATTAAAAATGACTGAAAAGTTTTGCCACTTTTCCTGTGGAAAGGTGAAGAACTGCTCCTTTTCCCTTTGAATCTGGGCTGGCCTGTGCCAATTTAACAAATAGAATATGATGGAAGAGATTCTCTGCCAGTTTGGGCTTGGCATTTGAAAGGATAGGCAGCTTCTACTTTATTCTCTTGGAGTCCTGAGGTGCCATGTGAGAAGTCCAGCTACTCTATTGGAACCCTATAGCTAGGAGCTCTGCAACTTCATGGAGACAGAGGGGGTGCCCTGCTGAGTGCAGCCTTGCAGTTATTCTTGCTAGGATTTCAGGCATGTGAGTGAAGCCCTCGGGGGTTTTTCAGAATATAAGGAACCAAGCTAACAGACATGAATGTTCCCAGTAGACTTCAAGTGAGTGGAAGAATTGCTCAGTAGAAAATTACCCTAACTCCTGACCCCCAGAATCATGAGATATAGTAGAGTGGTTTTTGCGTTCAATTTGTGTATGGTCTCTAATTTGGAACATGGCTTGTTATAGAACAGTAGATAACCAGAACAGTCAGTGCTTTCTTTCATTAGCTGTGAGGGATTCAAAGTAGGGAAGGGGTCATTCTGAACCCTGCCATGTTCTCTCTGCAGTAGCTGTGGCTTTAGGCATGAAGCTGGGGTGGGGAAATGTATGCGTGAGAGTCTCGAGTCTTAGCTCAGGGTCCATTTCCCCATAGCATCAACTTTCTTTCTGGTTGGGTTTCAGCCCTCAAAAACCTACAAAAGCTCATGTACATTTTGGAGGATTACCTTCCCAGCTCACACACATAAATATTTGGAACCTGACCTATTTGGAAACTGGGAATTGAGTGGAGAGAAAGTCTCATATCTGTTAAGAAGTGGCAAAAACACTCATGGGGTTTGACTTAAAATGAAGGCGGCAAAAAGGGATTGACTGTTGAAGCGGTTGTGGGGAGGACAGTGGTGGAGGCTATGCATACCTGTTCTTGCACTTTGTTCTGTTCCAGCCCAGGTTCTGGAGACAATCAAACTGCGGGGTAGAGTGAATATAATGGCTAAAGGAAACTATCTGTTGCTATTTTACCTGAACCTACAACTCAACTTCAATTAGTTGACTTCTACATTTTGAAAGATTACTATACCAATTACTAATGACTCATCTTCCTGTGCCAAGTCATTACCTGGCAGTCCAGTTCCCAAAGATCAAATCCAAAATACCTGCTTGCCTCCTGTCTCTTACCTGTCTCAGGCCTCTGCAGTTCCTCTGATTTGGGGACTGCTTGACTGCAAGGAGATCCAACCAGTCCATTCTAAAGGAGATCAGTCCTGGGTGTTCTTTGGAAGAAATGATGCGTAAGCTGAAACTCCAGTACTTTGGCCACCTCATGCGAAGAGTTGACTCATTGGAAAAGAGTCAGTCTGATGCTGGGAGGGATTGGGGGCAAGAGGAGATGGGGACGACAGAGGATGAGATGGCTAGATGGCATCATTGACTCGATGGACGTGAGTTTGAGTGAACTCCGGGAGTTGGTGATGGACAGGGAGGCCTGGTGTGCTACGATTCATGGGGTCGCAAAGAGTCGGACACGACTGAGCAACTGAATTGAACTGAACTGAACTGAACTGACCTACTTTTACTTAACAACAACATCCCGAGTATTGGACTTGCCCTCTCTCATCCTTGCACTCTTTCCCTCTCCAGTTATTGTCACCACCTCTCCAATCCTCCAAAAGGGTAAATCTCCAGTTGGTCCCACTTGACAGTGTGCCTGAGTCTTATGCTTAACTTTGTGCCCAGAATCTCACCCTTTTTATATTAGTTAAGATTAATTATTTAAGTTGTAAAAGTTACATGTCCAATTAAATCCTATTTAAACTAAAAAGGGGGTGGGGGTTATTACTTTTTTTTTACCCAACAGAGGGAAGGAATCCTCTAAGGGATTTGAATTATGGGGGTGATCCACAAGATTATTTTCTGATCTCTGACATCTTTTTTTCTCATTTTCTTTTGCTATAAATGTGTCAGGAAATAAAGCTACAGAGCTCAGAGCTTATATCCTTTTAGCAGGAAACCAGAGAAGGAAGAAGGGTTTCCTTGCTAGTATCAATGCGTGTGCCTAACTGGAGCAGTCATTAAAAGGTGAAGGACGATGGCTACTTCAGACTGGGCTCTTTGCCCGGCCCTGTGATGAGACAGGGGCCTGTTACCAAGCAGAGCCCAGACAAGTGCAAGGTCTCCAAGGCAACAGGTTTGAGCTAAGGAGAGGCCCCAAGTTGCATCTGCAATTCTTGTCTGATTCTCTGAGCCAATGAAGATTGTCCATTTATGAGCGGCCTTGAGGAGGGACAGGTTAGAGAGATTGTGGAGTGCTGAGGAGAACATGGGAGATTGGGAATGGAGCAAGGCAGGAGTCTGCCCATCCTGTCACGTGCCCAGGTTCACAGAAAATGGGGCAAATGGGAAGAGCAACATGGACTTTTCTCAAAGGTGCCAGATTGTGACCATATGGCCATGTACAGAGATCTGTTAAGAACAAAACATCAAAAAACAAGCATCTGAGGACTGGACAAACTTGAAATTGAGTGCCTTATGGCTTGTGTTAGAACAGTTGTTTTCTTCAGGTAATTCTGTTTTATTTGAATTGTGCTTGTTTACTTATATTGTACCCCGAGAATAATAGCTGAACATCATTTGAGCTGTTAACAGACTCAGAAAGGAGAGCTCTGACTTGAAATAGGGTATGAATGAAGATGAATATGATTTCTTTTTTTAATGCCAAAAGTAGTTAAAGAGATAAGTTGTTTTGAAATAACTGTGAAACAATGAAAATATTTTTTAAAATTTCTTTTTACCAGAAGGAAATGAAATATTTTGAGCTGACAATCTAATTACTTTAAGAATATCATTCTTACTAAGAAAATAAAATGAATTCTTTAAATGAATTAGGAGTTGAGAAATTGAAAAATAGCTTAGGAAAACAAAAAAGATTTAATTTTGCAATGAATTAGAATACTTCTATTTACTCTGATGGATAATTTGCATATTGCATTAACTACTCTAGCTGTCTACAATATCCTTACCACTAAAGCTTAAGAATTATATAGGCCTTCACTGGTAAGGTGATTGATTTTGGAACTCATGTGTAGATTCTCGGAATAGTGCTAGTTCACACATATTAAGACAGATACTTAGTTTACAACTAATCAGACAAATCCTGTTTTGCTAACAGATCATTCTAAAACTTAAGTGCCTTTTCAATTTCCTGTCTTAATTTTGATTCTAAATCAGGTAAACGAAGTTTGAGATTTGATCGGAGAAAGTGTTCTTTTTGTGGAAGTATTTTTGTCTTCACAGAAGGCAAAGGCACTGTCATCGGATGTTTTTCACACAACCTGGCTTAGTATTCATTGAACTCTCCTCTGTTTATGACAAATTGACTTTCCAGGGAAGTTTGGGTTTCAAATCTGTAGTTCCAGTGAGTGCACTCCTGTAAGTTAGACTACGTGTCTGGCTCAATGTTCAGAAAACACAGACATTACATTCAGACAGCAAGAGTGGTGGAGATTTTACCAATTTTCCAATTTTCACTTGGAAAGCTTAGTTGAAATTGGCCAGAATGGGAAAACTGTCACACAGTGAAAAGTGACTTAAAGAACACCAGGAACGTGTTTAAAATGGATATAACGCTAGTACTCTAGCCACATCAAGAATTCAGTTGATTAAAATGCGGATTGGACTAGAAAGAAATAATTGTAAACAGCAATTCTCAATGGGTGAGAAACTCACACATTAGTCATCCTGAAAGGGGCACAAGTCGAAAGATAATTTAAAACATCTGTGAGTATGCTGGACATCTCAAAAACAGACTCATGGAAACAGGTGATGAAAGGCAATAAGCAAGCAAAGTGGGCTACATGGAAGGAAGCAGTTTCTTCTTGTGCTGTCAAGGCATAACAACAAGGGAAGAGAGAATTGCTGTGATGCAAAGCCACCTCCTGAGATAGGTCGATGAAAAACTGAGAAGCAGAGTCCCTAGAGGGTCAAGGAAGCATTTGCTTTCCTTTGTATTTCCTTCTCCCTTGCTTTGACCATATAAAAGAATGCAGTGGGCTGAATAAGGTCCCCTTTCCAGTCCCAATTCCTATCCAACCGAACCTCAGAAAGTGGCCTTATTTATAAATATGATCTTTGCTGATGTAATTAGCTAAGGGTGTTGTGATAAAATCATCCTGGATTTGGGGATTCGAGGGCTAGTGTCCTTATGAGAAGAAGAGAGGACACACAGAGACGCAGGTGAGAAAGCCACATGAAGACAAGGACAGAGACTCGTCATGTCAGCATACACCAAGGGATGCCAGGAGCCATCGAAGCCAGAAAAAGCAAGGCAGGATCTTCCCTAGAGCTTTTAGCAAGTGTGCACCCTTGATTTCAGACTTCTGGCCTCCAGGACTGGGAGAAAATAAAATTTTGTTAGGTGTGTACTAGTTTGTACGGCAGCTCTAGGAAACCAACGCTGTGAACAACTCTGTAAAACTTCTTGAGACAACTGGAAATCCCCATGAGGCCATTGTATCTGACTACATACAGGTGGACTGGAGCAGTCATTAAACACCTCATTTGTTCATAGAGAGGGACCAACAGCAGATAACTACTGTGTGGGTGGGTTGAGCCTAGCCAAGTGAAAATCTCATTATATGCAGCCACATTAAGAAACATTGCACATGTGTGGGAGTAGTATACAGTAAAACATTAACAAACGAACTGTGTATCAATTCTCTGGCTGGGAACTGGCATGCAGGCAAATTCTGATGGAGATTAAAAGAAAACAAAACGTGTCTGACGGCCTGAGTGTTGAGTGGAGACGTAACCTTGGCTTTGGGAGTCTCCCTATATAAACCGGGTGCAGCACACACAGCTACTAGCAGCTCAAGGCTCCCAAGAGTAGGCAGTTTTGAAAGAAAGGTGAAGAAACCCAGAATGAGTATTGACAAACTTCTGTAAAATGTTTTTTTAAAAAATGCCTGAAACAAGATAAATGTGACAGGTGTTTAATAAACATAAATTCCCATCCTTGTCACCTCCTTATATTACTAAGCAGAGATCAACCCTACAAAATTATATATAGGTAGCTCAGCTGGCAAAAAATCTACCTACAAGGCAGGCAACCCAGTTTGATTCCTGGGTTGGGAAGATTCAACTGGAGAAGGGATAGGCTACCCACTCCAGTATTCTTGGGCTTCCCTGGTGGCTCAGATGGTAAAGAATTAACCTGCAATGCTGGACACCTGAGTTCAATCCCTGAGTTTGGAAGATCCCCTGGAGGAGGTCAAGGCAACCTACTTCAGTATTCTTGCTTGCAGACTCCCCAGGGACAGAGAAGCCTGGCAGGCCATAGTCCATGGGCTCACAAAGAGTTGGACATGACTGAGGGACTGAGCACATATGAAATCCTTTTGGAGCTATGCATCGTTTGTCTCAAGGTCAGAGAAGGGTCATATCTGAACAAGTAAAGGCCAAGCAACTGCTTTAAATTCTCCCATCTGCTTCTGTTCCCCTTCACTATAAAATTAGGAGTCTCTTACTCTTTGACCCCAAAGAACCCTGCCATCCACACTGCTGCTGCTGTTTAGTCGCTAAATTGTATTCAACTCTTTGTGACCCCATGGACTGTAGTCCACCAGGCTCCTTGTCCATGGAATTCTCCAGGAAAGAATACTGGAGTGTGTAACCATTATCTTCTCATCCAGTCCCTGTCATCTTAGTTCAAAGGCCAGCTGTGGCCCCAAGACATGTTCCTTATACTTCAATTACCCAGATAGCATCAGATTTCTGGGAATAAAGAAATCTTCCTTCTGCACCATGTTCTCTATAAACGATCCATGGGGAAAATTTCACCCTTTCTCTCCTTGAAGAAGGAGAAAAGAAGAGGTAAATAAACAGGCAAAAGTAGTCAGAAAGATACCACAAGCCTCAACACAATAAATTATTTTATCTGGCTTCTCTGGTGGCTCAGCAGTAAAGAATCCACCTGGCAGTGCAGGAGACATGGGTTCAACCCCTGGGTCAGGAAGATCCCTTGGAGGAGAAATGGCTACCCACTCCAGTACTCTTGCCTGGAGAATCCCATGGAAAGAGGAGCCTGGCGGGGTTACAGTCCTTGGGGGCGCACAGATTTGGACATGACTGAGTGACTGAGAAGGAGCACAATATGCGATCTCGTTAAACTACCTGTATTTGGTCTTCCTGAGCAGCACCCTTCTCTCTCCATTTCATGTCATTTCAATGATTATGGAACCTTCATTATCAACCTAGTATCCCAAATTACCTGATATATATAGCTGATATATGCTGTGGTTGGAGAAACAAGATTGAAATGAAAAATTTGCCTAGAAAATTATTGTCAAGAGATAAGTGGATGTGTTGTGAGATTTCCCTCTTTTCTAAAACACTGAGAGTCAATCCCTAGGCAGGTTGATAGGAAGTCTGGGGGTCCCCAAGGAGATAGGGGTCTGGAAATCTCAAGGAGGAGGGAAAGATAAACCTTTTTTTGCTTTCCTCTACATTCCTCAGTCTTAGTCATATAAAATGTTCTTATCTTTAAGCCTCAAACTGATGGTTACACAGCAAACAACTCAATTTAAACTCTGTACCAAGGATTCAGTTCAGTTCAGTTCTATTCAGTCGCTCAGTCGTGTCCGACTTTTTGCTACCCTATGAATTGCAGCACGCCAGGCCTCCCTGTCCATCACCATCTCCTGGAGTTCACTCAGACTCACATCCATCGAGTCCATGATGCCATTAAGCCATCTCATCCTGGGTCGTCCCCTTCTCCTCCTGTCCACAATCTCTCCCAGAATCAGAGTCTTTTCCAATGAGTCAACTCTTCGCATGAGGTGTCCAAAATACTAGAGCTTCAGCTTTAGCATCATTCCTTCCAAAGAAATCCCAGGGCTGATCTCCTTTAGAATGGACTGGTTGGATCTCCTTGCAGTCCAAGGTATTCTCAAGAGTTTTCTCCAACACCACAGTTCAAAAGCATCAATTCTTTGGCGCTCAGCCTTCTTCACAGTCCAACTCTCACATGCATACATGACCACTGGAAAAACCATAGCCTTGACTAGATGAACCTTAGTCAGCAAAGTAATGTCTCTGCTTTTCAATATACTATCTAGGTTGGTCATAACTTTTCTTCCAAGGAGTAAGGGTCTTTTAATTTCACGGTTGCAGTCACCATCTACAGTGATTTTAGAGCCCCCAAAAATAAAGTCTGACAACTGTTTCTACTGTTTCCCCATCTATTTCCCATGAAGTGATGGGACCAGATGCCATGATCTTAGTTTTCTGAATGTTGAGCTTTAAGCCAACTTTTCACTCTCCTCTTTCACATTCATCAAGAGGCTTTTTAGTTCCTCTTCACTTTCTGCCATAAGGGTGGTGTCATCTGCATATCTGAGGTTATTGATATTTTTCCTAGCAATCTTGATTCCAGCTTGTGTTTCTTCCAGTCCAGCGTTTCTCATGATGTACTCTGCATAGAAGTTAAATAAGCAGGGTGACAATATACAGCCTTGACGTACTCCCTTTCCTATTTGAAACCAGTCTGTTGTTCCATGTCCAGTTCTAACTGTTGCTTCCTGACCTGCATACAGATTTCTCAAGAGGCAGGTCAGGTGGTCTGGTATTCCCATCTCTTTCAGAATTTTCCACAGTTGATTGTGATCCACACAGTCAAAGGCTTTGGCATAGTCAATAAAGCAGAAATAGATGTTTTTCTGGAACTCTCTTGCTTTTTCCATGATCCAGCGGATGTTGGCAATTTGATCTCTGGTTCCTCTGCCTTTTCCAAAACCAGCTTGAACATCAGCGAGTTCACGGTTCACATATTGCTGAAGTCTGGCTTGGAGAATTTTGAGCATTACTTTCCTAGCATGTGAGATGAGTGCAATTGTGCGGTAGTTTGAGCATTCTTTGGCATTGCCTTTCTTTGAAACTGGAATGAAAACTGACCTTTTCCAGTCTTGTGGCCACTGCTGAGTTTTCCAAATTTACTGGCATATTGAGTGCAGCACTTTCACAGCATCATCTTTCAGGATTTGAAATGGCTCAACTGGAATTCCATCACCTCCACTAGCTTTATTCCTAGTGATGCTTTCTAAGGCCCACCTGACTTCACATTCCAATATGTCTGGCTCTAGATTAGTGATCACAACATCATGATTATCTGGGTCGTGAAGATCTTTTTGTGCAGTTCTTCCATGTATTCTTGCCTCCTCTTCGTAATATCTTCTGCTTCTGTTAGGTCCATACCATTTCTGTCCTTTATTGAGCCCATCTTTGCATGAAATATTCCCTTGGTATCTCTAATTTTCTTGAAGAGATCTCTAGTCTTTCCCATTCTGTTGTTTTCCTCTATTTCTTTGCATTGATCGCTGAAGAAGGCTTTCTTATCTCTTCTTGCTATTCTTTGGAACTCTGCATTCAGATGCTTATATCTCTCCTTTTCTCCTTTGCTTTTCACTTCTCTTCTTTTCACAGCTATTTGTAAGGCCTCCCCAGACAGCCATTTTGCCTTCATTTTTGCATTTCTTTTCCATGGGGATGTTCTTGATCCCTGTCTCCTGTACAATGTCACGAATCTCAGTCCATAGTTCATCAGGCACTCTATCTATCAGATCTAGGCCCTTAAATCTGTTTCTCACTTCTACTGTATAATCATAAGGGATTTGATTTAGGTCATACCTGAATGGTCTAGTGGTTTTCCCTACTTTCTTCAATTTGAGTCTGAATTTGGCAATAAGGAGTTCATGATCTGAGCCACAGTCAGCTCCTGGTCTTGTTTTTGTTGACTGTATAGAGCTTCTCCATCTTTGACTGCAAAGAATAGAATCAATCTGATTTCGGTGTTGACCATCTGGTGATGTCCATGTGTAGAGTCTTCTCTTGTGTTGTTGGAAGAGGGTGTTTGCTATGACCAGTGCATTTTCTTGGCAAAACTCTATTAGTCTTTGCCCTGCTTCATTCTGTACTCCAAGGCCAAATGTGCCTGTTACTCCAGGTGTTTCTTGACTTTTGCGTTCCAGTCCCCTATAATGAAAAGGACATCATTCTTAGGTGTTAGTTCTAAAAGGTCTTGTAGGTCTTCATAGAACCGTTCAACTTCAGCTTCTTCAGCATTACTGGTTGGGGCATACACTTGGATAACTGTGATATTGAATGGTTTGCCTTGGAGACGAACAGAGATCATTCTGTCATTTTTTAGATTGCATCCAAGTACTGCATTTCGGACTCTTTTGTTGACCATGATGGCTACTCCATTTCTTCTGAGGGATTCCTGCCCGCAGTAGTAGATATAATGGTCATCTGAGTTAAATTCACCCATTCCAGTCCATTTTAGTTGGCTGGTTCCTAGTAAGTTGACGTTCACTCTTGCCATCTCTTGTTTGACCATTTCCAATTTGCCTTGATTCATGGAGATGACATTCCAGGTTCCTATGCAATATTGCTCTTTACAGCATCGGACCTTGCTTCTATCACCAGTTATATCCACAACTGGGTATTGGTTTTGCTTTGGCTCCATCCCTCCATTCTTTCTAGAGTTATTTCTCCAATGATCTCCAGTAGCATATTGGGCACCTACTGACCTGGGGAGTTCCTCTTTCAGTATCCTATCATTTTGTCTTTTCATACTGTTCATGGGGTTCTCAAGGCAAGAATACTGAAGTGGTTTGCCATTCCCTTCTCCAGTGGACCACATTCTGTCAGGTTGTAAAGAGCTTATTAAACCCACTCCCATAATTTACATTTTAAGATAACAGGATAAGCCAGAAGGTTTTCAGGACGGAGAAACTGTCCTCAGACAGGATACATTGTTGTTATATAATCCTTAGTATATTTTCACAAATAGCTGTGAAAAGAAGAGAGGCGAAAAGCAAAGGAGAAAAGGAAAGATATAGGCATCTGAATGCAGAGTTCCAAAGAATAGCAAGAAGAGATAAGAAAGCCTTCTTCAGCGATCAATGCAAAGAAATAGAGGAAAACAACAGAATGGGAAAGACTAGAGATCTCTTCAAGAAAATTAGAGATACCAAGGGAATATTTCATGCAAAGATGGGCTCAATAAAGGACAGAAATGGTATGGACCTAACAGAAGCAGAAGATATTACGAAGAGGAGGCAAGAATACATGGAAGAACTGCACAAAAAGATCTTCACGACCCAGATAATCATGATGTTGTGATCACTAATCTAGAGCCAGACATATTGGAATGTGAAGTCAGGTGGGCCTTAGAAAGCATCACTAGGAATAAAGCTAGTGGAGGTGATGGAATTCCAGTTGAGCCATTTCAAATCCTGAAAGATGATGCTGTGAAAGTGCTGCACTCAATATGCCAGTAAATTTGGAAAACTCAGCAGTGGCCACAAGACTGGAAAAGGTCAGTTTTCATTCCAGTTTCAAAGAAAGGCAATGCCAAAGAATGCTCAAACTACCGCACATTTGCACTCATCTCACATGCTAGGAAAGTAATGCTCAAAATTCTCCAAGCCAGACTTCAGCAATATGTGAACCGTGAACTCGCTGATGTTCAAGCTGGTTTTGGAAAAGGCAGAGGAACCAGAGATCAAATTGCCAACATCTGCTGGATCATGGAAAAAGCAAGAGAGTTCCAGAAAAACATCTATTTCTGCTTTATTGACTATGCCAAAGCCTTTGACTGTGTGGATCACAATCAACTGTGGAAAATTCTGAAAGAGATGGGAATACCAGACCACCTGACCTGCCTCTTGAGAAATCTGTATGCAGGTCAGGAAGCAACAGTTAGAACTGGACATGGAACAACAGACTGGTTTCAAATAGGAAAGGGAGTACGTCAAGGCTGTATATTGTCACCCTGCTTATTTAACTTCTATGCAGAGTACATCATGAGAAACGCTGGACTGGAAGAAACACAAGCTGGAATCAAGATTGCTAGGAAAAATATCAATAACCTCAGATATGCAGATGACACCACCCTTATGGCAGAAAGTGAAGAGGAACTAAAAAGCCTCTTGATGAATGTGAAAGAGGAGAGTGAAAAGTTGGCTTAAAGCTCAACATTCAGAAAACTAAGATCATGGCATCTGGTCCCATCACTTCATGGGAAATAGATGGGGAAACAGTAGAAACAGTTGTCAGACTTTATTTTTGGGGGCTCTAAAATCACTGCAGATGGTGACTGCAACCATGAAATTAAAAGACGCTTACTCCTTGGAAGAAAAGTTATGACCAACCGTCTATGGAGTCGCACAGAGTCAGACACGACTGAAGCGACTTAGCAGCAGCAGCAGCAGATAGCATGTTCAAAAGCAGAGACATTACTTTGCCGACTAAGGTTCGTCTAGTCAAGGCTATGACTTTTCCAGTGGTCATGTATGGATGTGAGAGTTGGACGGTGAGAAGGCTGAGCTCGAAGAATTGATGCTTTTGAACTGTGGTGTTGGAGAAGATTCTTGAGAGTCCCTTGGACTGCAAGGAGATCCAACCAGTCCATTCTGAAGGAGATCAGCCCTGGGATTTCTTTGGAAGGAATGATCCTAAAGCTGAAACTCCAATACTTTGGCCACCTCATGCGAAGAGTTGACTCATTGGAAAAGAGTTTGATGCTGGGAAGGATTGGGAGCAGGAGGAGAAGGGGACGACTGAGGATGAGATGGCTGGATGGCATCACTGATTCAATGGACGTGAATCTGAGTGAACTCTGGGAGTTGGTGATGGACAGGGAGGCCTGGCGTGCTGCGATTCATGGGGTCGCAAGAGTTGGACACTACTGAGCAACTGAACTGAACTGAATGCTAGCAAGGGGGCACTCTTTTTGCCCCCTTCTGATGTCTATGTCAGAAGCTTTCTCTATCTTTTTTATACTTTAGTAAGATTTTACCACACAAAAGCTCTGAGTGATCCAGCCTCTGGCCCCAGATTGAATTCTTCTCCTCTGGAGGCCAAGAATCCTGGCATCTTGCATGGTTCCACAACAATCTTTGAATACCATTGCTTTTGCTATACTTAATCAACTCCAAGTGATTCTTTGAGCCCCCCTTTGTCATTGTACTTCTGCTGTCGACCCTTCTGGTTCCCTGAGAAATAATCTCTAGCATTGTGACTGTATGTCAGTTATTACACGGGGGTTTCTGTATTAACACGTGGTAAATTGTTGATGCAACTGAGTCCCCACAAGACTGTTGTCCTTTATGAATGAGATGTTTATCCCTAGAGTCAAGCACACAGTTAGTAGGTATTCTCTAAGTATTAAATTAAATTCTCTAATCACTTAAATAGTTAAATTATTTTTGTATTCAGTTATTATAGTTCCCTGTACACTCTCAACCTTTTATATGGAAGGCAACTGGCCGACCTGGTAACAATGAGGGTAATATCTTAACTCACTGGTTATAGGTTTTGTGTTCAGTGGTTTTGACATGTGGCCTTTGATCAAGTAGTATGATGAAGGAAGCGTCCTTTGCATGGCTGTTTGATTTCATGGTCCAAATGACAAGACCTGTATTGTTTTAGCGGGGATATCCTAGTACGTGCCATCTATAAATGAGTGATTTCTGCTAGAGAGGCTCAGAGGAGATGCGAGGCTGAGGGGAGCACAAATTCAACAAGAGGCAATGATGGTGAACTTGAAATGAGGCCCCTAGAAGAAGCCAGCAGCCCCTGGCCCCATTTTCCTCAGGACTACACCTTTTTTCTTCTCCAGAATCACTCACTCTCATCTAGATGGACATCGAGCCATTTTGGATCAAGCGCTTATTTCAGTTGGCCTTTTAAAGTTCTTTTTTACCCCAGAGGCTGGCACTGTGTGAAGTACATGATTAAAATTGGCTGAGATTTTTGCCCTGGAAGTCCATGAGGAACGGAAGGGCAATACTGAAAAGGAGTGCCAAGAATTGAGACAGTCTTTTTTGTGAACCGAATGAGGTGGAAGATAAGCAAACGCTGGAGCTGGAAAACCACCCTCAGAACATATAGGAACCTGGAAAAAGTGAGAACTCTGTAGAAGAATGTCCTGCTTATTCCTGACCAAAATGTTGATTGTTGTTAAGAATATAGGCATGGTCTCCTAGTTTAGAAGTTGTAAGTTTGCTTCAAAGTTTACTCTCTTCTTTAACAGATACCTAGGTTGCCTGCTATTCTGTTATTAACACAGATAGACGCTACCCATTGGCCTGTAGGACTGAGTGATCCAAAGGACTGACCCTCAGAGGGACACACCCTGACTATTGTCAAAACAGTTAGTTGACAGATGTGTTCTCTCACCTAAAAAGATCATCCTGGGTTATTTAAGTTTTGATGTCCTCCAGATGGCGGAATAAAAGTACAGATGCTAGATTACAGTCACAATAATAATAGCAATTATTGTTTCTGTTAACAGCAATGACCTCAGAAAGCTAAAGAACTTGAAAAGTGACATTTAGTGGAAGCTGAAATTGCTGGAAGAAAAATTAAGCTCATTATCATTTGTCTACCTTTTAATCCTCCGCTGGAGAAAATGGAAGGAGGGGCAGAAATTTCAGGCCAAATCTTTTTGTCAGCAGTAGTTACACAGAAAGTGCACCAGACGTCTTCTCTTCCTTTCCCTTAAGCTAAAAATCAGGATGAAACTGTTTTGGACATTTTATCCCTTCAAAGAAGCAGACCCTCTATTGCCTGCTAAGAGCCTTGCGAAGCCACAGCTTTGCAAAAGAGATTAGCTTAAAAGAAAACATTATTATCTGGCTTCACAGAGACTTTCAGCTTTGCTTCAAGTCATATGTTTTTTCCTCCTAAAAAAATAAACACAAAGGGCAGAAAAGCAGATTTTTTAGAAGGTCAAATGCATTCCTAAATGCAGAATATGTGAACGTTGAATATAACTTGCATAGTTCCAGTAGAAAACCAATTTGGTTAGAATGTATAGAGTGAAGAGGAGAGAAATGAGAGAACAGTTTGGAGGGATAAACAGACCTCAAAGGGACTTGGGAGGCATTCTAAGTGTTTTGGACTCTATTAGGTAGTTATAGAAAATGACTGAAGAGAATTGATGATTAGATTTACATTTTGAAAAAATCACCCAACTTAGTAATTGATGCAGCTGATGATCATGAATGGATGCTAAAACGTTGGGTGAAAGCTTGGTGGAGAACAAGGTATTAGCATGCTGCCAGAGGATCACCTGATAAATCACTTTCTAACTGAAAATGGAAAAATATATGGTTGTGATGAAGAGACGAACAGATAGCTGTCAGCACCCTGACCAAATATTAAAATGTAACATGCCTAAAAACATTATCCAGAATGATACATGCACCCCATTTACATACATACGGCACTGTTTACAATGGCTAAAATGTAGAAGTAACCTAAATGTCCATTGACAGAGGAATGGATAAAGAAGGGGCGGTGCATATATACAGTGGAATATTACTCAGCCATCAAAAAGATGAAATAGTACAATTGCAGCAACATCGATGGACCTAGAGAGTGTCATACAGAGTGAAGTAAGTCAGGCAGAGTAGGAGAAATATCACATGACATCCATTAAACGTGGAATCTAAAAAGAAATTATACAAATGAACTCACGCACAAAACAGAAACAGACTCAACAGACTTCCAGAATAAGCTTATGTTTGCCAGGAGGAAGTATGGGGCAATGGGGTGGTTAAGGAGTTTGGGATGGACATGTACACACTGCTATATTCTAAACAGATAACCAACCAGGACCTACTATATAGCACATGGAGCTCTTCTTAATGTTATGTGGGAGCCTGGATGGGAGGGGTGTTTGGGGGAAAATGGATACATGTATATGTATGGCTGAGTTTCTTCGCTGTTCATCTGAAACTATCACAAAATTTTTGTTAATTGGCTATGCCAAGTCAGTTCAGTTGTATTCGACTCTGTGCAACCCTGTAGACGGCAGCCCACCAGGCTCCCCCGTCCCTGGGATTCTCCAGGCAAGAACACTGGAGTGGGTTGCCATTTCCTTCTCCAGTGCATAAAAGTGAAGATGCTCAGTTGTGCCCTATTCTTAGCAACCCCATGGACTGTAGCCCACCAGGCTCCTCCATCCATGGGATTTTCCAGGCAAGAGTACTGGAGTGGGGTGCCATTGCCTTCTCCGCTATAACCCAATACAAAATAGAAAGCTGAAAAAACAGGACTAAAATGTAGCATCTCTAAACAATGAGGAAATAGACCAACATACTCATAATATGTAACATTCTACAATGCAAATCTTGAACTTAACTTTTTCAAAGTTCATGTCATTGGAAAAAATGACTAGGGACAATTCTAAACTTAAATGTAAAAGAGATATATAACAATGAAATGTAATGAATTAATCCAAAGAGAATTTTGATGGAGGGTACAAGGAGCAACAAGAGAAGAGATTTTGGGGGCAATTGAGAAATTGAGAATATGGACTGGATATTATGGAATATTATTGTTATTCTTTTAGACATGGTATTATAGTTATATAAGACATCCTCTGTTTTCTTAAGAGGGGTACACTGAAGTCATAGGGTGAACTGTCATGTTATTTACAACTTATTTTCAAATAGTATAGATAAAATATGAACATTTATGGTCACAAACACATTATATAGAAAGAATAAAATAAAACATAGTACAGTGTCAACAATTGTGGAATAGAAGAAGAGAGCACATATATGCATGTTTGTTATTCATTGTAAAACTTTTTGAAGATTTTTATAATTAAAAGTTGTGTTAGAGAGGATTAAATATTATAGCATAGAGATAAATGAAGAAAACAAGAGTGAATATTGGGCAGTTAGGAGGTCATTGCAGTAGTTCAGGTAAGACCTGGATTATAAACTAAGGGGTTGGTGGAGAATATAATTAGGCAAATTAGATCACTATTTATGTAACAGAATGAATTAAACAGAGTGGATTAGAGATGACTAAAATAGAGCCTGGCACCTAGTAAGGACTTATTTGTCTCAATGCATTAAAAAAAAAATGAGTGTATAAAATGGGAATAAAGAAGAGGAAGGAATATGATGCCTTCTAGATTTTTTTCGTTAGCCACTGGATGCATAATAAGACCATTAATTAAAATAAAAAATGATAGAAAGAACACATTTTGAAAGGAAAATGACATGAGCAAGTTGAATTTGAGCTTTCTTAAAGATCATCAAAATGGGGGCCTTGGGTTGGCACTCATATAAAGCTCAGAAGCAAATGATTTCAGAACTATTGGCCAATAAAGTAACAGAAGCAGAAAAATTGCTCAGGAAGAATTTATGAAGTGAAAGTTAAAGAAAAAGACCCAGGATAAAGCCCTGAGGCACTGTAACATTGAATGTATGGGCAGAGACGGGCAGGTAGCCAAAAATATTGTGATGGAGTGACTAGAGAATTTGCAGCAAAACTAAGAGAGACTGACAGCAAGGAAGTCAGGGAAGGGTATTTTAAAAGGGAACTACTTGAAAAGTGTCAAATGCTATTGAAGGATCAGGCAAGATGTTTGAAAGGTGAATATAAAGACCTAGAAGAGTTCAGTTCTTAGCTGGAGAGAGCAGCTTTGAAAGTGTAGTAAGGGTAGATGCCAGATGACATTGGGGTGTGAAGTTGTGTGAGAGGTGAGCAAATGAGAAGAATGGGTGCAACTTGTGCCTCTGAGAACTGGACTCTGAAAGAAGAGATGTAGACTGAGAACTGGAAGGAGGTAGGGAGAAGGGGATTTTTTTTAAAGGTGGGTGACATTTGAGCATATACACACGCCAACTGGAAAGAGCAAGTTGTGAGGCAAGATGGCAGTTACAGAAGAGGGAGATAGCGCAAGGTATCTAAAAGGCTGAAGACAGTGGGATCCAAAGCAGAGGTGTGTAAAGTGCATCTCATTATCTAGCCAGGCTGGGCTTCATGCTTTTATTGGTAAGATGAAGAGCATTAACTGAAAGATTTCCAAGGCTCTTTCTATCTCTAACCATTTATGTTTTGAAGTGTTTGGAGAAAGAGAAAGAACTTGGAGGATAGATCCTATTAGGCATCAGAGTGTATAAAGGTTGCAGGACACCATCCAATTGTAGGGTCAAGAGTGATAGTCTTGGGGTGACTGTGTTCCTGAGGTGTCACCTGGAGGGGGTGAAATGAATGAATGGACATCTGTGAAACTCACTCAAAACCCAGAAGTGCTGCTCATTGGCACTATTCTCATCTAAGAAGGAATAGGAGGAAACAGAAACCAAGGTGTTTTTGTAGCTTTATCCTTGGCTAGTCTTGCAACTGTCAAAGCTTTCAAGTCACTTTGAAGATCATTTTGTTGACTGAGAGAGGAATTTAATTTCTTTTAAGGATTGTTTTGATATGCAACTTAAGCAAAAGGGCTTGAATCTACCAGACATTTTTTGGATTTCTGTGATGACTGGGCATGATAATTTAAGGAAGTTGGAGAGAATGCAGACATGGAGAAGGGAAACAGTGAAGAGAAGGATGTAAAGGTGCAGTGTGGTGGGGAGGAGAAAGGTGATGAGACAGACAATGATAAACACTGATACTGGCTGAGACTCTGCAGGAGTTTAAGCCAATTTTGATTGTTACTATGAATCACAACACTAATAATGATCATTTTTTGAGTATTTGCTATGTGCCAGGCACCACAACACTGTTTATTATCTCTGTAGACTTCAAAACAATTGCATGGGGTACTTTTATTATTCCTGTTTTTTTAAAAATTGTGGTAAAACACATATAGGATAAAATTCACAATTTAAGCATTTTAAGTGTCATTAAGTATATTAACAAAGTTGTATAACCATGACCCCCCCAACCATCTCTAGATCTTTTTAGTTTTCCAAAATTGAAACTCTGTGCCCTTTACACAGTAACTCCCCATTTTCCCTTACACTATTATCTGCTTTGAGGATGAGGCATCTAAGGCTTGAGGATGGTGAAAAATATTTCCCAAGGGCATAGAGCTGGCATGTGTCTTAGCATGTGTCTAGAAGAGCTTAATCTAAAGTGAATATGGATTTCCAGGCAAAATCTCCAGTTTATGCCATACGTTTCTGGATCCACTAAGGTAAGAAGGATTGTGCTAGGAATATAGTCTGTGTTCTGGAATACCAGAGACCAGTAAAATGCTACCATGTTATTACTCTTAGAGTCCTGGCTGGTGAGTTTCCTGCTCCGCATTCTCTTGTGCATGATCAATGCTTTGGGCCTTTATGAATCTCTTCTACTTGCCAAATAAGAAGGTATTTTGATGACCACCAAGAAACTTTTTTGAATTATTTTTCAGGCTAGAATAGCTAGCTATAGAAGAATCCAGTAAAGTATATCATTTAGTCAGAAACTATGAATTCCTTCCAGAGATTACAAACTTATTAAACAATAGCCAGTTTAGAACACAATAATAGTATTTTTTGCAGATTTACCAGAGAACATTTTTTTTAAAGTGAAAAAAACAGTATTATTTTCCTTTTGATTTTAATTTTGCTTTTGATGCCTGTTTTCTCTCTTAACCATTTTTCTGGAAAGTCAAGTGTACCTACTGACTATACATACATCAGTTGGCAGCACACTTTAATATGTTGCTTGGATACAGGTGTTTGGAAACATAGGAGCACAATTTATACCTGACTCTGTTACCAGGGAAACCAGGGCAACTTTGGAATTTTCCTTTGGGAATCATGACCACAAACAGGAAAGAAGTCTATTAAAAGTTTTAGAAGAAGGAAACTATGTAAGACGTGCTTTAATTGTATTTTTACACTGACGAATCATATTTATAAGTTTCTATAGCTTTTTTTTCTTCCTGTGGTATGAATATTGCTACAGATGTCTTTTTTCAGTTAAGTTTGATCACATTATATGGAATGTGGGATGGTCAGAGTATGTAAATATAAACACAAACCACACTTGGAAAACATTTCATAAAATAGGCTAAAAATGAAATCATTTGGAGGTTCAGAGGACAGCACTTACATGACTTCAATTCCACAAACTTTCATTCACAACCAGAGCATGGGATTTGCGGGAGAAATTCTTTGCTTATATTAACCCTACTAAAAAGTCATCTCCAAGGAAAACAAACCGGAAGTTAATTTGTAGAATTTATTTTTATCTTCAAGTTACAAGTAAATGTTATACCGGTCCGAGATTTCCTTCCATTCAGACCCTGACAGGCATCCTTAATACTAATACATTGAGTCTGACAATGTGAAAGGTACGTTTAGGATAGCAAGGAAAATCCTGCCTGCCCAGGCTAGTGGATAGAGCCTTTTAATGTGTATATGCAATTGTGTGCTGAAACACAGCTACTGGCGCCTAAGTGAGAATGTTCCCTTCCAGAGGAAGTCTTCAGCAAAGCACAGCGTTCTTCTTATAGCTCAAATCTTCTAAAACTGCTGCAGTGCAACTATAGGATGTACCTTGTCTTTGAACACAGAGGCCAAACAGTGCTAAAAAGGGAAATGGAACATATGGTAATAAACTCTCGGAAGCTTTGATGCCGGGTTGTAATCAGCAAGCAGCCAGGGTGAGGGAGGCACCGCAACCATGAACTCTCCCCCAAGGGCCTCATTAACAAGGCCAACTGTACCGCCGCGGAGGAAAACAGTATCGCACACTCAGACCCTAGATTTTCTGTGGCTGGAATAAGACTTAATTGGAAGGAAAGAAAACTTCCACAAGAGTCTGCAAGAAAAACCACTGGCCGAGTAGCCCCTTTACCAAAAATGTCTCTCTTACACTGTTGGTGGGAATGCAAACTAGTACAGCCACTATGGAGAACAGTGTGGAGATTCCTTTAAAAACTGGAAATAGAACTGCTTTATGACCCAGCAATCCCACTTCTGGGCATACACACCAAGGAAACCAGAACTGAAAGAGACATGTACCCCAATGTTCATCACAGCAGTGTTTATACTAGCCAGGACATGGAAAATGTCCATTAGCAGATGAATGGATAAGAAAGCTGTGGTACATATACACAATGGAGTATTACTCACCCATTAAAAAGAATGCATTTGAATCAGTTCTAATGAGGCGGATGAAACTGGAGCCTATTATACAGAGTGAAGTAAGCCAGAACAAAAAACACCAATCCAGGATACTAACGCATATATATGGAATTTAGAAAGATGGTAACGATAACCCTGTATGCGAAACAGCAAAAGAGACACAGATGTATAGAACAGTCTTTTGGACTCTGTGGGAGATGGAGAGGGTGGGATGATTTGGGAGAATGGCATTGAAACATGTATGATATCATATACGAAATGAATCGCCAGTCCAGGTTCGACGCATGATACAGGATGCTTGGGGCTGGTGCACTGGGACGACCCAGAGGGATGGTACGGGGAGGGAGGTGGGAGAGGGGTTCAGGATGGGGAACACGTGTACACCTGTGGCGGATTCATGTTGATATATGGCAAAGCCAGTACAATATTGTAAAGTAATTAACCTCCAATTAAAATAAATAAATTTATATTCTTAAAAAATGTCTCTGTATATTTTGAAATGAGCTTCAGGAAAGTTTATTTTCACTCAGTGTTGTGTGTAGAGCACTGACTGTAAAGGATCCAAGTTTTGCTATTTGGCTACTCCTAGCTCTCACCATAATGGTGGTGGCACATCACACTTCAGTTTCTCTGTAGGTGGAATGAGACTGGGAGCCTCGAACATGGGGAGGTGGTGTGTCTGGCTGGAGTATTCTCCAGGCTTCTCCTACAATTCCCTTAAAATCCTCCCCTCTGAAAGAGCACTGGTGTTCAGACTTTTTTTTTCCTGCAAGGATGAGAAGATCACTGGGTGAATTCACAGACACTGCCAAGACAGCGTGTCTGTATTTCCTTTTCAATCACAAAAGACTTCCTTATGTACAAGTAGTTCTGAAGAGCACGTATGTCCCTATATGTTGTCTGCCTTCCATCACATCACCTCCCATCCCTCTTCTTCCTTTCTCCTCCTCCTCTTCAGCTGCTTCTTCCAGCTTATTCTTGTTAATGATGGATTTTCAAAATTCTTGGAACTATATACTAAAGATACCCATGAAAATAAGATATAGAAAGGTTCCAGGCAGTGTCATATCACTGGTTATGTCAAATGTTTTAATCACAGAAGCCTTTAGTTATCCATTCACTATCATATTTACTTACCTATTTGAGTATGCTTTTGTTTTTGTTTTTTTTTTGCTTGTTTGTTTTGTTTCTACCTAGCACTTAACTGTTTGTCAACTTGAATGTGCTTTCCTTTGCAGCTTCTTTAATGACAATAATTATTATTCAGCAGTTATTACTATTCTGTGCCTCTTTCAACCTTTAAATACAACATCAAAATTAATCATTAAGTCTTTGGCATAAATATTATTGTCTCCCTTGTATAATGAAACTGAAGCTCCTATAAGCTCTATGTCAGAGTTAGTGAGCAACAGCCTGGGTTAATAGGCTGAACTGTGTGACTTTCTATTATACCAAACAATCTTTGGAGATCTCAAGAAGACTTGATTGTAATTTGCCTGAAATGAGAGGACCATTGAAGATCCTTGCAGAGATGTAAGTTGATGCTGTATGTCTACCAGATATTAGAGATACCAGCAGCCATACTATTTACTGTAAAATACTGAGTAGTGTATGAAAAGATGGTCAAGAAGAGACACGGGATCTACCCTTATTTCCATGGGTAATGAAGACTTTGAGCAAGTCCCTAGCCAGTTTGCTATGACCAGTGCGTTCTCTTGGCAAAACGCTGTTAGCCTTTGCCCTGCTTCATTCTGTACTCCAAGGCCAAATTTGCCTGTTACTCCAGGTGTTTCTTGACTTCCTACTTTTGCATTCCAGTCCCCTATAATGAAATGGACACATGGACATCACCAGATGGTCAACACCAAAATCAAATTGATTGTACTCTTTGCAGCGAAAAATGGAGAAGCTCTATACAGTCAGCAAAAACAAGACCAGGAGCTGACTGCAGCTCAGATCATGAACTCCTTATTGCCAAATTCAGACTGAAATTGGAGAAAGTGGGGAAAACCACTAGACCATTCAGGTATGACCTAAATCAAATCCCTTATGATTATACAGTGGAAGTGACAAATAGGTTTAAGGGACTAAATCTGGTAGAGAGAGTACCTGATGAACTATGGATGGAGGTTTGTTACATTGTAGAGGAGACAGGAATCAAGACCATACCCAAGAAAAAGAAATGCAAAAAAGGAAAATGGCTGTCTGGGGAGGTCTTGCAAATAACTGTGAAAAGAAGAGAAGTGAAAAGCAAAGGAGAAAAGGAAAGATATACCCATTTGAATGCAGAGTTCCAAAGAATAGCAAGGAGAGATAAGAAAGCCTTCCTCAGTGATCAATGCAAAGAAATAGAGGAAAAGAACAGAATGGGAAAGACTAGAGATCTCTTCAAGAAAATTAGAGATACCGAGGGAACATGGCATGCAAAGATGGGCTCAATAAAGGACAGAAATGGTAGGGACCTGACAGAAGCAGAAGATATTAAGAAGAGGTGGCAAGAATACACAGAAGAACAGTACAGAAAAGTTCTTTATGACCCAGATAATCATGATGGTGTGATCACTCATCTAGAGCCAGACATCCTAGAATGTGAAGTCAAGTGGGCCTTAGGAAGCATCACTACAAACAAAGCTAGTGGCAGTGATGGAATTTCAGTTGAGCTATTTCAAGTCCTAAAAGATGATGCTGTGAAAGTGCTGCACTCAATATGCCAGCAAATTTGGAAAACTCAGCAGTGGCCACAGGACTGGAAAATGTCAGTTTTCATTCCAATTCCAAAGAAATGCAATGCCAAAAATTGCTCAAACTACTGCACAATTGCACTCATCTCACATGCTAGTAAAGTAATGCTCACAATTCTCCAAGCCAGGCTTCAGCAATATGTGAACCGTGAACTTCCAGATGTTCAAGCTGGATTTCGAAAAGGCAGAGGAACCAGAGATCAAATTGCCAACATCCACAGGATCATCAAAAAAGCAAGAGATTCAGAAAAACATCTACTTCTGCTTTATTGACTATGCCAAAGCCTTGGACTGTGTGGATCACAAGAAACTGTGGAAAATTCTGAAAGAGATGGGAATACCAGACCACCTGACCTGCCTCTTGAGAAACCTGTATGCAGTTCAAGAAGCAACAGTTAGAACTGGACATGGAAAAACAGACTGGTTCCAAATAGGAAAAGGAGTATGTTAAGGCTGTATATTGTCACCTTGCTTATTTAACTTATATGCCGAGTATATTATGAGAAATACTGGGCTGGAGGAAGCTCAAGCTGGAATCAAGATTGCTGGGAGAAACATCAATAACCTCGGAAATGCAGATAACACCACTTTTACGAAAGAAAGTGAAAAAGAACTAAATAGCCTCTTGATGAAAGTGAAAGAGGAGAGTGAAAAAGTTGGCTTAAAGCTCAACATTCAGGAAACTAAGATCATGGCATCATTTTATGGCAAATAGATGAGGAAACAGTGGAAACAGTGGCTAACTTTATTTTTGGGGCTCCAAAATCACTGCAGATGGTGATTGCAGTCATGAAATTTAAAAAATGCTTACTCCTTGGAAGGAAAGTTATGACCAATGTAGACAGCATATTAAAAAGCAGAGACATTACTTTGCCAACAAAGGCCCATCTAGTCAAGGCTATGGTTTTTCCAGTGGTCATGTATGGATGTGAGAACTGGACTCTAAAGAAAGCTGAGCACAGAAGAATTGATGCTTTTGAAATGTGGTGTTGGAGAAGACTCTTGAGAGTCCCTTGGATTGTAAGGAGATCCAACCAGTCCATCCTAAAGGATATCAGTCCTGAATGTTCATTGAAAGGATTGATGTTGAAGCTGAAACTCCAACACTTTGGCCACATTATGCGAAGAGCTGACTCATTTGAAAAGACCCTGATGCTCGAAAGACTGAGGACAGGAAGAGAAGGGGACGACAGAGGAGGAGATGGTTGGATGGCATCACCAACTCAATGGACATGAGTTTGGGTATACTCCGGAGTTGGTGATGGACAGGGAGGCCTGGCATGCTGTGGTTCATGGGGTCGCAAAGAGTCGGACACGACTCAGCTACTGAGCTGACTGTCTAGCCAGTTTGCCCTCCTATTCCTCCTCTGTAAAGTGATTTGTAATTTTTTTATAGGTAGATTCCATGACTGCTATAAAGGAGAAGTCAAGCCTTCCATTAATCTGTGGCATTAACTAAGATTTGAATAATGTTTTACATTTTCCTATGGCACTTAGAGCTTCATAGCATTTCTTAATGACCCAGAATCTGTTCTAGAAGAGCTGTGTGTCCATACTGAATGACTTCTCTACGTCTCTGGTGTTGGACCAGAGATTGAATGGAGAGAAAAGGAACAGAGCCCATGGTTGAAACTACCTCTGACCCCAACTTTGGACTTCAAATTCATCATGCATTCCTACAATGGCATCTTGACCTGGAAGAGAAAAAGATGAAAGTATGGGAGGAAATCTCCAATTTGAGCTTTTATTCTGGGATAAGTATTTTAATTTCAGCTCCCACTTTAAAAACCTATAAACACCTGCTTCTAGCCTCATTTCCCAGGAGAATGAGGCATGTGATCCTCATGGTGCCTAGAGAAATTTCTGGAGTTTCTGGAATGCACTTCCTGGAGAGCACGCATTGGTAGGTGTGTCTCCTTTTGTTAAGAGAGTTTCTCCCCAGGCAAAGCTGGAAAGACCTCTTGCTCTCTGAGAATGGGCCCCGCATAAGCCTGGGTTGGGTGCTTTGTGGTGCCTTCTCTCCCAGAACCCTTGGTAGCCGTCTTCTTTGGAAGCAATAAAGGTGAGCCTCCTGCCACCACCTAGTGAAGAATCATACATCCTCCCTTCTCCATAAATGTTTGGGTTGGTCTTCCTCTATCTTCTGGCCAGATTGTCTCTCTTATCTAAGAGGTCTTTTTCTAATCAGATAGCAAGACATTTTATGTTATATCTACCAATTTTGTCTCTCAGCCTTTAGAGTTCAATATATATTGTGGACTGTATCCCACCAGGCTCCACTGTCCCTGGAATTTTCCAGGCAAGAATACTAGAGTGGGTTGTCATTTCCTCCTCCAGGTGATCTTCCAGGCCTGGGGGTTGAACCCACATCTCTTGTGTCTTCTTCATTGGCAGGCGGATTCTTTCTACTGAGCCACCTAGGAATCCCATAATATATACAGTAGTACTAAAACCTGCCAAACTACATAATGAATATCTGTTCATTCAATAAACAAATGAACTCTGAAGTTGTATCTTGAGAAAACACTGTAATTCTTTCACTTTTCTCTTTGATATTTCCCCAAACCACAGAGCTTTCTGTTCAGGCTCCTGTTCACACTATAGCATTGGCTGGTTTTGCAGCAGCACCTCCAAGGTGAGATGTGGACAGGGAGGTTTTGCCCTCACATATTCAGACTCACAGTCAACTCTCCTCTGGGCATTTCCATTTGGGTATCTAAAAAAATTTGGAACCTTTGTATGTTCAACCATTGCTTGCTTTTTCTTCCAGTACCAGCTTTTTTTTTTCCCCAGATATCTAAGTTACTTACAACTGTCTTCTTTCAGTTACTCAAGCCAAAAATTTTGTGTTATTCTTGTCTCTTTTCTTTCTTTCATATCCCACAACCAACCTGTCAGCAAAATTTGTTAGCTGTACCTTCAAAAAATATTCAGAAACTGACCACTTCTCACATCTCCACTGTCAAATCACCATCATCCCTCACCAGGCTTATTTCAATTGCCTTTGAAACTGGATTCCTGCTTCTACCTGCTCCCCTAGAGTCTACTTTGAACTGTGGTCAGAAAGGTCCTGTTAAGGTACAAGTCAAATTATGTTATCTTTTGATCAAAATCTTTCAAGAACTTCCCATCTCACTTGGAATAAAAGCTGAAGTCTTTACACTCTGGCTCCTCTGTTACTTTTCAGAACTCATCTCCTATTACTTTACCCCGTGTTCACTCTGCTTCAGCCATGCTGTTCTCCTTGCTGTTTTTGAAGATGTATGGTACTTTCCATGAAGCCTTTGTATGTGTTCTTGTTCAATCATCCACTAGCTGGCTCCCCTGCCTTCAGATCTTTATGCAAATATCTCCTTTTCAGTGAGACTTCTTCTGGCTACTCTATCTAATAATGCATCCTATACATATTTCCTAAGCATACAAATGTTGTGTTGATTTTTCTCTGATTAATTTTCCTCATAGCATCTGTTATGGGTTGAATTGTGTCCCTAGAAGGTTGTATTAAAAGTCCTCACCTACAGTACCTATGGATGTGATTTTATTTGGAAATAATGTCTGTAGATTTACTCAAACTCATTAGAATGGGCCATAACCCAATAAGACGTGTGCTTTTTATGAGAAGAAGAAGACACCATAGGAAGACAGAGACATTCAGAAAGAACGTTCTGTGATGACAGAGGCAGAGACTGGAGTGATGTACCTGTGAACTAAGCAATGTCTTGATTTTTGAGTTCTAACCTCCAGACTGGGAGAAAATACATTTTTATTGCTTGAGGATACCCAGTTTGTGGCACATTATTATGGCAGCCCTGGCGAATGAATACAGAATATTTCACACCACCTGATATACTATATATTCTACATCGTTTTTGTGTTTATTGCTTGTCTCCCTGATGCCAGGACTTACCTGATAGCTCAGTTGGTGAAGAATCGCCTGCAATCCAGGAGACCCCGGTTCAATTCCTGGGTTGGGAAGATCCGCTGGAGAAGGGATAGGTTACCCAACTCCAGTATTCTTGGGCTTCCCTTGTGGCTCAGCTGGTAAAGAGTCTGCTTGCAATGTGGGAGACCTGGGTTTGATCCCTGGGTTGGAAAGATCCCCTGGAAAAGGGAAAGGCTTCTTACTCCAGTATTCTGGCCTGGAGAATGCCTTGGAGTTGCAAAGAGTGGGACACGACTGAGTGACTTTCACATTCGCTTCCCTGATGCTGTAACGTAAACTCCAGGGAGGACATACCAATTCTGACTCCCTGTTCCACACTGCCATGATCTCTGCTGGGTTCTACCTAATTTGACTGTCTAAAGCTTGATTGATCCTAATGCTTCCTGGGGGAACCTGCAAAGTAATCTCATGAAAATTAGAACTGAACTCAAAACAAGAACTGGAAACTGTAGCTCCTATATAAAGATAGTAGGGTGAAGGAGGATGGTCAGAGGAAGGTTCCTCAGGGAGGGGATATATGTATACATATGGCTGATTCACACTGTTGTACAGCAGAAACTAAAACAACATTGTAAAGCAAATATATTCAAGTTTAAAATAAATCAGTTCAGTTCAGTTGCTCAGTCATGTCCAACTCTTTGCAACCCCATGGACTGCAGCATGCCAGACTTCCCTGTCCATCACCAACTGCCAGAGCTTGCTGAAACTCATGTCCATTGAGTCAGTGATATCATCCAACCATCTCATCCTCTGTCATCCCCTTCTCCCCCTGCCTTCAATATCTCCCAGCATCAGGGTCTTCTCCAGTGAGTCAGTTCTTCACATTAGGTGGCCAAAGTCTTGAAGCCTTGGCTTCAGCATCAGTCCTTCCAATGAATATTCAAGACTGATTTCCTTTAGGATTGACTGGTTTGATCTCTTTGTAGTCCAAGGTACTTTCAAGAGTCTTCTCCAACACCACAGTTCAAAAGCATCAATTCTTCAGCACTCAGCTTTCTTTATAGTCCAACTCTCACATCCATACATAACTACTGTAAAAACCATAGCTTTGACTTAGCTGGACCTTTGTAGGCAAAGTATTGTCTCTGCTTTTTAATATGCTGTCTAGGTTTATCATAGCTTTTCTTCTAAGGAGCAAGTGTCTTTTAATTTCATAGCTGTAGTCACCATCTGCAGTGATTTTGGAGCCCAAGAAAATAAAGTCTGTCACTATTTCCTTTGTTTCCCCATCTACTTGCCACGAAGTGAAGGGACCAGGTGCCATGATGTTAGTTTTTTGAATGCTGAGTTTCAAGCCAGCTTTTTCACTCTCCTCTTTCACTTTCATCAAGAGGATCTTTAGTTCCTCTTTCCTTTCTGCATAAGGGTGGTGACATCTGAATGTCTGAGGTAATTGAAAATAAAGATAGCAAAAGGGGAATTTGGAGACTATATGAGCGTTGAGACTGTAGGAACTGTGATGCTACCATATAGGGACTCATCCACTGGGACACACATCTAGTACTGACCATGTTCCTAGACTGAGTGGTAAAAGGAGTTACGTAAGTGGACAGGGAGGCCTGGCGTGTTGAGATTCATGGGGTCGCGAAGAGTCGGACACGACTGAGCGACTGAACTGAACTAAAGTGCTGGCATACTTGGTGAAGAAAATCCTGATGAACTGGTTGAAGATAGCAGGACACATATCACAGAGAATTCCTGATAGTTATAAAAATATCTTGCCCTCAATTTACTTGCTTTTGTTTTCTCCTCATGTTGTTAGCTGTAATAGCTTTTAAATTTTTTTCACAGCAAAGTGTCTCAATAACACTATGCCCCAAAGGAAAATGTGTTCTCTTTGTAACACAATATTATATGCATTATTGAATTCTGAAACTAATATGTTAGAAAAGCAATGCACAATGTAAAAAGTATTCTCTAGAATGTCTTAGAGCATTTAGAATAACACCGAAGAGAAGTGGTGTCCATCACCCTGGAGATGGCCTATATCTTGTCCCTGGTCTATAAACATAAATAGAAAATGTTGTGGGGACAAAAAGCAAGGAACTGAAAAAATAAAATGAGGGCTCTTATGGCAATATAGTGCAGTGTTTGGAGGAATAGATAGAGATGGATTTAAATCCTGTTCCTAAGACTCAATAGCTGTGGATGGACACTACAATTTCCCAGAGTAAAACCTGCCTTAGAGTTTTGTGGTGGGTTGTAAATTAAATGCATGCAGAAACTTCTTAGTTCAGTTCTCAGCAAATGGTACCAATTATTGTTATGTTTCCCAGTGCAATTACTACCTGTAGGTGAGATTTATTTTAACATATTATGAAAGAACATCTATTGAGAGAGAGACTCACCTTGCTGTAGAGCTGCTCAGAACCTCCCTTGAGGAAATGATCTGAATGTGCTTGTTGACAGTAACTATTACTTTGGAAAAGGAATCATTCACAGCCTTCCTGATTACTGTATCTCTATCCATCATTATCCTTTTCATCTTACTTGACTATAAATATATAATCTAATGATCCTTTCACTTAAATCAGTCCTTTGATGATGGGATTTCAAAGTGCTTTTTAGCCACTCATTAATTAGGCAAATCCATCCATTTTTGTACAGCCTCTCACTGAGACACTTGAAGAAGTTTGGGAAATAGAAAATTCCCCCTGATTCTTCCAGAGAAGACAGAGAGACAGACTCACAAATTTTAAAGCATCATATAGAGGAGGAGAAATGTCCTTCCATGAGTTAACTTTATTACTATTGCCTTACTAGTGTTTCTTTGAAAGTTCTTAAAAGCTTTTATCAAATGCATAAATTGACCACAGTCTTTGACAAGACAATTCGACCCTCTTGGAAACTTTGCCTCTCTATTTTAATTATCTTCCTCTTTAAGGCCTGGTATCATGAATTCTGATTCCACAGCAGTACTTTCACCTTTCTTCAGTTCAGTTCAGTTCAGTCACTGTTGTGTCCGACTCTTTGTAACCCCATGGACTGCAGCGTGCCAGACTTCCCTGTCCATCACCAACTGCCAGAGCTTGCTCAAACTCGTGTCCATCAAGTCGCTGATGCCATCCAACCATCTCATTGCCTGTCATCCCCTTCTCCTGACTTCAATCTTTCCCAGCATCAGGGTCTTTTCCAGTGAGACAGTTCTTCGCATCAGGTGGCCAAAGTATTGGAGCTTCAGCTTTAGCATCAGTCCTTCCAGTGAATATTCAGGATTGATTTCCTTTAGGATTGACTGGTTTGATGTCTTTGCAGTCAAAGTGACTCTCAAAAGTCTTCTCCAACACCACAGTTCAAAAGCATCAAATCTGCAGCACTCAGCTTTCTTTATGGTTCAACTCTCACATCCATACATAACTATTGGAAAAACTATAGCTTTGACCCGACAGACTTTGTCAGCAAAGTAATATTTCTGCTTTTTAATATACTGTCTAGGTTGGTCAAGCTTTTCTTCCAAGGAGCAAGCATCTGTTAATTCCATGGCTGCAGTCACCATCTGCAGCGATTTTGGAGCCTGAGAAAATAAAGTCTGTCACTGTTTCCTTTGTTTCCCCATCTATTTGCCGTGAAGTGATGGGACTGGTTGCTGTGATTTTCATTTTTTGAATGTTGAGTTTTAAGCCAGCTTTTTCACTCTCGTCTTTCACTTTCATCCAGAGGTTCTTTAGTTCTTCACTTTCTGCCATAAGGGTGGTGTCATCTGCGTATCTGAAGTTATTGATATTTCTCCCGGCAATCTTGATTCCAGCTTGTGTTTCATTCAGCCCGGCATTTGGCATGATGTACTCTGCATATAATTTAAATAAACAGGGTGACAATATACAGCCTTGATGTACTCCTTTCCCAATTTGGAACCAGTTTTAACTGTTGCTTCTTGACCTGCATATAGTTTTTCCAGGAGCCAAGTAAGGGGGTCTAGTATTCCCATCTCTTGAAGAATTTTCCAGTTTGTTGTGATCCACACAGTCAAAGGCTTTGGCATAGTCAATAAAGCAGAAGTAGATGTTTTTCTGGAACTCTTGTGCTTTTTTGATGATCCAACAGATGTTGGCAATTTGATCTCTTATTCCTCTGCCTTTTCTAAATCTAGCTTGAATATCTGTAAGTTCTCAGTGAATATATTGTTGAAGCCTAGTTTGGAGAATTTTGAGCATTACTTTGCTTGCGAGTGAGATGAGAGCAATTGTGAGGTTGTTTGAACATTCTTTGGAATTGCCTTTCTTTGGGATTGAAATGAAAACTGACATTTTCCAGTCCTGTGGCCACTGCTGAGTTTTCCAAATTTGCTGGCATATTGAGTGCAACACTTTAACAGTATCATCTTTTAGGATTTGAAATAGCTCAACTGAAATTCCATCACTTCCACTAGCTTTGTTCATAGTGATGGTTACAAAGGCCCACTTGACTTTACGTTCCAGGATGTCTGGCTCTAGGTGAGTGATCATACCATCATGGTTATCTGGGTCATTAAAATCTTTTTTGTATAGTTCTTCTGTGTATTCTTGCCACCTCTTCTTAATATCTTCTGCTTCTATTAATGGAGAAGGCAATGGCACCCCACTCCAGTACTCTTGCCTGAAAAATCCCATGGGTGGAGGAACCTGGTGGGCTGCAGTTCATGGGGTCGCTAAGAGTCAGACATAACCAAGAAACTTCCCTTTCCCTTTTCACTTTCATGCGTTGGAGAAGGAAATGGCAACCCACTCCAGTGTTCTTGCCTGGAGAATCCCAGGGACGGGGGAGCCTGGGGGGCTGCGGTCTATGGGATCGCACAGAGTCAGACACGACTGAAGCGCCTTAGCAGCAGCAGCAGCAGCAGCAGCAGCAGCAGCAGCAGCAGCAGCAGCAGCAGCAGCTTCTATTAAGTCCATAGTGTTCTATCCTTTATTGTGACCATTTTTGCATGAAATGTTCCCTTGGTACCTCTAATTTTCTTGAAGAGATCTACAGTCTTTCCCATTCTTCTTTTTTTTTTTTTTTTTCACTATTTCTTTGCACTGATCACTGAGGAAGGCTTTCTTATCTCTCCGTGGTATTCTTTGGAACCCTGCATTCAGATGGATATATCTTTCCTTTTCTCCTTTTCACCTTTCTAATTTTGTGGAAATAGTTACCTAGCTGAGTATTCCATTTTCCTCTTAACCAGGTGGAACTGGCTATTAGATAACTGAATTTTAAACTACCAGGCTAAAGGAAAGCATCAGTTTGAAAGTGAACCAGGAGTTTGATTGGAGCTGAACTTTGGCTGGCAGTCTGAGCAGGGTACTTGGCTGTCAACAAATGAGGCATTTTTTTTTTAATTTTTTATTTTTTTTATTTTTTATTTTTTTATTAATTTTATTAATTTTATTTATTTTTTAAATTTTAAAATCTTTAATTCTTACATGCGTTCCCAAACATGAACCCCCCTCCCACCTCCCTCCCCATAACATCTTAATTAAAAACTTTTGTTGCATCATCACAGAGAGTAAAGGCACTATGATTCCAGAGATCATATGTTAGATGGTTAAGGAGGCTCTCCTGCTATGAGACTCTCATCAGAATCTGACCTTTAGGATTATGGAAGATGATGAGAAAGAAAATGTGCTATCTTCCTTGGTTTGTACAATGGTTAAGAAAATAACTAGATTCTTTGCAATTACAGAAAAATTGCCCCTCTTTAGAAATATTTCTGAAAAGGAGTGAGGGATCATCGCTCTGCCCTCTGCAGAGAATTCACACCACAATGTGTGGCCTTATCCTTACTTTGCTTAGGCCTCTCTTCAAATACTCACTCCTTTATCTTTTGTGTAGCATATATTCCAACCTTCTTGTTGCATTTTATATTTTTTTAGGGTTACTTATAGTCTGCCTCCTCAAGTGAAACATGAATTCTCTGAGAGCAGAAACTTGAGATGATTTATCACTGCTTCACCTCCAGTTAATAATGGCTAAATGAAGGTTGAATGACTTGAAAAGAAATGGTAGAAAAATGGAGTTAAAGACACGCGGTGTAAAATAATGAGATGGACACAACTAGCTGGTCTGGGAGCTACTGGTCCTAATTTCAAAGAATTTTTATGAAAAATAAACTCTACTTATAAGAGTGTAGCTCATGTTACTGTGGTCATGTGGTCATGTTACATGTGCTGAAGGAAATGGCAACCCACTCCAGTATTCTTGCCTGGAGAATCCCATGGACAAAGGAACATGGTGAGCTATAGTCCATGGGGTCACAAAGAGTCGGACGTGACTGAGTGGCTAACACACACTGTGGTCATGAGAAGCAGAAATAATTACAACCAAAAATAATTCTAAGAAAACAAAAATTTTGGTCAATATTTTAAGCCCTCTATCAGAATGACCTCCTTCCTATCTCTGCATCATCTTTCCTGACCCTAGGCAGGAGAGAAAAAAGTTGAGCTAGGTGAGCATCCAAGAGTGAAGGAGGATATGCTGGGGCTGACAGGGGTTAAGTGTCTACGCTTTCTCTCAAGTGGCTGGTGACAAGAGCTTTATGCATTAGCAACTGAATTGCTTCCCTGATCTCCATCACTCTTCCCTTCCTTTCTCATTCCTAAATCTCCTTTCCCTTTTGCTTTCCTTCTGTACTAGTATCTTCCTTTCCCTCTGCCTTCCTAACTGGGATAGCAGATGACTCCCTCTGGTAGAAGTTAGGTATAAGATTTGGAGTTAAGGGACTGGGACTTTAAAATATTGTTTGTTCTTCTAGTTACTGGTTGAGATGCCCAGACTCTAGTTGAAGGGCTGGTTATAAATTGTTCTTTTTTTTTTTTTTTTTTCAGTTTAACTTTCCTCCAGGGAGTGTTAAGGATGGAAAAAGTTTCTCATGGTGTAATGAACATGAAGAAAGTGAATTAATCAAACACAGAGTCAGGAAAAGTTATAATTAAGTCTATAATTAAAATTATAAAATGTTGCTAAAAGAAATTAAGGAAAACCCAAGGAAATAGATATATCATTTGTGGATTAAAAGATTTAATATTTTTTTAGAAGATTTAATATTTTTAAGATGTCATTTTCTGTAAATTGATCTCTTAATTCCATGTAACCCCACTCAGAGTTCTAGCAAATTTTTGTGTAGAAATTGACAAGCTGATTCTAAAATTAATATGGAAATGAAAGGACTTTTAAAAACTTAGGCAATATTGAAGAAGTTCAGAGCTGGAGGGCTCCGTGCTATCAGATTTCAAGACTTACTATAAATCTCTAGTAATTAAGACTGTAGGGTATTATGCAATGAGAGACAAATAGACCAATTAGGTAGAATTAGAAGTCCAGAAATAGACTTACATGTATATAGTCTCTTGATTTATTATAAAAGTGCCACTGAAGTTCAGTAGGAAGATAGTCATTGCATTAAATAATGCTATAGTTTTAAATATTCACATGGAAAATGAACCTTGCCTCCTATATTGCAGTGTAAAATTAATTTGAGATGGATTATAGTTCTATATGTGAAGGAAAAATGAAGCTTCCTGAAGAAAATAGAAGATATGTTTTTAACCTTAGAGTAGACATAGATTTCTTACAAGGTAAATAAAGCACTCATCAAAAATCCCAAACCAAGAAAAAACACCCTGAAATAAACAATCCAATTTAAAAATGGGCAGAGGAATTGAATAGACATTTATCCTAAGAGAAAATGTAGATGGCCAACAGATACATGAAAAGATGCTTAGCCTCATTAATCATTGGGGAAATGCAAATCAAAACCACAACGAGATATCACCTCACACCTGTCAGAGTGGCTATTTCAAAAAGAACACAAATAACAAATGTTGGTGAGAATGTGGAGAAAAGGGAACCTTTGTACACTGTTGGTGGGAATGTAAATTGGTACAGCCACTGTGGAAAACATATACGTAGGTTTCTCAAAAAACCAAAAAATAGAACTACCACGTGACCAGCAATTCTACTCCTGAGCATATAGCCAAAAAACCCAAAAACACTAATTTGAAAAGACAGATGTACCTCAATGTTCATAGCATCACTATTTATAATTGCCAAGATATAGAAGCAACTTGAGTCCATCAACAGATGAATGGTTAAAGAAGATGAACTAGCCACACGCAGCTATTGATCACTTTAAATGTGGCCAGGATTAACTGAGATGCTGAAAGTGTAAAATACACACCAGATTTTGAAGATATCAAATGAAAAAAAGGAATATGAAATACACTATTAATAGTTATTTATGCTGATACATGTTGAAATACCATGTTTTATAGGTAGGTTAAATAAAATGTATTATACTGCTACTGCTAAGTCACTTCAGTCGTGTCCGACTCTGTGCGATCCCATAGGCAGCAGCCCACCAGGCTCCCCCGTCCCTGGGATGTTCCAGGCAAGAGTACTGGAGTGGGGTGCCATTGCCTTCTCCGAATGTACTATAAGATATAGGATATATATATATATGTGTGTGTGTGTATGTATGTGTGTATGGTATATATATGTGTGTGCGTGTACATATACATATATATGTGGTATGGTATTTGTGTGTGTGTGTATATATATATATATATATATACACCATACACACATAACACATACAATGAAATACTATTCAGCCATAAGAAAGGATGAACTTTTGCCATTTGCAAGGACATGAATGGACTTGGAAGGCACTATGCTAAGTGAAATAAGTCAGACAGAGGAAGACAAATACTGTATAACATCACTTATATGTGAAACCTTAAAAATTCAGCAAACTAATGAATAGAACAAAAAAGAAGCGGACTCACAGATATAGAGAAAAAGTTAGTGGTAACCAGTGGGGAGAGGGAAGGGGGGAGGGACAATTTTTAAGGGTACAGGAGTAAAAGGTACAAACTATTAGGTATGAAATGAGTTACAAGTATATACTGTACAATGCGGAGAATATAGCTGATATTCATAACAGCTATAAATGCAATATAACCTTTAAAAGTTGTAAATCTCTCTATTGTATACCTATAACTTATCTAATATTGTACAGAAACTATACTGCAATAAAACCCCCTCAAACACTGATACTCTGAACTTCAATAAAATCACAATTTTAGGTTCATTGAAAGATATCAATTGGTATGAGAATAAAAAGACAAGCCATATACTGAAGAGGATATCTGACAAAGGACTGGTATCCTGAATATATTGAGAGTTCATGCAAATTAATATGACATAAACAAGCCATATTTTTTTTTAATTTCAAGCATATCATGAAATAGTATATCCAAATAACCAGCAAGTATATTAAAATCTAATTAATACTATTGTCCTGTGCTTAGGCATTCAGTCATGTCCGACTCTTTGTGACCTCATAGACTGTAGCCCGCCAGGCTCCTCTGTCCATGGGGGTTCTTCAGTCAAGAATATTGGAGTGGATTGCCATGCCTTCTTCATTATTACGCATCAAAAAATATAAATTTTAAAACCACAACAGAATATAGCCACTAACATGGTAAAAAGCCAAAGGACTTATAGTATGAAGTCTTACTGTCAAATATTATTGGTGTGAGTATAAGCAAATATTTGGAAAACTTACAGTTCCTACTAAATCTGCATTCCTATAATTCAGGAATTTTGCTCTTAGATATACAAGAAATAGAAACATATGTTTGCCAAAATCTGTACTTGAATATTAATAGAATTACTATTCATAATCGCTAAAAACAAGAAACAAGAACACATCTATCAGAAGAATGAATGAAAAACCGTGGTGTGTTCACACAATGGAATAGATACAGGCAAAAAAAAAAAAAAAAACCCCAAAACAAAAAAACTGCTGGTGAAAAACATGGATGAAAAGCAAAATAGTTATGCTTTAAGAAACCAGACCAAAAAATTGCATAGTTCTAATTTTATTTACATTTGGTTCAAAACAGGTAACATCAACATATTTGTAACAGATGTCAGAATAGCATTTTTTAGGGGGGAGTGTAATTACTGGGAGATCTTGACAGAAATTCCTCCAGTTAAACACAGTACATTCTGTGTTTAATTCAGTGGTAGTTATCCACATAGATGCATATGTAAAAACGCTTCTAGCTGTACCATCAAGATGAGTACACTCTACATGTGTTACAGTATTGCAATTCAAAAGTAAGCAAAATTAAAAATTAGCTTTTAGTGAAAGTAAAAGCATCAGTGAAAAGAACATAATCAAATAGGGTAAAATAATACAAGGCAAAAGCTAGAACACAAGTCCCAAATTCTCCCATCTCTGGAGCAGACCACCAGGTTATAGCTCCCTGCAGTGAAACAGCAGGCAGTGTATACTGAGGCCTGTACAGGGCTAGGCTCACTGGAGGCCAGGTAACAGGCTGAGCATCAGGCTTCAGAGCTAGCAGCCCTTTGGCTCCTGTGGATGGCTCAACTGGTACCAAACAGGCATTAACATCTTAAAGACAGCAGAACTCTAAGCAGCCTCAGGCACCCACCTGAACTCTGCAGTCCAGTCGCCTGTAGCAACCAGAATAAAACTTTTGGCAGTTAGCCTTTCCTTTTCTCACCAGCAGATCCCTGAAGGATGCCTCTGGCATGGACTGACAAAACCACCATCCTTTGCCCTTTGTCCATTATTCACAAAAAAGCAGTTCCATCCTTCTTATGATAGGTTCTTAGGCATTGTCAATGGACTACCACTGTGTGTGTGTCTGTGTGTCTGTGTGTGTGTGTTTGTGTGTGTGTTCAGTCGCTCAGTCCTGTCTGGGTCTTTGTGACTGTAGCGATGACTGGACTACGGTTCATGGCTGTAGTCATGGACTGACTGACATGGACTGTAGCCCACCAGGTCCCTCTGTCTGTGGGATTCTCCAGGCAAGAATATTGGAGTGGGTTGCCATTTCCTTCTGCAGGGGATCTTCCCAATCCAGGGATAGAACCTGCGTCTCCTGTGGACCTTGCTTTGGCAGGCAGAGTCTTTACCCCTGAGCCACCTGGGAAGTCCAAGTAATCTATTTTAGGGCATTAGAAAATTACTTGTAATCCATTAAGATATAAAAATTTGTTCAATAACTGAAAGACTATTTCAACCCTGCTGTTTGAAATTTCTATCACATTCTCAAACTTTGTTATGTAAAATGGATGAAATTAATGGCCAAAGAGCTCTGCCTTTGCTTTCTGTTGTCTTAAGATTGTTCCATGTAGATGCTGGCTCAGATGCTGAGCTGAACAAAGAAATCATCATAAACTTCTGGTCTTTGGTGTCATAACCTATAATGATTAAAATAAGAGCTCTGTTTGATCGTGCCTGTCTCAGCCTCTTATTCATCTCAAGTTGTAAAGAGAAGCATATTAATATTTGTGATCACATTTTGACCAATTGAAATCTCACAGATTGCTTTCAAAAGCAAGTAAAAAAAGTGATTTTTAGGGATGAGTTATTGCAAAGAGCAATATAGCATTGTAATAAGTAACTCTTCGTCCAGTGTGCATTCATAGTTAATATTATCTTCATATTTATATACGATGTTAAAATTCAGCATGTTTCTATACACATTGTCTCATTTGATCCTCATGAATTTCCATTTATTTGTTTATTCTGTGGTTGCAGAGGGTCTTCATTATTGCACGTGGGTTTTCTCTAGCTGGGGAGAGTGGGGGATACTCTTCATTGAGGTGTGCTGGCTTCTTACTGTGGTGGCCTCTCTTGTTGTGGAGCACAGGCTGTAGGTGCATGGGCTTCAGTAGTTGCAGGATGCAGGCTCAGTAGTTGTGGCACATGGGCTTAGTTGCTCTTTGGCACATGGAATCTTCCCAACCCAGGGATCAAACTCGCAGCCCCTGCATTGGCAGGTGGATTTCTACCCATTACGCCACTAGGGAAGTCCATATATGTCTGTAAAGTAGGCACCATATCCACTGGGGATCCACTCAAGGTCACCAAGTAAGTGGAGGAATTGGGATTAGAACACATATGCTTTAGTCTCTCTACTGCAATTTCTATGGTTGGTAAGACTGCTGCTAAGTTGCTTCAGTTGTGTCCGACTCTGTGCGACCCCAGAGACAGCAGCCCACCAGGCTCCCTGTCCCTGGGATTCTCCAGGCAAGAACATTGGAGTGAGTTGCTAATGGGTTTCCTTCTCCAATGCATGAAAGTGAAAAGTGAAAGTGAATTTGCTCAGTTCAGTTCAGTTCAGTCGCTCAGTTGTGTCCTACTCTTTGTGACCCCATGAATCGCAGCACGCCAGGCCTCCCTGTCCATCACCATCTCCCGGAGTTCACTCAGACTCACGTCCATTGAGTCAGTGATGCCATCCAGCCATCTCATCCTCTGTCATCCCCTTCTCCTCCTGCCCCCAATCCCTCCCAGCATCAGACTCTTTTCCAATGAGTCAACTCTTCGCATGAGGTGGCCAAAGTACTGGAGTTTCAGCTTTAGCATCATTCCTTCCAAAGAAATCCCAGGGCTGATCTCCTTCAGAATGGACTGGTTGGATCTCCTTGCGGTCCAAGGGACTCTCAAGAGTCTTCTCCAACACCACACTTCAAAAGCATCAATACTTTGGCGCTCAGCCTTCTTCACAGTCCAACTCTCACATCCATACATGACCACAGGAAAAACCATAGCCTTGACTAGACGGACCTTAGTCGGCAAAGTAATGTCTCTGCTTTTGAATATGCTATCTAGGTTGGTCATAACTTTTCTTCCAAGGAGTAAGTGTCTTTTAATTTCATGGCCGCAATCACCATCTGCAGTGATTTTGGAGCCCCAAAAAATAAAGTCTCACACTGTTTCCATTGTTTTCCCATCTATTTCCCATGAAGTGATGGGACCGGATGCCATGATCTTCATTTTCTGAATGTTGAGCTTTAAGCCAACTTTTCGCTCTCCTCTTTCACTTTCATCAAGAGGCTTTTTAGTTCCTCTTCACTTTCTGCCATAAAGGTGGTGTCATCTGTATATCTGAGGTTATTGATATTTCTCCCAGCTATCTTGATTCCACCTTGTGTTTCTTCCAGCCCAGCGTTTCTCATGATGTACTCTGCATATAAGTTAAATAAGCAGGGTGACAATATACAGCCTTCAGTCATGTCCAACTCTTAGTGATCCCACGGACTGCAGCCTACCAGGCTCCTCCGTCCATGGGATTTTCCAGGCAAGAGTACTGGAGTGGGTTGCCATTGCCGTCTCCATAAGGTAAGGTTGGACTTTCACAGTCTTTTGCTTTTGAACTCTCAAATTTGAGCATTTGAGCTAGAGGTGTCCTTTCCCCTTCCTTTCCCCCCCGCTCATATTTGCCCAAAACTTTGCAATTCTTGACATTTATACAGGAGATATTCAACACACCATTTTGCTGGTCATGCAAGGGGCAAGGATCACATATTTTATTGGGGTTATATTTCCCCCAAATAATAGATCCCTGTGATGAAAGTAGGGAGCTTGTGAAAAAAAGATAAACACAATTTGCTTTAGTTTTAGACAATGTCAGAAAAACTTATTAAATCATCAGAGAAGGGAGACAAATGCATAACTGCCATCTCGAATACCTGAGAAGTGTCCCTAAAAAAGTGTAACATATAGGAGTTAACTCTAAGAAGGAGGCTTATTAGAAAAATTCAGCTCTCTGTAAGTTCACTCAGCGTCTGAAATGACTAAAAATACAACTCATGAACTGTCACTATTTCCTATAGTATTCGCATTATTTTTCTCCATTGTTTTAGTAAGGTATAATTTATATTTAACAAAATTCCTCTTTTTTTTAAGTGCTCAGTTCTGCAAATTTTGGCTAACACGTGCAGTTGTGTATAACCACCACCCAATCAAGATAAAGAATAATTCTATTATTCCCCTCAAATCCTATATCATATATGTTTTCTGATTTTCTACAATTACTGAAAATGTGTTGACAAATCATGAAATCCAGAAGCATAGAAGTTAAGCTATGCATATATATACAAAATACGTAGATAATTTTCCTAACTGGTAGAGCTATATGTCTGTCAAACTCTGCAACTCTTATCACTATTCTGGGGCACACACACTTAAGATCTGGAGCTATAAAGCTAAGGAATACACTAACTTACATAAAGAAGTCTAAGATAGATCCTTTGTCAGGAAAGTGGGACCTGTTAGAGGTGGACCTCAGCTATCTGGTTGTAAAAATATAGATTGTTCTTCTTTTTATCCAACACAAACTCTCCTTCATCGTCAATAATTTTTGACTTAGCCCAGTGTGAGATTTTTCTCCCTTGTATTAATACCAGTCTTATTTTACCGGAGAAATCTATTAAAGAAGGTAATTTACAGAACTGTGCTATACTTGTAGAAATGCTTAATTCTACAATTCTGTGATTCTAGCTGCGACTTGATCATAAAGTAAGGGATGTGAGTTTTATCAATGAGTCGGCTCTTCTGGACTGAAACCTCATAGAGGAAGAAGGGATGATTAATTGGGCAAGTAAAAATTTCTTGCTCACGGCATCCTCCAATTGTGTGCATAGCAAGCATCATTATATTTTAACATGCTGGGAACACTCGACTTGATTGAATGTTAATCAATAAAAATTCCCTTTAAAAGGATTGCTGCTGTGGGGTCTGCTCTTGTTTCCTGGAGCTGCAGAGACATACTGAGAATTCAAAGTAAAGCATACTGCATAATATTTAATAAAGTACTAATAAAGTACTCAAGAGACACTGTCCTTTGTCTTCTAAAAATACAGTAAAATTTTCTGAAAGTTAGGTTTAATATCATGTTATTTTTTCCTCCTTGAATATTTCCATTAGATCCAAGGTAGACTGACATGATGGAAGTGATGAAGTGAATTATAGTTATCCACTGGATATCAGAAGAGAAAGAAGATAAGAGATTTACAATAAAAATAAAACAAAGGAATTCAAACTTATTCCATTTACAATTAAAGCACACATTTAAGCATGAGGTTATGAAGCCTTAGCAGATGAGTTGAGCTAGTTTATAGGTATTTAATCAATTCCACAAGGTAGAGTGTTGTTTTGTGAATGTAATTTACATTGATATGTAATGTAATATAATTTACATTGATAATTATAAGACTAATTTAAAATATTAAGAGACCTATACGAATACAGTAAAGCCAGTTCTCTCTCAGACTCCAAATTGTCCATATCAGATTGTGAAAACTGACCCTAGTATTCATCAACAACTTTACCTGGGACTTCAGGTGGTAGGGGAACAGGACAAAAAGAGAGGAAAGAAAAATGTAGCAAAATGTATTCTTTTTGTTTTCTTTGGGTGAAGAAATCTAGAGTGTCCTATTTCCTGGCTGAAAGCAACATAGAGCCAACAACTCAAAACAGCATCTTGTTTAAAAGACATAGACTGCTGACCAACCAGTGAATTCCTCAATTCATATTAATCAATGAGGGTGAAAGAGGAGACTGAAAAAAGCAGCCTTGAAACTCAACATGAAAAAAACTTAGATGATGGCATCCGGTCCCATCAGTTTATGGCAAATAGAAGGGGGAAACGTGGAAGTAGTGACAGATTTTATTTTCTTGGTCTCCCAAATCACTGTGGATGGTGACCGCAGCCTGAAATTAAAAGATGCTTGCTCCTTGGAAGAAAAGTTGTGACAAACCTAGACAGTGTATTAAAAACCAGAGACATCACATTGCTGACAAAGGCCCGTATAGTCTCTGCTTTGCATAAAAAAAGCTATGGTTTTTCCAGTAGTCATGTACAGATGTGAGAGTTGGACCGTAAAGAAGGCTGAGCACCGAAGAATTAATGCTTTTGAACTATGGTGCTGGAAAAGATTCTTGAGAGTTTCTTGGACTGCAGGAAATCAAAACAGTTAATCCTAAAGGAAATCAACCCTGAGTATTCACTGGAAGCACTGATGCTGAAGTTGAAGCTCCAATATCTTGGCCATCTGATGAGAAGAGTTGACTCATTGGAAAATACCCTGATGCTGGGAAAGATCGAAGGCAAAAGGAGAAAGAATGGCAGAGGATGAAATGATTAGATACTATCACTGACTAAATGGACATGAATCTGAGCAAACTCCAGGAGATAGTGGAGGACAGAGAAGGCTGGTATGTTGCAGCTCATGGGGTCACAGGAGTCAGATAAAACTTAGGGGATGAACAACAAAATTTATTTCTAGTTCTCATGCATTTCCCCCACCCCCAGCACAGACACATATTTTTCTTTCAAAGTTAAAGGCCACCACATAACTGTTTTTCCTCTCTGTAAGAGCTGACTATAGAGTTTGCTCAAGGATCAGCCCACACGAGTGACAGAACCGAAGGACTGTGGACATGTTTCTGATCTCCCAACAGCAGGGAACAACTTTGTTGAGTTCAATGAGCAGTTTTCTCCTGAAAAAAAAAATCTATTAAACTCAAACTTCTTAGAGGAAGTAATGACCATGTAAAAAGAGATATTTGTTAGCTGACAATATTTACTGAGCTCCTAATTGACAGTGTCTGTACAGTTTTCTCTAAGCTCTATTCTGCCTGTCTTTGAAGAGGGAAATACAGCTATTAATGATTGTTTTAAAATTTCTCAGAAAAAAAAAAAACACATGTATTTGACGTCTGTTCTGGATACTCATACATTGAAATTTTTGTATGAAATTTTAAAAAATAAAAAATAAAATTAAAACAAAAAAAGAAAGTATCATTTTCTTAATTGTCATGAGTTAAAACTCTGATTACGAAATAGAAGAGAAATGTTTGGTAGAGTAAATACATTTTGAAAAGAATGAAAACTTCATTCACTACTCAGCAGTGTATACTAAAATCCAGCACCTTATTTACTACTGTTCAACATCTTTAAAGAGTTCTCTCAGTCTTCTACTTCTGTCTTCCTGTCTCCTCTTCTGACTCTGATGCTCCTGTACTCCTCTTGGACCCAGCCAGATAACTCAAGATAATCCCTTCATCTCATCCCCTTAACAACACATACATTTGAAAGGTCCCTTTTGCCATGTAAAATAATATATATACAGGTGTCAGGGATTAGGATGGTGGCTAGTTTTGGAGGAGCCATTATTCTGTCAACCGCATATGCTGGTTGCTAAGCTGTTTCTCTTCGGTGACAAACCTACTTTTCCATTTCTTTGATTAAAGATAATGGAACTTTGCAAACTGTGTTTTTGCTTTAGTAACTGGTTCTATGTTAGGTTATGCCAATAGGGGGCATTAAAGGATATTGGAAGACAAAAAGAAGGGACTGAATTCTTTCTGTGTATCTTGATGCTGTTACTGGCATTGCGCCAGCAATGGTCCTCACTGGCAATAGCAGATGATGCAGTGCCCAGTCTTTCTCCAGATTCCCAGAATGGCCACACTTTCACAGTCAGTCTCATTACCCTCAGACTACCCACAGAAGCTGGGCAATGACCTCTTGAGCAATTGAAATCTCCACTCATTAGAGCCACTGCTCCAAATATCTGCATTCTCTGATAACCTCAAATTACTTTATTTGTTTCTCCAGCCCTAGAGATGACAGCAGTTTCTTGCAATAATTACCATAGTATTCATTTTTAGACTTTTCAGTTCTCCAACATCTGTTTAATCATTTCCCTACATTAAAATCTCTTGGTTGGAATACCCAATATACTTTTGATTCCCTGATACATTTGCAGTATACTCAGATTTTCAAACCTCCTAACAAATGGGTATAAAATTAAAGAGTGATAATAGCCTTAAAAGAAATGAATAAGAATAGATGTGAGGGAAGACAAATGATCTCAAGTTTGACTGATGCTGATTGTTTTGTAGGATACATTATAGTAAAGAAAGAAAAATCTATCTTCCCAACAAAATCGTTTCACAACATTATAAGGTTAACATTTTCTTTTTAATATGAAGCAACCAAAATTCAAAAGACATTCACACTGGTTTAGATTTATTTGAAAATGAAAAATCATTTAAAGATAACACAGGATTATTAGAAAGTCTTGATCCATCTTAAAGCTTAAAATAGGCAAAAAATGGTTTAGTTTGGCAAGATGAAATTCAGTACTTGTATATTTTTAATACCAGTAGTTTAATGGTTCATCTCAGTGAAGTTACTAATAAAATTTCACAGGCACATATATATTTGTGCACACATGCATGAAAAAGAGAGAGATTTATAAATTATAATGTCTTACAGTCTTGAAACAAGCTGCCAAAAGAAACAATCCATTTGAATTTCTAGATTGTGTTATAGTGAAACCACACTCACAATTTATGACCTCATTTACAATATCATATGTTTTAACATCCTTTAGATTACACTCTTGCCAGAGATAAATGCACTCGACATAAAATAGTAATGTTTCAATCATGGAAATGTGATCTTAATCCTGTTTAAATCTGCTTTTTATACTCTGACATTAATTAGCAATCCAGAGCCCCTTCTAAGCCTCCACACCCAGTCTTTGAAGAGGTTATTTATCAGATAGGAATGATGTTTGTCTAAGAGTGCACTTCTCTTAATGGACCTAATATCATTATTTTTAAAATATCCAGATCCTGGCCATTCCCCCTCTCTCCCCCACCCTCTGCTCACCTCAATGGCCTGTATAGCTCTTTGAAGTCATTGAGACACTGGGAGGAGATGAGGTGATATCAATCTAAAAGAAGTCAAAACAATCCAGCGCATATGCAATAAAAAGAAAATACTTTGGGGGTTGGGTAGAAGGAGTTTGGAACCTAGAGCCAGTCCCATGGAGGGTTACCATATATAAAGATGGGTTACATGAACACTGGAGTTTAAAGGGGAAAGTATTTCCCATAAAGAAAAACTGAAGTGGCGTGTGTATGTATGCATGTTTATGTGTGTGTATAGATTAGAAGGTGGATATATCTTCCTTAGAGCTCAGTCGGTAAAGAAACTGCCTGCAATGCAGGAGACCGGGGTTCGATTCCTGGGTTGGGAAGATTCTTTGGAGAAGGAAATGACAACCCACTCCAGTATTCTTGCCTGGAGAATCCCATGGACAGAGAAGCCTAGCAGGCTACAGTCCATGGGGTCGCAAGAGTCGGACATGATTTAGTGATTAAACCAAACCACCACCAATATTCTTGCATTCCAATCTGAGGTCTAGTGCTAGTAGTAAGAGACTCAGGGACTGTAATAGAGGTTCAGCTGTATAGATTATTTCCCACTGGCTGCTGCTTGAGACACTGCCCAACCTTGAACTGCACCCTCTTCCTTAAAGCTCAGAGCCTCATGGTTAACAGAGTTTTCCTTACCAATTAGAGAGGCTTGTTTACTGAGAATATAATTGGGCTTCCCTGGTGGCTCAGAAGACAAAGAATCTGCCTGCAATGTGGGAGACCTGGGTTTGATCCCTGGGTTGGGAAGATCCCCTAGAGGAGGGAATGGCAACCGACCCCAGTATTATTGCCTGGAGAGTCCGCATGGACAGAGGAACCTGGTGGGCTACAGTCCATGGGTTCACAAACAGTGGGACAGGACTGAGAGACTAAGAACAACACGGTAAGAGAAATTATTCCATTGCCTAAAATATTGACCCACCATAGAAATGACTGGACAGTCTGATACTATGCAATATAAGGGATTCAAAATGTATACTAGTTAGAAAAGAAAGGAAAAGTTCTATAGATAAATACTAAGTTTAGTTTGAAAATATAGAAGTAAGAACAAAGACTGTCCTTGGAGTTTAAATTCTGGAGGAATAGTTTCAAACTTGAAAATATCTGGATTCAAAGGAGGAATCAAAAGACAGAAGAGCAAAACCCATTACAAATTAATTTTAAGTTTGTAAACCAGATTCACAATTCAAAACTATAGGTAAAGGTCTAACTGCCAAGCTTGGTGCTGGGCCCAGACTCCAATAACTCCTTCACCTTAATGTTATAAGACAGTGAGCATGGGAAAAATGAAATTATTGAAATAATATTTATTAAGCGATATAAAAAAGTTATGGTTGTGGAAAGAAGATTTGAGGATAATTATAGCCAAATGACAAGTCATTTTGAATGGTTATTATTAATTTATTCATTGAAAGTTTTACATTTCTCTGATGACTCAATTGAAAGTTCAAGCCTACAGAGGGGTCCTTGGGCACTGATGGGTTAATGCATTTTAATCCTCATATAAGGATCTAACAGAATCACATACATGTGTCACTTACCCTAGTGCCTACAGGATGTACTAAGGACTCAGCATGGGTGCATGCTAAGTTGCTTCAGTCATGTCCGAGTTTTTGCAACTCTATGGACTGTAGCCTACCAGGCTCCTCTGTCCATGAGATTAACTGTACCTAACATTATTATTGTGTCTGTAGTCTTCTCTGGGAGTGATTTTCAGAGAGTAAATGATAGGGAGCCTGAAACACTGAGTGAAATGTAGTTGATGAAGTTCTCTTTTAATTATTGTCAGATGAAGGTATATTTTCCAACACTATTTTTTAAAAATTTTAATTATTTTTAAATATTATCTTTCATTCTCTTTTGCCCTGGTATGTGTCTTTGGAGATTAAACAAAAGTTTACCTCTTGTGTGTGATTTCTGTTGAAATGATATATACTGCCAGAATACCTTAATGAAAAAAGAAAAAAATCAAACCTTACTAATAGAGGCAAAACATATGAATAATTGAAGGAATCACCCCATTTCCATCTGGGTGTATTATATGGTAGTTTTAGGCACAGCTACACAATAGAAAGTGAAGTGAAGAGGAACAAGCTAATTAGTGTTGTCAAATAAACAAGAATCTAGAGGTGTCAAATTTGGTATCTTCATCCAAATAATCAGTCAAGGTTTTTACAGTCATTGTATTAACTGGATAATTTCCAAATTTCATCTAACTTTTGTTTGTCTCTCTTCTTTGCTTTCCCTACTTTTAGCACATAATAGTTTCTACTTTTCTTCTTCTCTGCTCATTGCTTGCAGTATAGATTATACAGACTCGTCTATAGCCTAGACTTCAAATGGTTAATATTTATCAGTGACAGATACTTAAAATTATCCTGTATTAGTCTGAAACCATTGTGCCATATTACTAATTAGCTGTCCTGACAATATCTGCTTCACATTAAAGTTATCTGTATAATTTCTAAATCATTTATATTACAATTACTCCTATAACTATTAACTCCAGCAAATGTCCTACCATCAAATCCAACCACTAAATAAGTGGAAGTGGAAATGTGCTTATTTCATATTGCCTTACTATCATTTCCAATGGGTATTTTGTATAGTTCATTTTAAAATTGTTTTTAACTAGGTGAGGGATTCCCAATCTCCTTTAGAGCAATTGTAATAAACTGCAGTCCATTCAAATGCAGACTTTTAAAATGCTGAATTTTCCAAACTCTGTGTCTCTTAGGTATAAACTAGGAGCCACATCTCAGGATATTTTTTTAATATTGGTCAAATAAAATAAGAATGGCATGAATAATCATAATAGATGTATTCTTTGAATCTTAGTAATAAAATCTAATAGTGAGGAATAATGAGTAATATCTTGTGGGAAATTATACCAATTGCCATGTGTGAAGAATTTAAGTTTTGTAACTACACAGAGTATATGATGATGCTGGGTTATAATTTCCTTGCTATAAATTCTTGTAAGTAGAAAGTAACTTACTTCCCTGTTACTAGCCCATGCACACTGGGACATTCTTCCTTAACAGCTTGCAGGTGTCCGCATTATTTAGTCATAACTTTATTCATTTTATTGAAGTATACTTGATTTATAACATTGTGTTAGCTTCTGGTATATAGCAAAGTGATTCAGTTATACATGCTACTGCTCAGTCGCTTCAGTCGTGTTTGAATCTCCTGCGACCCTAGGAACTGTAGCCCACCAGTCTCCTCTGTTCATGGGATTCTCTGGGCAAGACTACTGGAGTGGGTAGCTATTCCCTTCTCCAGGGGGATCTTCCAAACCCAGGAATCAAACCCAGGTCTCCTGCATTGCAGGCAGATTCTTTACCAGCTGGGCCACAAGAGAAGCAGTAGCAGAAGAGATGGTTAGATAGCGACACTGACTCAATGAATTTGATCAAACTCCAGGAGATAGTGACCGACAGAGAAGCCTGGCATGTGGCCGTCCATGGGGTTGCAAAGAGTCAGACACGACTTAGTGACTGAACAACAGTTTATATCTGCTAATCCCAAACTGCTAATTTATCCTTACCCCATCTTCCCTCTTTGGTAATCATAATATTGCTTTATATGTCTATGAGTCTGTTTCCATTTTGTAAAGTTCATTTATATATATAAGTGATATCACATTGTAATGTCTTTCTCTGTATGATTTGCTTTACTTCATATGATCATCTCTAGGTCCATTCATGTTGCTACAAGTGGCATCATTTCTCTTTTTTTAAATGAAGAAGTGATATTTCTTTGAATATAAGAATCACAGAGAGATGATATGGGGAGAGAGGTGGGAGGGGGAGTTCAGGATTGGGAACTCATGTACACCCGTGGCGGATTCATGTCAATGTAAGGCAAAACCAATACAGTATTGTAAAGTAAAATATATATATATATATATATATATATATATATAAAAGAATCACATCTTGTTTATACATTCATCTGTTGATGGGCATTTGGGTTGCTTCCATACCTTGGCTATTGTAAATAGTGCTGCTATGAACATAGAAGTGCACAAATCTTTTTGAATTAGAGATTTTTCCAGATATATGCCCAAGGGTGGGGTTGCTAGATCATATGGGAACTCTATTTTTAGCTTTTAAAGAAATTTTCATATGGCTTTCCATGGTGGCTGCACCAGTTTATATTCCTGCCAATAGTATAGGAGGGTTTCCTTTCCTCCACTCCTTCTCCAGCATTTATTATTTGTAGACATTTTGATGATGGTCATTCTGACCAGTGTGATGTGATACCTCACTGTAGTTTTGATTTGCATTTCTCTAACAATTAGCTATGTTGGGTATCTTTTCATGTGTCTTTTGATAATACATATATCTTCTTTGGAGAAATGTCTATTTAGGTCTTTTGCCCATTTTTAAAATTGGGCTATTTGTTTATTTTGTTATTGAGTTATATAAACTATTTGTATATTTTGGAAATTAATTGTCAGTCACATTGTTTGCAAATATTTTCTCCTAGTCTGTATGTTGTCTTTTGTTTCATTTATGATTTCCTTTGCTGTGCAAAAGCTTAAAGGTCTGATTATGTTCCATTGTTTATTTTCAGTTTTATTTTTATTGCTTTGGGAGGCTGTCCTAAGAAAACACTGTTACTATTCAGAAAATGTTTGCCTGTGTTCTCTTCTAGGAGTTTTATGGTGCCATGTCTTATATTTAAGTCTTTAAGTCATTTTGAATGTATTTTTGGATATGGTGTGAGGGAATGTTGTAATTTCATTGATTTAAATACAGCTGTCAAGTTTTCCCAACACGACTTGCTGAGACTGTCTTTTCTCCATTGTATATTCATTATATTTTCAGTCATATGTGTGTTCCCTTCGGTAGCTCAGCTGGTAGAGCGGAGGACTGTAGATGCCTGTCTGTAGCCATCCTTAGGTTGCTGGTTCGATTCCGGCTCGAAGGAGAAAGGTTTTATATTTATCAATGGAACAGAATAGATAGCCCAGAAATAAACCCACATGCCTCTAGTCAATTAATCTTTGACAGAGGAGACAAAAATGTACAATGGAGCCACAACTTTAAATACTGCATTTTTGAATTTTTATGGAAAATCAAGATTAGTCTTATGACTCTTTGTGTCTGCAACCCAGCATTATTTACTTTGAGAACTGTGCCATTTTTCAGTGTTCTGATTCCATGGATTTTCTGCCAAACCCATTAATTTGGAGGTTGCATGCTTACTAATTTTTCTATTTTAGGAAGGTAGCTCCATAATTTCCTCATCCCTCAGCGATATTTATGTGGGGTGTCCTCTTGGATTATATTTCTTAGCTCCTATTCTCTTCTTTGTACTTTACAAATTAATCACTCAATCTGGGAAATAAGGATCTAGGCATTTGTAGTGTCCTTTCAGAATTTGTTGTCAGTTGCTATGTGATTTATTATAGATTTTGGCGTTCATCTCTTCTTGGTCCACAACTATCTTTGTTGGGCTAGGAAAGACATTTTGTGTTTGGCTCCTTAGCCATTTTCTGTTAATGATGGTTTGTCTGTATTTGATATAGTATATATTTTGTAACACTTTCTGTAGGGCATGTAAAGGCAAGTTTATATGCCTGTTTTTCATACAAGCTGTCAAAGATACTCTGACTCCATATATAGCCATTTAATGCTCAGTTCAGTTCAGTTCAGTTCAGTCGCTCAGTCGTGTCCATACAAATATTATATAATTATTAAATAGCATGCATTCTTATATCTTAGAACTATGCTATTATTTTTTATAGTAACTGTAAAAAAGTCCTTATATGTATTTTCAGAGATATCTGAAAATGTTCTTAGTATTTTGGTCAAATGACATTTCCAAACCATATGTAATAATGAAACGAAATTGTATTATTGTCTATATGGGAAGGTAAAAAATATGTCTTGTATAAGTGTGATACATAATAAATAATTTAGTCATCATTTGGTTTTACTTAGTGTATGCTACTGCTACTGCTAAGTCACTTCAGTGGTGTCTGACTCTGTATGACCCCATAGACGGCAGCCCACTAGGCTCCCCCGTCCCTGGGATTCTCCAGGCAAGAATACTGGAGTGGGTTGCCATTTCTTTCTCCAATGGATGAAAGTGAAAAGTGAAAATGAAGTCGCTTAGTTATGCCCGACTCTTGGCGACCCCATGGACTGCAGGCTACCAGGTTCCTCCGTCCATGGGATTTTCCAGGCAAGAGTACTGGAGTGGGGTGCCATTGCCTTCTCCGGAAATAATCATAAGCGTCATCAATACAGCATAACAAGGACTAGTAGCGGCAGTAGTCAATTTTACATTCACATCGCCAGGATGGCTCAAGTCCCTCCTTGTTCAGGGATCAGAAGATCTATCTCCTGTCTGTTTTGAAGTATAATCTTTGTCAAGCTGTGTTGGCTCTTTACAGCTGTCTTGAGAAATACTTAGTGTATAGTAGACAAAATGAGGCCTAGGTCTTAGGCTTGACTTTTTAAATCAAAGATGTATGCATTTTCATTTGCTTTTTCCAAAATGACTGTTTTGATAAAAAAAAAAGTACACAAACTTCAATCCTTCTAAAAGATCTTTAGGCTATAAAGAATAAATGCAGTGATTATAATATGTATAATATTATATAATATACAATCATATAATATTATATAATATCATATAATATTATATAATCATATAATATATAATCAAGGAAATAAATATTCTCTTCAACATTGCATTTACATAGTAATTGCAGAACCAGAGGGTATGGTTACCTTTAACTTAGGATAGTCTATGTTTGTAAAGTTTTAATTTCATTTCTTACAATTTCCCTACAAGTTGTATAAATAAGTGCATATATATTTTCCTATATACAACTTGAGTTAAGAAACAGAATTTAAAGTATTCCATTTATATTGTATCTAGGATACTAATCAGTGAGTTGAGAAAATCTCAGTTCATTCATTAATTGGTGATTTTTAAAATCTAAATTGATTGATTGACTATATTAGATCATTAACTTAATACATCAAAATATTTTGGATTAAATATTATCATACATGGAATTTGCTCTAAAATCATTCAATTTGAAATAGCAGTGTCTAAAAAATAAAAGTTTCCCATGAGCTGATAGTTATTGAGTCTGAATGATGAATATGTGAAGGTTTATTTACTGTTCTCTACACTTTTGCAAGTGTGTGAAATTTTTCATGATGAAATATATTAAAAGACACCAAGTAATAAGATAGCTGTGACTGAAAATTACCAAAATGTTTGTTATTTACCACCAGAGCAGTATAGGTTTACAAAAGTTGGCCATCATAAACATACACTCAGAGCAAATTATGAATCTGTCCACATTCAGCACTAGAGTTGTGGACAGCTACTTTGAATGTAGTTTATAGCTTAGATACAGAATCCTGTAAGTTTATGCATTTACTAAGACAAATACAGGATTTAGCCAAAGGTGTAGTCTTAAATGATGCTAGAATGGTAGTCAGGAAAATGAATAAAAGCAAAAATAGTCATTGAGTCTAATTCTTTGTTTTTCTGTACTGAGCATTTTTCAGAGCTCCCAGATACTTGTCCTTCCTGTATCTCACACTATGTCCAAATTTCTGACACTATCTCCCATTGCTGATCTGTAGTTCTAGGGCTAAGGCTAGACTGAGAGCTCACCATCTGACTTTTCTTCTCAGAATCTCTTCCTCTAAGGTGTTACTGGTGTCCCACAGCATTACCTTTGCCTGTCAGACAGCCCTAGATATAGATGATTGCCTTTGGGGTTTGCAAGAAGAGACTGAAAAGAAATGCAAATTGAGTGAGTTATTCTGCAGCAGGGATTATCATTGCTTCTGTGTACCTTGGGAACTATTCGAGAATGGCAGGATAGAAGAGGTTTTGCAGGGCATACATGTGCATGAACACTCATGAGCTTGTGCACGCAGGCATAAAAATTGCTTTATTGCATCAATCTGCTCATGCCATAAAACGTAAGTGAAAATTTTACTGACGAAGAGTACATATCAAAGTTGTCAATGTCATTAATCATTTGCAAAGGTCTACTAGACTAGTACTCTTAGAGCTCCAAATAAATTAAGTTGGGCTGTGTCCTTCTACTTATTGGTCTGAAAGAAAAATAGTCCCTGACATCTAGGATTTCTGGTATTATCAGCCAGGCCTTGGTGTTCACCTGTTAAACATGAACACATTCATGGAACATTGACACTGGACAAGGCCACTCTAAGACCTTGAGCAACTGCAACAAATAAGAACATGAACCCTCTGTAATCATATCTAAAACAGATAAAACATTAGTAGTGTATATGTCACAAAAATGATCTGATATACCCTACTCTAATGAATGACTCTTGCTTCTTTATTTCTTATCAGTTCAATTCAGTTGCTCAGTCGTGTTCAACTCTAGCCTTAGTCTAGTATCTCCTCCTTGTAGATAAGATTTATGAAGATACTCATTGAATTACTCCCTACACCACTTCCTGACAGCATCCAAATCAAAGCAAAGCCCAGCTTCCTTAAATCCTTCTTAAATCTCCAAATATAAGAGAAAGTCCTATAATATGTACTTTCTAACACTCTCTCACTTATATGGCCCAGGGTTCCCGTGATGTGGATTCTTCCTTACTACAAAAAGCTATAAATCCAACTTGTATAATTTCAGGTATGTTCTTGGCAATCATTGGCTAGAGGATAAACTATTATTAAAGAGTTACAATGGGAACCTTATAGTTGGTGAAGCAAGCATGGTTCTTCTGTCCAACCATCATTTGTCATTAGCTTTTAAAATTGTGACAAAATATACATAACATAAAATTTACCATCTTAATTATTTTTAAGTGTAAAATTCAGGGGCATTAAGTACTTTCACATCATTGTGCAACTACTACGATCATCTATCCATCCAATTTTTTAATGATCCTAAACTGAAACTCTGTATCAGTTAAACAGTCCTCATTCTCCACTCTTCCAGCCCTTCATAACACTGTTCTGCTTTCTGTCTCTATGAATTTGATTGTTTCAGGTACTCTACATAAGTGAAATCATAGAATATTTTCCCTTTTATGTCTGGCTTGTTTCATTTAGTATAGGGTCTTCAGAGTTCATCTGTGTTGTAGCAGGTATCAGAAGTTCCTTCCTTTTACAGGCTGGGGACTTCCCTGATAGTCCAGTGGCCCAGAATCTGCCTGCCAATACAGGGGACATGGGTTTGATCCCTGCTCCATAAGATCCCACGTGCCCTGGAGCCACTAAGTCCGTGCTCTAAAGCTACTGAAGCCTAGAGCCTATGAGCTGAAACAAGAGAAGCCACTGTAATGAGGAGCCTGGGCACCATAATGAAGGAAGTCCTTGCTTGCTGCAACTGGAGAAAGCCTGCACACAGCAGTGAAGATGCAAGGCAGCCAAAAATATATAAATTAAAAATAAAGGCTGAATAATATTTCATTATATGTTTATACTACATTGTATTTATCCATTCATCTGTCAATGGATATTTGAGTTGTTTCAACTTTTTACAATTGTGTATAATGCTCCTATGAACACTGGCATAATTATGGACTCATATATACATATATCTCCAGTTCCAGTTCAGTCACTCAGTGGTGTCCGACTGTTTGTAACCCCATGAATTGCAGCATGCCAGGCCTCCCTGTCCATCACCAACTTCCGGAGTTCACTCAAACTCACGTCCATCGAGTCGGTAATGCCATCCAGCCATCTCATCCTCTGTCATCTCCTTCTCCTTCTGCCCACAATCCCTCCCAGCATCAGAGTCTTTTCCAGTGAGTCAACTCTTTGCATGAGGTGGCCAAAGTACTGGAGTTTCAGCTTTAGCATCATTCCTTATATCTATATATATGTATATTATATATGTAGATATATATATGTAAAAAATATATATCTATATACATTTTAGTAATAAGTAGAATAGTTTCAGGATTTTTTCTGACTCTACATGCAAACCTAAAGCATTCTCCCTCTTCCTTCCCAGGCTAACCTCCACCCTCAGCAATTTACATGCTCTGGGAAATCAAACGTTTTGAGTGATGACCCCTGGAAATCTAGAAGTGTACATCACGTTATTTTCAAGTGTTACCAGTGACTTTACCAAGATAGAAATAAGGATGGAAAAAATTAGAGGAAAAGAGTTTAGAGAGGCAAAACAATTTTTATTTCAAAATATATTTCAAAACTAAGTTATGATGGAAAATGGCAGGTGAGTAAGATGGGGAGATTGCCTTCCTCCCCACAAACACATGAAAAATTCATTTGAATATGGGACAACTCCTACAGAACAACTTCTGAACAACAGCAGAAGACCCCAAACTTCCAAAAAGGCAAGACAGTCTTCTTAGAATGAGGCAGGGCAAAAGATAAAGACGTAGAAAGAGACAAAGGATTTCAGGATGGAGACTTGTACCCCAAGGGAGAGAGTTGTGAAAGAGGAAAGTTTTCTGCGTATTCATAAACCCCCTTATGGGTGGGGATGCCCCCTAGCAACTCGCATGGGGACTGGCCTTTCCTGAGGCCACCAGCGCGGGTCCCGGAGGTCCCCGTCATAACTCCAGAGCACCTGCCGCAACTCAAGAAAATCCAGGAGGTTCTCCCCTCCAGGCGAGATGAGGCCCATTTCCGCTGAGGCGTCTGGAGGCTAATCACACCTTCCCTCTGGAACTTCAAAAGGGTCCTTCACACCCTTGCTGCAACTCAAGAAGTTCCCCGACATATCCGTCTCCACTCGAGAGGAAGCACGAGAGTCCCGCCCACATCCAGAGGAGCCCCGTTTCCGCCTCTAGCTCTAGATGAGGGATCCTTTCCCTGCTTCGTCGGGAAAGATTTCCCGGCATTCCCGTGGCATCTCAAGAGGAGGCGCTCTCAACAGGAAAGGCGAGAGGAACTCCAGCGTCGTGCCACCATTCCAAGAGTCCCCCAGATGACTCAGTCCATTCCAGAGGAACCTGTTTTCCCTGCACTGCCTCGACTTTCATGTCGACGATCAACTCACACCATGGTGGCACTTGGGACAGCCCCGTGGGAAAGACTCGTGGGAAAGCCTCGAGGGAAAGCCACAGATCCCTTGATCCACGCAACGGGAAGCGTGACACTGCTGCTACAGCTCAGGAGGAAAGCGGACGTGCATGCCCCCACTCGAGACGAAGACTGACTCCCCTTTGGAGACTCCAGAAGTACCCCAAGATCCATGTCAGCACTGGAGAGGAATCCTCAGGTTCCGGTCCCGACTCCACACAAGGTCTTAGGCCCCGGCATCGACTGGAGAGGAATCTCGAGAGGCCCCCTAGCAACTCACATGGGAACTGGCCTTTCCTGAGGCCACCAGAGCGGGTCCCTGATGTCCCCGTCGTAACTCGAGAGCACCTGCCGCAACTCGAGAAAATCCAGGAGGTTCTCCCCTCCAGGCGAGATGAGGCCCATTTCCGCTGAGGCATCTCGAGGCTAATCACACCAGAGTTAAGTGAAACAGCGGGGGCTCAGAGGACAAAACAGAAAATGCATCACAGAAATCGCTGCCGAACAGCACTTCTTAACAGAGAAGTGGCTTGCGAGTCTCAGCCTGCTGCAGAAGCTGGGGATGGGATGCCAAGGCTCAGGCACAGGTGTCAGATCCCAGGGAGAGGTTTGGGATTAGCTGCCATGAGGATACTCTGAGGGGGCTACTTCAATGCAGTGGAGGGAGTCCAAAGAAAATACTGAGTGTCTCAGAATGGCAAGAAGTCATTGTCACCAGGATACTAATGCCACACTTGCACACTGTCAGTGGCTGAGTGCCCACTGACAGCCATCAAAACCCCAAATCACAACTGGTCAGAGCACCAGTTGTGAAATTAGATGTAACTGCCACTTCTAAATCCAGGAAAGTGCCTGAGACAGAAGGCAAAAAGCCGCTGATGCAATCCTGACCCCAGAGGTGGCAGATACCACCAAGCTATGAGCAGGCACAGGTTACTGCCCACACCTTCCTGGGAGCTTAAACAGCTAGATTCTTACTAGGGTCCCACAGCCTGAGGCCAGTTCCTCTGGGAGAGCACAGGACCTGCCTCAGATTGTAACAGCATCCAGCAATTCTCTATTGCTGCAGGTACTCCCAATTGTGCCACAGGTACATCCCAATTGTGGCTGCCATATTCTCCTTTTCCCCCAGCTCAAGTGAAGAAGTGAGCCTTAGTAAGTCTTGGCCTTAGCCCCCTTGTGTCTGGGTGGGGAACAGACCGTGGACTTCAGGGGTAACTGTGAATTTTAGGAGCAAGTACAAGCTGGAATAAGGCCAGATCTGAGACTGAGCTGACCCCAGCCTGCCTACAACAGGTCCAGAGACCTTCCCAGAAATATTGGAGGATGTTGGTGTGAATCGTGCTGGTGTTCTGGACTGTTGAGTATTGTCTTCACCGAGTCTTGGGGTTTTGTCTTCTGTGCTATGTGGTTTGTGAGGTCTTGGCGCTATAGTAGAGCTCAGGCATTAACACCTGAGATGGGAGACCCGAGCTCAAGACTTTGATCCACCAGAGAACCCCTGACTCCAGGGAACATTAATAGATGAGATCCCTCCCACAGGTTTTCATCTCAACACTAAAACCTAGCCCCACCCAAAGGCCAGCAAGTTCCAGTGCTGGATGCCCCATGCTAATTCTTCAGCAAAACAGGGACACAACCCTGCACATTAGCAGACAGGATGCCCAAAGCCATACCAAACCCATAGACCTACAAAACACACTACTGGACATGGCACTATCCTTTAGAGAGATAAGATCCGGCTCCAGTCACCAGAACATAGGCATAAGTATCCTCAACCAGGAAACCTTCACAAAGCGCTGGTCCAACCCCATCCATGGAGGGCAGATTCTACAATTAAGAGGAACTACGACCTTCCAGCCTACAGAAAGGAGACCTCAAATACAGTAAACTGAACAAAATGAAAAGGCAGAAACATGCAGTAGATGAAGGGACATGGTAAAAACCCACAAGACCAAACAAATGAAGAGGAAATAGGCATTCTCCTGAAAAAAAATTCAGAGTAATGATTTTAAAGATGATCCAAAATCTTGAAAATAAAATGGAGACATGGATAAATAGACTGGAAGCATGGGTCGAGGAGATGCAAGAAATGTTTAACAAGAATCTAAGGTTAAAGGATAAACAATTGATAATGAACAACATAATTCAATAATGAACAACATAATCTCAACATAATGTCTGAGATTAGAAATATACTGGAGAGAACCAACAGTAGAGTAACTGAGACAGAAGGACAGATAAAGGAGTTGGAAGATAAAATGGTAGAAATAACTGAAGCAGAAAATAATAAAGAAAAAAGAATAAAAAGTAATGAGGATAGTCTCAGAGACCTCTGGGACAACATTAAGTGTAACCACATTGACTCATAGAGGTCCCAGAAGAAGACAAAAGGAAAGGGCATGAGAAAATATTTGAGGAGACTATAGTGAAAAAGTACCGAAAATGGGAAAGGAAATAGTGACCCAGATCCAGGAAGCCCAAAGAGTTTCATACAAGATAAACCCAAGGAGAAGCACACCAAGACAAGTTTGATATTAATCAAACTAACAAAAATTAAACACAAAGAATAAATATTAAGAAGCAGCACGGAAAAAGCAACAAATAATATACTAGGGGATCCCCATAAGGCTTTAAGCTGATCTTCTACAGAAACTCTGCATGACAGAAGGGAATGAAAGGATACACGTAAAGTGGTGAAAGAGGAAGATTTGCAACCAAGACTACTCTACCCAGCAAGGATCTCTTTCAGATTTGAACAGGAAATCAAAAATTTACAGATAAGAAAAGAGAATTCAGCACCACCAAACCAGCTCTACAACAAATACTAAAGGAGCTTCTCTAGGCAAGGAACACAAAAAGGAAAGGCATACAAAACAAATTCCAAAGAATAAAATAAATCATAACAAGATCATACATATTGATAACTACCTTAAATGTAAATGAGTTAGGTGCTCCAACCAAAAGACAGAGATTGGCTGAATGGATACAATAAGCACCTTATATATGCTGTCTATAAGAGATCCACATCAAGACTAGGGACATATACATACTGAAAGTGAGGGGCTGGAAAAAGATATTCCATGTTAATGGAAATCAAAAGAAAGCAGGAGTTGCAGCACTCATATCAGATAAAATAGATTTCAAACTAAAGACGATTACAAGAGACAAAGAAGGACACTACATAATAAACAAGGAATTAATCCAAGAAGAAGATATAACAATTGTAAATCTATATGCAACCAACTTAGAAGCACCTCAGTGCATAAGCCAAATGCTAACAATTATTAAAGAGTAGATCAACAGTAATACAATAACAGTGAGGGGCATTAATACCCTACTCACATCAATGGACAGATCATCCAAACAGAAAATTAATAAGGAAACACAAGCTTTAAATGATACACTGGACAAGTTAGACCTAATTGAGATCTACAGGCATTTCATCCAAAAACAACAGCTTTCATTTTCTTTTTTAATTACACATGGAATATTCTCCAAGATAGATTACATCCTGGTCCATACATCAAGCCTTGGTAAATTTTTTAAAAGTGAATAATTCAAGCATCTTTTCTGACCACCGTGCTGTAAGGTTAGATATCAACTATAGGGAAAAAAAACTATAAAAAACACAGACACTTGGAGGTTAAACAATACACTTCTGAATAACCAACAGATCACTGAAGAAATCAAAAAGGAAATAAAAATATGTCTAGAAACAAATAACAATGAAAACTTGACAATTCAAAACCTATGGGATACAGTAAAAATAGTGTTAAGAGGGAGCTTTCTAGCAATATAAGCCTGATTCAAGGAACAAGAGAGCCATCAAATAACCTAATCTTACACCTAAAGCAAGTAGAAAAAGAACAAAAATACCCCCAAAGTAGAAAGGAAGAAATCATAAAGATCATAGCAGAAATAAATGGAAAGGAATGAAGGAGACAAGAGCAAAGATCAATAAAACTAAAAGCTGGTTCTTTGAGAAGATAAACAAAATTGACAAACTGTAAACCAGACTCATTAAAAAAAAAAACCTCAAATGAATAAAATTAGAAATGAAAAAAGAGAAGTTACAACAGATAACACAGAAATACAAAGGATTATAAAAGACTACTATGAGCAACTATATGTCAATAAAAATGGACAACATGGAAGAAATGAACAAATTCTTAGAAAAGTGTAGCCTTTCAATACTGAACTAGGAAGAAATAGAGATTATGAACAGACCAATCACAAGCATGGAATCAAAACTGTAATAAAAAATCTTCCAACAAACAAAAGCCCAGGGCCAGATGGCTTCACAGGCAAATTCTGCCAGAAGTTTAGAGAACTAACATCTATGCTGCTTAACCCTTCCAAATAATTTCAGAGGAAGATAACTCCCAAACTCATTCTGTGAGGCCACCATTACCCTGATACCAAAACCAGACAAAGATGCCACAAAAAAAGAAAATTACAGGCCAATCAGTGATGAACATAGATGCAAAAATCCTCAACAAAAGGATTCTTCAATATATGCAAGTCAATCAGTGTGGTACACCATATTAACAAATTGAAAGATAAAAAACATACGATCATCTCAATAGATGCAGAGAAAGCCTTTGACAAAATTCAATATCCTTTTATGATAAAACCTCTCCAGAAAGTAGGCATAGAAGGAACATATCTCAGCATAATAAAGGCCATATATGACAAACCTACAGTAAACATTATCCTCAGTGGTGAAAAACTGGAAGCATTTCCTCTAAAATCAGGAATAAGACAAGGGTGCACCCTCTCGCCATTATTAGTCAACATAGTTTTGGAAGTCCTAGCCACAGAAATCAGAGAAGCAAAGGAAATAAAAGGAATCCAGATTGGAAAAGAAGTAAAACTCTCACTGTTTGCAGATTAAATGATTCTCTATACAGAAAACCCTGAAGATGTCACCATATTACTAAAGCTAATCAATGAATATAGTAAAGTTGCAGGATATAAAATTAATAAACAGAAATCCCTTGCATTCCTATGCACTAACAATGAAAAATCAGAAAGAGAAATTAAGGAAACAATCCCATTCACCATTGCAACAAAAAGAATAAAACACTTAGGAATAAATTTACCTAAAGAGACAAAAGACCTATATGCAGAAAACCAGGAGACACTGATGAAAGATATCAAAATGACACAAACAGATGGAGAGACAGATCATGTTCTTGGACTGGAAGAATCAATATAGTGAAAATGACTATACTACACAAAGCAATCAATCTATAGATTCAGCACAATCCCTGTCAAACTACCAATAATATTTTTCACAGGACTAGAACAAATAATTTCACAATTTGTATGCAAGCGCAAAAGACCCCAAATAACCAAAGCAGTCTTGAGGAAGAAGAATGGAGCTGGAGAAATCTACCTTCCTAACTTCAAACTGTACTACAAAGCTACAGTCTTCAAGACGGCATGGTACTGGCACAAAAACAGAAATATAGACCAATGGAAAAACATAGAAAACCTGGCGATAAGTCCATCCATGCACCTACTGGCACCCTATTTTTGAAAAAGGAGGCAGAAATATACAGTGGAGAAAATACAGTCTCTTCATTAAGCAGTGCTGGGAAAACTGGTCAGTTACATGTTAAAGAAGGATATTAGAACATTTCCTAACACCATACACAATAATAAACACATAATATATTAAAGACATAAACATAAGGCCAGAAACTACAAAAATTTTAGAGGTAAACATAGGCAGAACACTCTCTAACACAAATCACAGCAAGATCCTCTATGACCCACCTGCTAGAGTAGTGGAAATAAAAACAAAAATAAACAAATGAGGCTTAATTAAACTTCAAAGCTTTTGCACAGTAAAGGAAACTATAAACAAGGCGAAAAGACAACCCTCAGAATAGGAGAAAATAATAGCAAAAGAAACAACTGACAAGGGATTAATCTCCAAAACATACCAGCAGCTCATGCAGCTCAATACAGGAAAAACAATGAAAAAAAAAAAAAAAAGAAAAGCAATCAACTCAATCACAAAGTGGGCAGAAGACCTAAACAGACATTTCTCCAAAGAAGACATATAGATGGCTAATAAGCACATGGAAAGATGCTCAGCGTTGTGCATTATTAGAGAAATGCAAATCAAAACTAGTTATCATCTCATAGCTGTCAGAATGGCCATCATCAAAATGCCTACATGTAGTAAATGCTGGAGAGGGTGTGGAGAAAAAGAAACCTTCTTGCACTATTTATGGGAATGAAAATTGATACAACCACTACGGAGAACAGTATGCAGATTCTTAAAAAAAAACAAAAACAAAAACCTAGGACTAAAACTATCATATAACTCAGCAATCCCACTACTGGGCGTATACCCTGAGGAAACCATAACTGAAAAAGACACATGTACCCCAATGTTCATTGAAGCACTATTTATAATAGTTAGAACATGGAAGCAACCTAGATGTCCACTGACAGATGAATGGATAAGTAAGTTGTAGTACATGAATATAGTGGAATGTTGCTGCTGCTGCTAAGTCACTTCAGTCGTGTCCAACTCTGTGCGACCCCATAGACGGCAGCCCACCAGGCTCCCTCATTCCTGGGATTCTCCAGGCAAGAACACTGGAGTGGGTTGCCATTTCCTTCTCCAATGCATGAAAGTGAAAAGTGAAAGTGAAGTCGCGTAGTCGTGTCCGACTCCTAGCGATCCCAAGGACTGCAGCCTACCAGGCTCCTCCATCCATGGGATTTTCCAGGCAAGAGTACTGGAGTGGGTGGCATGTTATTCAGCTATAAAAAGGAATGCATTTGAGTCATTTCTAGTGGGGGGATGAACGTAGGGGCTATTATACAGAGTGAAGTAAATCAGAAAGAGAAAAAAAATTGTATATTGACACACACACATAAATATATATATGGTGGAGAAGGCAATGGCACCCCGCTTCAGTACTCTTGCCTGGAAAATCCCATGGGCAGTGGAGCCTGGTAGGCTGCAGGCCATGGGGTCGCTAAGAGTCGGACACAACTGAGTGACTTCACTTTCACTTTGCACTTTCATGCATTGGAGAAGGAAATGGCAACCCACTCCAGTGTTCTTGCCTGGAGAATCCCAGGGACGGGGGAGCCTGGTGGGCTGCCATCTATGGGGTCGCACAGAGTTGGACACAACTGAAGTGACTTAGCAGCATATATACATGGAATCTAAAAAGATAGTACTGATGAGCCTTTTTGAAAGGCAAGGGCATGCAAACATAAAGAACAGACTTTTGGACACAGTGGGGGAAGGAGAGGGTGGGATGTTTTGGGAGAATAGCACTGAAACATATACATTACTGTCTGTAAAATAGATAGCCTTTGGAAGTTTGCTGTATGATGCAGAGAACCCAAAGTTGGTGCTCTGTGACAAGTTAGAGGAGTGGGATGGGGAAGGAGGTTGGAGAGGGGTTCAAGATGGGGGGGGAATTATGTATAACTATGGCCGATTCATGTTGATGTATGGCAGAAACCAACACAATACGTAATTATCCTCTCATTAAAAATAAAAATGAAAAAGAAAAGATTTAATGAGATCCTCCATCATAAAATTATCCCGGCATTTTGACAGCATCCAATTTATAAGAAACTCCCGCTTCCTTAGACCTTACCCTGAAATCTCTCAATTAGATCCTGAATCTTTTATTAAGTACTTTCCAGCATCTTATTATTGAGACTCTCTGCCATTCCCTTTTTCTGCTCTCTTGTGTTCTTCCTCTAGGTAACTTTAATAAATTCCACTTGTTCAAAACAAAAAACAACTAAGTTATAAGTTGTTTGCTACATTGTGAAGTACAGAAAAACAGGGATGCTAGAGGAGGGCTTTTGACATTGAGGCCAGAGATCCCAGCCAAGTAATTTATTTATTCAGTCATTAAGCTATCATTTGCCCCTTTCTGCCTGGAACATAAACTTAGTGAGTTCTGTCTTCTCTCTCTAAGACAGAGCACTTAATAGACACTCAATAAATATTTATGAAATAAGTAAATGAATGATTATAATGAGTCCTTATTGCGTCTTAGGCACTGTGAGAGGCATCCTAGGGTATCAAATATCACTATTCTTTCCACATAATGCTTGAAGGTGAGCTAGGGAATTAGAAACACACTCCAAGATAGTTATAAACAACCTGTAACGGGTGTGCAGGAAAAGGAAAAGTTACTTCTACTTACAAATAACGACAGAATTTCCAAAGATGAATTAGAATGGAAAGGATTTTTTCAGGTGAAAACATGGAAGTGTATTCCATGTGGAGTTAATAGCATGAGCTAAGGCATGGTGGTTGCAAGAAGCATAAACTATATTTTATTGAGCTTCCATTCTGTTCAATACACTTTAGATTCTTCACTTAATTTAAGTTTCATAGAACCTTCCATTTCCCACTTCCAGGAGGGAATAATCATTATCCATGCTCAATTAAAGAAACTGAGAAACACATAGTAATTAAATAGGGAAACCTGAATTTGAATCTAGGCTTTCAGATCCCAAATACTAGATAGTATTTAGTGAGCATTAATCAGCTGATTTTGGACTGGCATACAAGACGTAGATATAGCGGAAGAGAATGGGGTACAACTGAAAACTCTAAAGGGTTAAAAAGAAGTGAAAGCTATCACTCTTTTTTCTATTTTGAATTTAAGTGTAAAAAGCATTTTAATATACTTTAAATACAACTAAGTTCTGCTGAAATATCTGGGTATTTCATGATGTAGAGAATGATCAAGAAGCATTGATTATTAGTAGTTTTTACAAAGATTCTTTATTCCCCTTTTGTATGTGTTTTCTTTAACTGTAACTATAAATACATATTTCTGAACACTATGTTTTTTAATGATTTGACTGAGCTGGTTTTGAACAGAGCCCCTCTTTTTAAACATTATTCATCTGAAAAGTGTTCTAAAATTTTCTAATCTATAAGAATTCTTGTTTTGAGGAACATAATTCAACATAAAACTATATATCTCCAACAACTGAGAAATATGAAATAATGAAGTAAATACATAGTAAGAGCTATGTATTTTTAAGGGTAGAGGAGGATATGAAATAAAAAAAATGTTCCAAATGAGTAGCATGTTTATAAACTGCATAATTTGGTTTTGATGGGCAGCTGAGGATTCCATAAATAAGTTTTAATAGGGTCAAGAAACCACAGCAATGTCATTCTCCTCTTTCCGTGTATGCTTAAAAAATTTTAAGGTTGGATATTCTCAACACCATAATTAAAAATGATTAGCATTTTTTCATCTCTGTTGTAATGGTAAAAATGTTGATCCATACCTTGAATACTCCGGATAGGGTTAAAAAAAATAAATAAATATTTTCGTTCCTCCTTTTGCTATTACCAGCAACTATATGCACGAGAAATAATCATAAAAGAAGTAGAATGGTGGAGTAATAGAGTCAAAAGAAAAGATCTGTACAATTTCTAGTTTAGTTTGTCACTGGGTGTGATGGTTAATTTCATGTGTCAATTTGGCTAGGCTATGACCCTCACTAGTTTTGTCAAACACTAGTCTAGATGTTGCTGCAAAGGTATTTGTGGATGCAATTATTTGCATGTGCAATTATTTGACTTTGAAAAAAGCAACTTACTTTTTATAATGTGGGTGGGCCTCATCTAATCAGTTGAAGGTAGTAAGAGCGGACAGGTTTCCCAAAGAATTTTGTTTCAAGCCTGCAACATAGAAATTCTACCTGGGCTCCCAGCCTGCTGACCTGCCTTTCAGATTTGCTAGCTCTCACAATTATATGAGTCAATTGCTTAAAATAAATCTCTCTATACATCTATATGTTAGTCGGCCAGTCAAGTCCAACTCTTTGTGACCCCATGGACTGTAGACCTCCAAGCTCCCCTGTCCATGGAATTCTCCAGGCAAGAATACTGGAGTGGGTTTCCACTCTCTTCTCCAGGGGATCTTCCTAACCCAGGGATTAAACCTTGGTCTCCTGCATTGCAGGCAGATTCTTTGCCATCTAAGCTATATATCTGTATCTACATTTATATCCATATTTCTGTGTCTCTTGGAAACCCTGACTATTACAGTGGGCAAACTAGAGCACAGAGAAATTATATGATATTCTTAATATCATTTAGCAAATGATGACAGGTATAACAAAGAGATGGGGAAACTGGGTCATAAAATTGCCTATAATACTGATTGTAAGTCTGGGAAAGAAATTCATAAGCTATCCACTTTCATCACTGTTCTTTCTAGTGGATTACATGCAGTGAAATGTGAAGTTTCATGGAAAACCAATACATTAGAAAAAATCCGAAGTTTGAGGCAGATAGAATAGAGGAGGAATTGCTTATTTGCTTTACAAAAGATAAAGTGTACCTTTTATAAATGTATTTTTTAATTGGAGGAAAATTGCTTTACAGTGTTGTGTTAGTTTCTGCCATACAACAATGCAAATCAGCCGTAATTTTACATATATCACCTCCCTCCCCTCCCCCACCCCATCCCTTTGCATCATCTCATAGCCCCAGGCTGGACTTCCTGTGTTATATAGCAACTTCTCACCAGCTATCTATTTTACCATTCTTGAGAGGGGCAACTTTTCTCAACATTTAAGGTGGTTTTATTTTATTTTATTTTTTTAATGCCAGGTTCCTCTGTCCATGGATTTCTCAAGAATACTGGAGTGGGTTGCCATTCCCTTCTCTAGGGAATCTTCACAACCCAGAGATCAAACCTGGGTCTCCTGCATTGCAGACAGATTCTTTACCATCTGTGCCACCAGGGAAACTTTAATAAACATAGATCACACATTTTACATGATGCTTTGCTGATAACAAAGCTCTTTCATATGTACTCTTTTCTGGAAGCTTCACTGCAAACCTCTGAGTTACTGTCATCAGTTTATGACGGAGACAAGCAAGGCTGACAGAAACTAGGGGAGTTGCCTAAATGACTCAGTGCAGCTGATTCCCAGATCTGAGCTCACCTCCTTGTCCTGCAATGATGGCTACAGAGCACCAGCATTAACCAGAAGGGTGATGTTTATAGGTCTCTTGACCAGAAATTCCACAGTGAGCTGAATTCTTACCCTAATCAAAAGGATATGAGAGTTCTACTGTGCTAACAGGAATATTAAGATTTACTTTGGAAGAAAAAAATCCCAATACATCTCTTTCTCATTCTTAAAGATATCTCTATCATATCCTGTTTCAACTGTGAATTGATTCTAATGCAGAATAGAAAATCTGATTCTTTTTCTTTTTAATGCTATATAGTTTAGTGAAACTGTTTATTCCCATGTTCTATAGCTCTCTCTCCTACCTGGGTTTTCATTTTCCCAACTTAACAGCATGTACTTTAAGCAAAGGACTTTGCATCACTGGATCAAAGAACAGAGGCATCTGTATTACGTCTACATTTACTGGGTTGCTAAGACCCTCCACATTTTCAGTCTATTGCTTATCATACCTACGCAGGCCACCCCTGGACTCATCACATTTGTAAGCCTCGATTTCGCTCCTGTTTCTCATCTGAGAGCAGGTGGACCAAGACAGTTCTTTGGAGGCTCGACAAGTGATTTCTCTTGAGAGAGGTGCCTCTCTCTAGTCTGCCAAGGAATGAAAATTCAGACAATCACATAGATCATTTTGAATGGTGCCAAATAAATTCCACCAAACGCAGTAGTATTGCCAGTAGGCAATAATTACAACATGTCACTGGGAAATGTGGCGATTTTCTTCTACCATCAGGCTTTAGTTTTATCCTGAGTGTCACAAAAATGACAGAGAGGACATAAACAGTTTTCTCCATAGATATAGCATGCATTTCTCATATTCAGGGAAATGGGGGTGAAGTGCTTCTTTGCCTTGAAATGACTGGAACAGGATGCCAGGGATTGAATAGGTATCACCTAGAACTTAACTGATCTTTTCTGACAGCACACTTGTCAACTACTCCAAAAATTAAGCAAAGTGGTGAAGAAAGACCATCATTTTGTTGTCAGCAGGGCTCTCGGCCCCGGCCGAGGAAAGAGATAACCTGTTGTAGCCTACGAAAGGGAAAGCTCTTCAGTAAGAATTGAAAGTCCTGAAAGCAAGTATGAGAGTCTGCTCGGGGGAGGTGATAGCATCCCAAAGTCTTCTAGGATTTTAGCTTCAACCAGAAGATTGTCTTTCAAACATAAGCAAGACCAGGAAGTCACAAGGTCGTGGGCAAAACAGCTGTGTGAACCAAGTTTAAAAACAAAACAAAACATAATAAATAATAAGAAGCCAAGGAATGCTGTAGAAATGGCGAGAAAAGACAGAGACGCATAGGAGGGATAAGACGGGAGGAGGGAGTCTGGGAGGGAGCGGAGAGAGGAGAAAGCTGAAAGCGGACGTCAGGAACAAAAGCTCCAGCGGAGTCTGGTGGAGGCACTAAGGGAGCATGGGGTGTTTTGAATAATTATTAAAATTAGCATGTGTCTGCGCCATCCTGTGGGTGTGGCGCACAGCGGAGTGTAAACTCTAGCGGGGCTGGGAGCAAACACTGGATTAGCGGCAGCAGCCTGCCAGCCTGCCCGAGGAGTGTGAGGACCAGCGCGCGGCACAACGACCGCACGATGGCCTCGTCTCAAGGGAAGAACGAGCTGAAATTCGCCGACTGGATGGCAACTCTGCCGGAGAGCATCCACAGCATACCCCTCACCAATTTAGCCATCCCAGGTAGGCGCTCAGAGGCTGCCGCCGGGGCGCTCGGCGTCCGCTCCACCTGCCCCGCCCTGCTTTATCTGCCACTAAGTGGTAACTTGCCAAGATGCCCACGGGAGGCAAACTCGTTTCCACGGGTGGGTCTCGGGCCGGGAGAGCGCGTGCCTGGGCGCCTCCGGCCTCCCAGCACTTTCCCAAACCTCTGGGGACCGTGGCGCGGGGAGTCAAGGTGACTGCTTTTCCATGGGTTTTTGAAGCAGGTTGTGTTGAGAGGGCTGGGGCAGGGGAAAGGCTTGGCTCTAGGATGGTCCCTCGTACCCCACTGCCCCCTCCCTGCAGTTTTTCCCCCCGGAGACTTGAGCCTGGGGATGATTTCTGGGGCTGTGGGATGATGGTGGTCGGCGAGCGCGAACCGCTGTCCTAAGGGCTCGGCTCTGGCCCGTGGACCTCCGTCTCCATCTCTGTCACGGAATCAAGAGAATTTGGTGGATTTCTCGGTTAGAAGCTACCCGAGTCATTAATATTCGTCCTTAGTCTCCTTTAAAGAGACAAAGCGCTTCCCGAAGAGTGACGAAAGTTCAGGGACCGCCGGGGGCTTGATCGATGCCCTTGACCTGGAGCTGGAGGGGGGAGAGGAATGCAGGGAGCCGTTTCCTGATCTGCGTGGACCTAGAGGGCCTGGCCGGGTGGTCACCATCTGGACTCTGGTCCAAGGGCGGCGAGCAGCGTCCAGCGCGCGGGTCAGGAAGGCAAACCCTCGGGGACCGTGCATTTGTTGCTCGGGACAGAAGCCGGGCAGGGAAACCCGCGTCAACTGCGGCGGAGGGGTGGGCTTCACCGGCAAATCTTAGGGGAAAGATAATTGCGCTGGTGTCCAGAGAGGCTAGAAAGAAGGAAGCCTCGGCAAAGCGAGGAAGAGACTGGAGGGGTCAGACGCTTCAACGTGAAGCGCGCGACTTGGACCGGAGGACTGGGCAGGTTTCTGGGGGCGGGAGCGCAGCAGACCCTAGTTCGGATGTGCAGGGGCAGGGTGGTTTCAGGACGGTATACTATGGTGACAGCTGGCTTCACAGCCATATTTCGTTGACTTTTCGCTTGGGCTGAGAGGGCAGATTATCTCCCTGACTCGCCTGACCCTTCCAGGATTCAGCTAGAGGGCAAAATACCGACAGGTAGTTCATCCCTCGCCTTGAATTATGCCTGGTTATCAAGTTCAACCTTCTGGTCTACCTTCTCTAGCTCTTACCCATCCGGCGCCCTCTCTCAGCCACTGGGAGAAATCATGCTTAAAAAAAAAAAATTCTTTCTTTTTTTTTTTTAAGGGGAAGATGGGTTTTCTTGAAAATCTCTAACCAGTAGCACTGGAATTAATCAGTAACTGAAATCAATGGTCTTTAGTCAAATGGATGTTTGGCGGCTATGACAGACACAGGCTCTGAGCGCCAGCCCTGGAAGGGAAGGGTCGGTCTCCTCTTGCCCTTCTTCAGGAGAAGGTAATGGCACTCCACTCCAGTACTCTTGCCTGGAAAATCCCACGGATGGAGGAGCCTGGTGGGCTGCAGTCCATGGGATCACTAAGAATCAGACACGACTGAACGACTTCACTTTCACTTTTCACTTTCACTTTTCACTTTCATCCATTGGAGAAGGAAATGGCAACCCACTCCAGTGTTCTTGCCTGGAGAATCCCAGTGACGGGGAGCCTGGTGGGCTGCCGTCTATTGGGGTCGCATAGAGTCGGACACGACTGAAGCAACTTAGCAGCAGCAGCCCTTCTTCAGGAGGGAATTTCTCAAGAGCTCAGGTGTCTCTAAGGAAGAGAACAAGCCACCTTCTCTGCTCTGCATTTACCCTCCTCCTGGGTGAGCCTAGGGATTGCTCTTTTGAAGAGACAGTAGAAACTACAGAACTTTGCTGGCAAAATTCCACTCTCACTTCCACAGGCATTGCTATCCCCTTTTCTTCCTTTTTATTTGGTCTTTAGACAGGTACTTTCACATGGTCTCACCTGAGCATTTATGGAGGCCTAAAAGGTAAGAAGGGCAAGGAGTCTCATGCCAGCTTCCTGACAGGTTGGTCTCCAGAGACCCAGGCAGGTTAAAAGCTCAAGCTCACATTGCAAGTTCTGAGGGATGGCATGATATCGTGTCTGAATCTAACATACATTTTTATAATACTTTACTTTTCAAAGCCTTAACATATAACCCAGATAACATAATCCTTCCTCAAACCTTGTGAAGCAAGTGATGCTGATAAGTATTGACTGCAGTTCACAGATACAAAAGTTGCCTCTCAGTGAAGGGAAATGATCAGTTCAGTGATATGATCTTTAAATATGGTCCTTAGAAAAAATATCTAGGAATTTTGGAGGGAAATGCTTTGTGGTTTGGAGCTGGATGATTCAGCAGCAACAAGTACTAATCAGGCTGAAAGGACAAGGAAATAAGGCATTGGCAGGACAGGGAGGAATCTTCTTTTCTTCCCACAGGACAAGGTGGAAACCTGTGTTCAGAGGCTTCGATATTCTGATAGTTCTACGGTAGAGACACAATAATAATAGCACTCGACACAGTGGGAATTTCCACTGATTGCCTAACTCCTCTTAGTTTTATACTCAAAGTGGATCCCCTGCAAAGCTTTCCATTCTCATCCTCAATAATTCTGAGATAAAAACCCTATTTCTCCCATCTGCATCCCTCAGTTCCTCCATGATTTTATAATGTAGGTTTGGCAGATCTACACATGTAAATCCAGGTTTAAAAATGGGTTTGGTACCTTTCTGTATTACTCAAACTGTGAGAATTTTTGGAGGAAAAAAAGATGTTCAAACTCCAATAGTCAGGGAAGACTAATTGGAGACTATTAAACACTAATGGAATAATTGCTTTAAAATCATGCTAATAGCTTCCTGGCTGCTACATGTTTACTTGGCCAGTTGCTACAGCTTGAATTAAGTAATTATCTCCACCATTTAAAACCACTCCTGATGTACCACACAAGGGTTTCTGTAGAAGGGAAGGGCTGCTCAGTCATCCTCTAAGCTTTAGGTTTTCTTAGGTGAAGCAACTGGAGAGTGAAGAGCTGTCTAATTATGAAGCCATCCTCTTCGGTCAGCTGACCTGCATTACCCAGAGCTAGTGCAAAGAACCATCTGCAGGTGTGTGATATTCCCCCAGGTGTGCAGTTCTGGCATCTTTAAACTGTTTCTCAAGATGTCTGCATATTGAATACTTTCATAACCGAATTTCTGTGTCTGTTTTGCATTTAAATGGCATCATGATTTGGTATTGACTGGCCTAAAGAATTCAGTTAGTGATCGGTATTAGTAGTTTTACTTTGATTTTATTTTTCAGAGGAATGGTACTGTCGGAACGCCCTGACAGTTACTCAGATTTCGGTCTCATTTGTCTTTTCTTCCCATCTCTGATGACACCAAGCTGAGTTTTAATTCATACATGTGTGCTTAGCAGTATTCTGGCATTTTGGACTATGAATGATGCATCCTCTTACCATAAACAGGTGAGAGAGGGTAAACAGGGATGGAAGCTGGGAGACAAAGTGTCAAGTTCAGGTGAAGGTGAGTCTGATGAATTTCTGGCATCTTCAAAGCCGAGTTTTAACTTTTATAATCACAGTGCTGCCAGAACCATTGTAAAAAGATCCATCATGGGAGCAAGCAAGCTGTTGCTTAATCTGGGTAAGTTGTTGCTGATCTGGATCTATGACAAGGAGCCATTCTGTCTGAAATCTAAAAAATCAGGAAGGATTTTTATTTTAATAGGAAGGGTCTGTTATGCATTTGCTGATATGTGATGAAAGTCTTCTTCACATAATACAGTAAGTTGACCATGTAATACTGAAAGAGGGACTCAGAAGGAGTGTATGTTTCCTTGGTGTCAGAGTTGTTTACTGAGTTGACCACCAGTTGGCCTGTGAGCGGGACCTGGGCAGTCAGTTTGCTTACCCTCTCTCCTGTCCTTGAAATGCACTTTTGGCCCATCATTTCCACAGTGGGAGCCATTTTCAAGGAAGCAGCCTTGAGAGAGCAATGTGTTATTGAGACCATCTGGACAGTGTATGTGGCTGAACCTTGTTAAGCCCTCTGTATAAACTTTTAAATAGACACAGAGATCCACTTATCTTGCAGCTGCTTCCAAACAAACTTCCTATGTAAGTTCCCTGATTATGAAACTTACCTACCAATCTGGAAGTCACCTGCCTTTCTTTGGTCTCTTCTTGCCAGTTTTCAAACCAAAACTTGAACAGCAATTGTTGACTGTACTTTAGATAAGGAACACAGAAATACTTTAGAAATCAATGTTCTTGCAGATCTTGTACACTCTTCCAGGAAATGCTAACACCAATGAAAAAGGACAGTGTTACTTAGGAAAATAAGATGTGTTTAAAATAGCTCTGACTTCTGTGATCCTGTGTTGGCTTTTATTAGTTTTTAATTTCTTTCCTCACCGTGATTTCTTCTTTTTGTTCCTGGAGCCAACTGTTTTCCTTTTCCTTGTTATTTACTATTTCTGTTTCGATTAGGATGGGATAAGATTGTCAGGGCAAATCTGGAACTGGGTTTAATTGTACAAGTTTCTTTTAGGAAGCAGGGCATTTTCCCCCCATCATTTTAGTCCTTATAGTGATATGGAAGTTAATCTTATTCAAAGCAATCAAAGCAACAAAATTGTTTAAAATAACTAGCTTTCTTGTGCTGCCTGTTCAATTCCCAGTTTTTTGATTTTGCTAAAAAGAAAAAACTTAAATGTCTGGAACATAATTTTTTACACTTTTGAAAATTTTTAATTGGAGCATAATTGCTTTACAATACTGTGTTAGTTTCTGCCACACATCAACATGAATCAGGCATAGGTTTAAATATGTCCTCCTCTTCTTGAACCTTCCTCCCACCTTCCATCCCATCTCACCTCTCCTAGGTTGTCACAGAGTATCAGGTTTGAGCTCCTTGTATCATACAGCAAATTCCCATTGGCTATAAATTTTACACATGGTAATGTATATGTTTCATTGTTGCTCTTTCAATTTATCCTTCCCTCTCCTTCTTCCATTGTGTCAACAGTCTGTTCTCTATGTTTGCATCTCCACTGATGCCCTGCAAAAAGGTTCATCTGTACCATCTTTCTAGATTCCGTATATATGTGTTAATATATGTTTGTTTTTCTGACTTGCTTCACTCTGTATAATAGGCTCTAGGTTCATCTACCTGATTAGAACTAACTCAAATGCATTGCTTAATTTATCCTATTGGGGCTTTTCCTTGTTGAATTGAATTGAATCACCAACTATTACTAATTAATATAAAGTGATACTTGTGACATTTTACAGTTTACAAAGTGTTTTCTCATGAACACACATGCTTTTCACATGTTCTATCAATAATCTCCTCAGGCCTTGCTACTCAAAGCTGATCCAGGGACCAGCAGCATCAGCGAACATGCGTGGTTGGTAGAAATACAGCATCTCAGACCCCAGCCCTCAGACTGATTTAATCCCAAGCTGTATGTTAACAAGATCCCCAAATGACTGCATACACATTTAAAGTTTGAGAAACACTGCTTAGGGTATCTCTAAGGGAACCTGTGTAAGTGGCAGAGCCAAATTTAAATATGCTTCTTTGATTGAGCTCTTTCTAATGGGCCAGGAAGTCTATCTGTGAATGTTCAAATTTACATTTAGGCTTAGAGCCAGAGCCCCATATCTGACTCAAGGCTAATGGCCCAGGTTGGGAACATTTCTGATAACTGACATTACAGTTCATCATGCACCTTGAACAATAAAAATGATTTAATTGCTATTTAAGTGTTCAAACTGGGTCACTGTGATAAATGTAAAACCTTCCTCCTCATTTCCTTAAAGTCCTGATGCTCTTTGATACCAGCCATCAACAGCACTTAAATTCAGCCCATCTGGCGATGCTAGTGGTCACTAATGACAATTTAGAAGACACTCTGTATTGGTTCTTTGTCCATTTGGTATCATTTTTGTTGTGTCATAGGACCAGCTACTTTTGTTGTATTTATAGGCCACAGGTTTGTTCACCTTTTCTATAAGCTTCCGTGGTGGCTCAGACAGTAAAGAATCTGCTTGCAAAGTGGGAGACCTGAGTTTGATCCCTGGATTGGGAAGATCTCCTGGAGGAGGGCATAGCAACCCATTCCAGTATTCTTGCCTGGAGAATCCCTTGGACAGAGGAGCCTGGTGGGCTACAGTCCATGGGGTCGCAAAGAGTTGGACATGATTGAGCGACTAAGCACAGCACAGCACAAATTTCAAGCCCCTTTGAAGTAATAGTGGCATCATAAATGCAAACTCTAGTGATAATCAGCACCAGACAGCCATCAGACACAAAGGTAAATGGTGAATTGTTTTTTAATAGGAAGAAAATGATCAGTCTTTGTATTTGTAAACCATACCTCATTTATTTAAATCATGATTTACATGGATTTGAAACATGCATAACTGTGGTTGTAACTCACTTGATTTTAATTATTTAGCATAATCCAGGCTCTGAAAGAGTTAAATTTAAAAAAAGAAACTTCAGCTTACTAAAATAGATACGTTTATATGTTATAGCTCACACACTTTACTCATATGAAGATTTCTCATATCCTAGTGTAGAATTTATTTTCTCCTACGTAATTCTAACCCTGCCTAATTGGAATTGTTTTATAAGTATGTCTGAATCTTGGTTTAGACACCCATTAAAATCATAGACAAGTCATTTGAACTGAAAAAAAAAAATAGAAAGAGTAAGTTACAAAGAGAGTAAAGCTGTTGAGTGACATATATTGGCTATAAAAATAGGCAATATTTTTGAGGGAAGACTAATAAATAAGGATATAGGTATCCTTACACAAAAGGTAATGTTCCCTATACTTTCAAAGTCCCAAAGTAAAATCAGAGTCATGTTAATTGTCAGTTTGATCCCTTTCAAGTACCTCCTTCATGGACTTCCAAATAGTTCTAGATTTCTCTGGACAAATTCTTAAATATGTTTTTATAAACCAGTTTTGGGGGCTATCACTGCAATTTTCCTTCTTTCCTGTTTTGGGGAGGTTATGGGGAGTTGTCATTTTTGCTGCTCTGACATGTAGGGGAACTGTACTTCTGAAGCTTTATGCTCAGAACACCACTGCTGTTGGCAGTCCCACCAGAGCCTGGGCCGTGTCTGCAGAGGCCCAGCGTTGAGGATGTTAATGTGTAAAAAGGGCCCTGGATACGATTCCACTGTGGCCAAAGGCTCCCAGCGCTGGGTCCCCTGCTGTGGAAAGTGTGGATGCCAGTCTTACTGCTGACTCTGTCTGCCATCACCACTGAAACCATGAGCGCCCACACTGGCAGATCCTATCAGTCCTCTTGCTTTGTCTGGATGCCAGCAAAAGAGCTCTTCGATTTATGTTGATTCTTTTGGTGCTGCCACCTTGCCCTAGGACTTAGGAATGAGTTTATGAGGGCCAGGCAGAGGACAATATATGGGATAGATTTTATTCTGTACTCTGCATCACTCTCAGTGTTAATTCACTCTCTGCTTGCAGATGTACATGTGCGTGTATGTGTGTGTGCACGCCCATAGGTGTATCAACTTTCTGTTAAGATAACGTCTTTTCTGAGAATCTTCTGAATAGATCCTGTAAGTAGGCCTCTGGGGCTACCTAATTAATCATTCCTCCAGGCAGATCCAGGGTAACAATACAGCTGGATCCATGCTGTCCCCAGTGAGCAGCCTGGGACAGTGTAAATACAGCCAAATCATCTGATAGACCTAAAGTAATTCTTAACACCTCTATTGCTTTAAAGCATATAAATAAAGTAATCGATGCACTCTGAACCTTCAAGAGAAGGTTAAGTCTCATACACACATACGCATGCATTTTAATTATCGTTGCTTAAAGGGATCAGCTCTGTTAATATGGATATTTTACCTATTAATGTTACCACCAATGAGACTTATCCATAACTATTGCCCATGGACACGCAAGGAACTTCTAGGTACAATCATGTAATTTGTTATCCTCAAGAAGCTTATAGATTCTATTACCTGTCTCTCAAGGGTTAGGATCAGTCTCAGAAGATTGAGGACCAGGAAAATATGTAAATCATATACTCTAAAAGGCAAGAAAATGTGAGAGAGAAATTTACCATGGTTCAGATGAAAATCAGCAACCAGACACTTTCTACAGCACCATATGCTATTATTATGCTCTGTTAAGAGAGGAAGATGGGTCAGGAAGAGAGGCAGGCAGAGATGGTTAAACATCCTTGAGAAACTGCCAGGATTAGTCACCTCCGGAGAGCAGGTACTGAAACAGATGGCCCGCTGCTTTGTTAGATGTGCTCTTGTTTTGTGTCTATTTTTCATTATGGATCCTGGGAGTGGACAACTCTTTGGCCACTCCATCTTTAATGTCAGCTACTTTTATGTTTCACATAGAAGAATTCTTCTTTTGAATTAATTTTTATGAAGCGGTCATGTTTATCCTTGGTCAACATTGTAAATGATGGTTGTGTTCCTTGATTCACTTGCAGAATTTTTATTTCATGAGGGAAAGTGGACTCCAATGAATGAATGACAGTCTTAGTTGCCTGGGCGGCTTTCCCGTAGGTCTCCTTTGGCTTGGTGGCTGGTGCAGAGGAAGATGTACTTGAAGGAGTCCTCATGGGCAAATGGGAACCTATCTCAATGCACATCTCTGTCTATACTTCTCTGTTACCACGTGGAGGAGGAGGAGGAAGATGAGGAGAAGGAGGAACTAGGCTGCCTTAGTACAGAATTAATCCTAAGCACCCTCCTGCTATGACCTGCCCTGGGCTTTTCTGAGAGAAAAAAACTGGTCAAGGGGTTGTAAAGATTCTGCTTTGAGAGTTGCTAGAAGGGAAGGCTCCATAACTGTCACCCCTCGTGTTCTCATTTCTATTTGCGTCAGTTCAAGTTCCTTGGGTCCAGCATTAGAGTTTCACTCTTGAAAATGTCCTTAATTCTCTTGTCTTACTCTTTTCTGTTCTGCTTCCTTGGGAAAAAAGTCCAACTTAGTCAAACATTTTTTTTTTTTTAATCTGTTCCAATCCCAGAAAACTTCAGAGGTTAAATATTACTGAAGTACACAGCCTCGATGGTTCCACTAACTAGAAATTTCTCACCACGAATCTTACACATCAATAATAAATTCAGGTTCTTACTCTCTGAGATAATAACTTCATACCTCTTCTTACTTCTCAAATCAGTATCTCCTTCCCACCCCACTCTAAGCTTACGACTTCACCTCTTATTTTACAGGAAAAGAAATAGATGCCGACAGACATGAACTTTCTCAGTTTCCCACCATTAACCCATCAACCTACTTGCATCTGTTTCTCCATATTCTGCATTTTCTTTAGGTAAGAGGTCATGGATCTTTTTCTGCTTGAATCCAGCTTCTCTACTTGTGGTCTGGATCCCTTTTACTCAGATCTCCAAAGTTTTACCCCCAGTTTATTCCCTCGCCTCCATAATTATTTTTCTCTACCACCACTGGATCATTCCAGTCACCACACAATCATACTTTATTACGCTTCTTAATGAAATAAAAATCTCCCTTGACACCACATCTGTGCCTCTATCCACTGTGCTATTTCTCTGGTATTTGTGAAAGCATTACCTCTGTCTTCAGGTTGTTATTTCCTTTCCTTGCCTACCCCATATTAAGGTTATTTCACTACCACTGCACTAAAATTGTTTTTATCAAGGTTGCCAGTGATTTTTTTTTTTTGGATAAAGCTAGATGGGGAAACAGTGGAAACAGTGTCAGACTATTTTGGGGGGTTTCAAAATCACTGCAGATGGTGATTGCAGCCATGAAATTAAAAGATGCATGCTCCTTGAAAGGAAAGTTATGACCAACCTAGATAGCATATTGAAAAGCAGAGACATTACTTTGCCAATAAAGGTCCGTCTAGTCAAGGCTATGGTTTTTCCAGTGGTCATGTATGGATGTGAGAGTTGGACTGTGAAGAAAGCTGAATGCTGAAGAATTGAAGCTTTTGAACTGTGGTATTGGAGAAGACTCTTGAGAGTCCCTTGGACTGCAAGGAGATCCAGCCAGTCCATTCTAAAGGAGATCAGTCCTGGGATTTCTTTGGAAGGAATGATGCTGAAGCTGAAACTCCAGTACTTTGGCTACCTCACGTGAAGAGTTGACTCATTGGAAAAGACTCTGATGCTGGGAGGGACTGGGGACAGGAGGAGAAGGGGATGACAGAGGATGAGATGGCTGGATGCCATCACTGACTCGATGGATGTGAGTCTGAGTGAACTCCAGTAGTTGGTGATGGACAGGGAGCCCTGGTGTGCTGCGATTCATGGGGTGGCAAAGAGTCGGACACGACTGAGTGACTGAACTGAACTGAAATGAATGAATAATTCTTTATCATTTTATTTGACTTTTCAACATCATTTGATGTGACTGACCACACTCTTCTTGAAACGTTTTCCTCTTTTGGTTTCTTAAGACACTTCTGTGTATGAGTGTGTGTGTGTGTGGTTAAAAAACAAATGACATAAGATTTACCCTCAATGATTTTTTAAATGTTTAGTATTCTTAATTCTAAGCACAAAGATATATAGAAAATCTCTATAACATTTTCACCTTGCATGACTGAAATGTTATACCCATTAAACAGCAACTCATCATTCCTCTTCCCAGCAGCCCCTGCAACCACCATTTTACTTTTTACTTTGATGAAATAAATACCTATCTCATATAAGCAGAATAATGTAGTGTTTATCCTTTTGTGACTGGATATTTCACTTAGCATGGTGTAGTCAAGGTTCATTCATGTTGTAATATATAGCAGAAATTTCTTTCCTTCTTCTCAGCTGGGTAATGTCCCATTGCATGTATATACCGATTTTGTTTATTCATCTTTCGGTGGACATTGAAGTTGTTTCTGTATCTTGACTATTGTGAATAACGGTGCAATGAACATGGGAGTGCTAACATCTCTTTAATAGCCTTTTAAAATTCTTTTGGTTAAATACCCAGAACTAGGATTGCTGGGTCACATAGTAGTTCTATTTTTAACTTTTTGAGGAAATTGCATTATTGTTTTCTGTAGCAGCTACATCATTTTACATTCCTACCAATAGTGAACAAGTTTCCAATTTCTCCATATCTTCACCAATACTTATTTCTGTGTTTTTTTTAAAATAATTACCATCCTAATAAGTGTGGGTTTATATCTCAGTGTGGTTTTGATTTTTATTTCCTCGATGATTTGTGACTTTGAACGGCTGTTGATGTACCTGTTGGCCATTTGTATGTCTTTTTAGGAGAAATGTCTTTCAAGTCTTTTGGCATTTTTCAATTGGGTTATTTGTTATCTTGCTACTTGGTGGTAAGACTTAATGATGTATTTTGAGAATTAATCCCTTACAGATATATGATTTGTAAATATTTTCTCCCATTTTATAGGTTGCTTTTTTACTCTATTGATTGCTGCTTCCTTTGCTCTGCAGAAGTTCTTTAGTTTCATATAGTCCCACTTGTCTATCATCTATTTTGTTTTCTATGCTTTTTATATCATATTCAAGAACACATTGCCAAGATCAATGTCTAGAAGCTTTTCCCTCATGTTTTCTTCTAGAAATTTTAGAGTTTTAGGTCTTACATTTAGATCTTTAGTTCATTTTGAAATTATTAGCGTATGGTCCAGTTTCATTTTTCTGCATGCAGTTACCCATTTTTCCCAACACACTTGTTGAAGAGACGAACCATTCATCATTGTGTATTTTTGACACTTTTCTCAAAGATCAGTTGACTGTATATGTGTGAGTCTACTTCTGTGTACATTTTGCTCTGTTGGTCTATATGTTTGGCTTTGTGCTAGCATCATACTTCTTTGATTGCTTTATCTTTGTAATATGCTTTGAAAAGCGAAATGTGATGCCTCCAGCTTTGTTCTGTCTCAAGACTGTTTTGTTTATTTGGAGTCCTTTGTGGTTCCACATTAATTTTAGCATTGTTTTTTTTCTATTTCTGTAAAAATAAAATGCCATTGGGATTTTGATAGAAATTGCTTTAAATCTATTAGATTACCTTAGATAATTCAGGCACTTTAACAATACTAAGTCTTCCATCCACCAACAAGCGGTTTCCTTATTATTTGAGTCTTGTTTAAGTTCTTTCATACATGTTTTCTGAGAACAAGTCTTTCACATCCTTGGTTAAGTTTATTTTTAAATATTTTATTCTTTTTGATGCTACTATATCTAAGATTGTTTTCTTAATTTCATTTTGGAGTACTGATTTTTAGTGTATAGAATAAAGGTGATCTTCATATGTTGATTTTGATCCTGCAACTTTACTAAACGCATTGATTATAGCAGGTTTTCATTGTTGTTGTGTGTTAGTGTACAGTGTGAAATGAACAAATGATAAAATGAAATAAGAACTGTTAATTTAGGCAGAGGAGATCCTTTAAAAATGCAGGCTCTGGTTTCAAATACCTGAGGTTTGTAGTCTAGCTTTGACATTTACTAGCTCTGCGCTTCAGTATTCTCAGCTAAAACATGAGGATAATAACAGTACTTCATAAGCTCTTATGAGTACTTCATGAATATAATACTTCTTAAATTGTTGTAAGAATTAAATGAGGATATATATAAAGTACCTAAGAAGGCCTGGCATATATGATGTTACCTACTCGTGTTTCACTTGTGATTTTCAATCCTGATGAATAATCTTTAGAACAAAATAGAAAGTGAACGTGAAAGTTGCTCAGTCATGTCCAACTCTTTGTGACCCCATGGACTTAGTCCATGGAATTCTTCAGGCCAGAATACTGAAGTGGGTAAAGTTTCCCTTCTCCAGGGGATCTTCCCAACCCAGGGATCGAACCCAGGTCTCCCACATTGCAGGCAGATCCTTTACCAGCTGAGACACAAGGGAAGCAGAAGAAAATAGAGAAGATTGTAATAAAAAAAGTTTTCAAATGTGTGTTCAAGCTTTTGTGCCAAGGCAATGTATATCTCTAGGTACTAAAGAAGGGAGATGAAAAATATTACAGAACTAAGCAATCATTTCTAGAGATTGTGAAAATGGAGGTATAAAGATAATACAAATGTCACAGTGTCCAAAAGAGGAAAAATAGACCCCAAGAAATTCATATGGTAATATCCAAATGATGTGTAAGTGAATAAAAAAGGAAGCGATGATAAGGGCTCACCCTTCCTGTGAAAAGTAAATCAGTTGGGAGGCATGAGACCCTGACTGCAGTCCTGGATCTGCGACCAAGTGTTGGACAAGTCAGTTAACTCTGCTGGTCCTGTGGCATTACATCTGTAAAACTGCTCAGCAGTTATTGTGGACAAACTTGCCTTGAACCATGGCTCTGCTGTTTACCAGCTGACTCAGGGGAGCCACTGAAAACCCTCTGAGTTACAATTTCCTCAGTTCCAAAACGGAGATGATAGTACCAACCTCACATCCTCTGTTGTGAGGAATCAATAAAATATGTAGTATACTTGTCATCAGAGACGGTGATGGCACCCCACTCCAGTACTCTTGCCTGGAAAATCTCATGGATGGAGGAGCCTGGTAGGCTGCAGTCCATGGGGTCGCGAAGAGTTGGACATGACTGAGCGACTTCACTTTCACTTTTCACTTTCATGCATTGGAGAAGGAAATGGCAACCCACTCCAGTGTTCTTGCCTGGAGAATCCCAGGGATGGGGGAGCCTGGTGGACTGCCGTCTATGGGGTCGCACAGAGTCGGACACGACTGAGGAGACTTAGCAGCAGCAGCAGCATACTTGTCACAGAATAAATGGTCAATAAATGTAACTCTTTTTTTTTGTTGTTATCATTCCATCGTGTATAATTCACTTCATTTACTTGCTAACAAGGTGGTTCTTGTCTTTGTTAAGATCCTTTTCCCTCACTTCCCTTTAGTCACAGCTTGTTGACTTTTTCCCTTGCAGGCTCAGCCCTGCCTTAGGCTCCAGACCCAGTCCAACCCTTGGAAAAGAGACTGTGAAGAGGACCATTTTATTTCACCAGTTTTCTTCTTGCATCTAGAACTCAGCTTCTGATACAGCTGGATACTGAAAAATCAACTGTCATGGGAAAAGCACACATGAGCAGCCCAGAGTGAGGAATGGAACTTCCCACAGGTGGAGATGTTGGCCAGGTAGACTCAGTGGCAAGTTATTGGGAGAATATCCATATCCAGAGAGGACAGTGATCAGCAATACTTTTGATCCAGCACAGGGAAAAAGGTCTAATACATGGACAGAGACCCTTAAGAAACTTACAAGCAGATTTCTCAGAAACACAGGGAAACCTCAGACCCACTGAACTGCCTCATATGAAGTTTACTTGTCCAAGTCAGAGCTTTGGACACCATCTTAGATGATTAGACTTTTCGCTCTAAGATTAAGTTCTTAGTCCCAGGCTATACCCAGATCCTAGGAGAAAAATTCTGTATGATTCTTCCCAGTCCCACCTGGTCCCTGAACACCTTGTGCCTGACTGAGCGCTCTTTCACTATGATTGATGAGAGAACTCCTGGTTGTTACAAGTTGATACATTAGGCAACAGAGCCTAAATTTTAAATTGATTTTTTAAAGTGAAGATTAATTGGAGTTATTTTGACAAGCTTTAACAAGAGTGAAACTAAAAAAGTTTTGAAATATAAAATATGTAAGAGCAGGTCCATAGAAACTTGTCTTAACTGTGGTTTGTGAGAAAAAGACCTAGGGCATGTAGTCACCAGGCAGCTGACTGTCAATCAGTGGCAGTGCACGCAATGATGTGTGTGTACAATTGGGCTGCTGCGCCAGATGAAGTTCACAGAGCAAGGGGTGCAATAGCCTGGCTGACCCTATACTGCCCAGAGCCATCTTCAACATGGAGCTCTCTTCTGGGCTTCAAACTTTTATGGATACTGTGGAAAGTTGCAGAGTTTTGGGGGAGCAAGGGGTTGGGATTGTGGGGAGGTCTTTACCAAGCCATTGACTTTGGAGTTTCTGGAAGCCACCTTACATGGAAAATATAGCCAGATCTCTTCAAACACACGGAGAGGTCTATGAAGTTCTAAATTAAAGCAACCACAAAATAGAATTTAAAGGGATGACGCTTTTGGAAAGCTAAAAGACAAGGAGAAACCTTTTATCAATGTGATTTTTAAGCAGTGAACTTACCCTCTCTAGGAGAAGTGTGTAAAAAGGGGCTGAATGGTTATCTTCCAAACATCTGCATTTATTAATACAAAGCATTTGATCCAGATGACCTCTAAGGCTTTTTCTGCTTCTGTGACACTGTGATAATGGATAGGTTGTGGTTGTTTAGTTGCTAAGTCATGTCTGACTCTTTTGAGACACTGTGGACTATAGCCCTCTAGGCTCCTCTCTCCGTGGGATTTCCCAGGCAAGAATACTGGAGTGGGTTGCCATGCCCTCCTCCAGGGGATCTTACTAACTCAGGATTGAACCCACATCTCCTGCATTGCAGGCAGATTCTTTACTAAGGCACCAGGGATGCCCCATGGATAGGTTACTTAGTGTCTCATAGCATCAGTTTCTTATATGAAAACAGGAGTAAAAATTGTATTCATTTTTATGATTGTATGAATCAAATCACTGATCACTATTTTTCCCTTAACCCATTCTCCACGTGTAGCATGTTTCTGGTCTTTTCCCTTCATTTTTAATAAAAATTTACTTATTGTTTTAATTGCCTGCTAGAATTTAGCAATCTCTCCTAGCAGACAAGACATAAACTGAAAATTGAATACAGCAGGAAGAAAGCCCATTTTAACACCTGACTGTTATTTCCAGGGCTATTAGATTAAGAATAATATTTTGGCATATCAGTAGGTAGAACTGATTTTTCTCTTGTGTCAGTGTAATTACTGAAACTGACCTCCTATGACAGGAGAGGTGCAGACTCCCAGCTGCAACCATTCCATTACCCTTACACAGATTGGGATCCCCTGGGCCTTTCCTGAAGTCAAAATGCCAGAATGACCCTAAGGGCCTGACTTCCATCAAAGCTCTTGAAGGTGAAAACAACAAGCTTGAGATACAAAAAGGTTTTAAAGAATATTTTTTTTTTCCTTAAAGCCAGCTCACTCTCCCGGCATTTTGTTCTAACGGACTGTTCATCTAAGGACCGTTTCAACAATGCAGTGGGATGCACTATAGAATATGGCAACAGGAAATATCAAAGAGTAGAATAATGGTTGCCAGGAGCTAGTTGAGAGGAGGGAACACTGAAGGGTTGTTTAGTGTGAATAGACTTCTAGTTTTTCAAGATGAAAAAGTTCTGGAGACCTTTTGCACAATAGTGTGAATATGCTTGACAGTATTGAAATGTATGGTTAAAAGTGGTTAAGACTGTAAGCTTTGTTTGCTTTTTTTTTTTTTTACTACAATTGAGAAAAACATTTGCGTTGTCAGATCAAGTTTTATAGTTTTTGACATAAGTGCCTGGAGGCTTGCTATACAGTTTCCTGCAGTGTTTGTAATTCTTTAAGGCTCTAACATCAAGAAAAAGCATTGCTTCTGGCTATGAGGCTAATAATCTTGTTTTTTCCCTCTTTGTATTTCATTCATGATTTCCCTGATTGAAGATGGCCAAATCACGTTAACTTCTTAGGTCTCTGTTTCTTTAGTGTGATATCAGACTAATGCGCTTTGTCCTCTCAGGTACCCTGCTGGTGAGGGTTAATGAAATAACATACGGATGCTTTCAAATTCCTTATATTGGAAACATCTTCCTGAGTTTGTGAAAATTTAGGATTCACATAGCCCAGAGTTACCTGCCAAGGTCAGTTTCTCTTCTTGGATGGAATCGGCGGCACCATATTATAACTTGGACAAGATTAGGATTCATTCATTCAGAAATTCATACTAAACATGGACTATGTTCCAGGCTGTTATGTTGTTTTTCATTGTCCGGTTGCTAAGTCGTGTCTGATTCTTTGTGACCCCATGGACTGCTGCACGTCAGGCTTCCCTATTTCCCAGAGTTTGCACAAAGTCATGTCCGTTAGGTTGTGATACCATCCAACCATCTCATCCTCTGTTTCCCCCTTTGTTCATGGAATTCTCTAGACGAGAATACTGGAGCGGGTAGCCATTCGCTCTTCCAGGGACCTTCTCAACCAGGAATCGAGTCCAGGTCTCCTGCACTGCAGGTGGATTCTTTACCATCTGAGCCAGGAAGGAAGACACTGGTGGTCATGTCCAACTTCTTGCAACCCCATGGATTCAAGCCCTCCAGGCTCCGCTGTCCATGGGATTTCCCAGGCAAGAATACTGGAGTGGGCTGTCATTTTCTTCTCCAGGGAATCTTCCCTGAGCTGGGATCGAACCTGCATCTCCGGCACTGGCAAGCAGATTCTTTACCACTAAGCCACCAGAGAAGCCTGTCCAGGCTGTTCTAGGGGCTGGAAATAGAGGCAGAACAAGCTTGATTGGGCAGTTCCATTCTAGTAGTAGACAGGAGACGGTAAGCAACCCCAGAGAAAACGACCTTTTTGTAGGATTTACCTAAACCAGAGGAATCATATTGATTTTTGTTGAAATATCTGAGATCTAGGTTCTAAGTTCCCTTGGAGAACTTCATTTTTTGTTTTCACATTAAAATGTGGAAAACGAGCACAATGGTGGGGACCCATCCTATACTCCCAAAGTACTCTTAGGCTATTGTTCACATGGAGTGGCCCTGAAGAGCCAATTAAATAGTGTAGATTTCAGGGTTTATTCTAGATAATCTCTGTAGCAGACGAAGGCCTGACCTTACCATCTTCCACAGGGATGTTTCTGTAGACTTATTCCCTCCTCTCCATGCCAGAACATAGGAGAAGGGAGGTGGGCTATGGCTGAGGAGCTCATCGTAGAAGTATTTCTCTCTTCCTTTAACCTTGTTCCACTTGCCTTGTTTCTTATACAGCCTCCTTCCAGGCCTCCTGAATTTGCTTGCAATCATATTACACTCTTGACTTACTTTCAGGCTCAGTGTCAGGCTCTGACCGAGGTAATAAAATAGTATTTATCCTTTTTCCTGGCCCTTTGGGAAGCTGTTGATTTAGTTGGGGAGCATTTGCTGAATTTTAAGGTCATTCTGCATCATGGGAGTCTGAGGAAGTTGTTTAAGAGGTAAAAGACAGTTGTTGGTTTTGCTTTTTACCTGTGAATCCAGAAGTATAATCCGATTCATTTTCAGTAGACTGAAAAGCTCTCTCACAGGCGGAACTACATTTTCAGGAGATGCAGCTGAAAGTACTATTCAGTAATATCATAGGAAAAGATCATAGGTATAACTACCATTTATCAAAGGCCTGCCTTCTGATAATAACTTATACATATTAACTCTAACTCTTAAAATAACCCTGTGCAGTCAATACTGTTCCCATTTTATAGACATGTGAACAGAGACAAAGTACTTGTGCTCAAAGATGTATTAGGTGATGAATACAGAGAGCTGTCAGGTTTTAAAGGCTAAGAATTTTTTTTTTTAATTAGGTCTTATATCCAGAATAAAACTCCTAGGTCTTGAGTAGCAGTCTTCATTTTTCCAAGATTCTCTTCACTGACAATTATAAATGATCTTTTTCTCTGTTCTTTTTATTTAAGCACAAATTTATTTGAGCCCTTTCAAAAACAATTGGTATTTGTGGATTTAAATGTTTTAATTTACCTTTCCATTAAGCAATAAACTTTTAAAAATGTACTCAGATATTTTCTTAAACACTTAAGTAAAACACCAAGACTAATGGAATTAAATTCAGCAAGAGTGAAATTAAATATTTGCTTTATGCTTAAACCCCAAGTTATGTTTTCCCTTCACACCCTACCCCTGTAAAATGTCATCATACATTTTCCTATAATGAGAAAAAAACAAATCCTGTAAGTGGAAAAAAAGAAAAAAAGTTCAGTGTAGCCACAACAGACTCTTAAAGGCCTAAGTGCAGCTTCAAATCCCAACATTATATTCAAAAGGACACTGCTGAAGGTCTCCCAATGGGTGACACACTGGGCCTTGATCCTGGGGGATGGCATTTTGATTTTGATTGCTTTTCTATTGAGAGTTTAAAGCCATTCTCAGAATATTGTTTTCAAGGGATTTTTCTTGGCTAATGTTTGGGTAAAAATTATTTTTGTTCCTGCTGAAAGGCCTCTTTTCTACCAGAATTCAGAATAGAATATGACAAAGTTTTGGCTCCTGTATGTTTGTGACATTGCTGACAGTCATAACAAATACACTTTCCCAAACTTTATGACATTTTAGTAGGAAATTAAATGAAAGAAATCCATTTTACTAGCTTTTTTCTTCATTAAAAAGGATAACTTGTGGAAACAACATTTAGCAATTGGTTTCTATAATTCTAGGGAGTGTGTTAGATGTTTTGGCAAATATTGGCTAACATTTATATTAATGCACTCATGGGGTCACTTTTTTAAGTTATAGAGTTTGCCCCTTTAAAGATAATACCATGATTAATTTCACATATTTTGAACAGTTTTTTAAGGACCATATTTTCTCTCTCTTTTAGTGGAGTACTAAGGACCTGTATAATTTATCCAGTTTATGATACAGGATTATGATTATCATTAGCATCATTTATTAAACTACATACCATACAGAGATATTTAGAAGAAGCCATTGGTATGTTCACAGCTGTTGGTGCGTATCCCTGCTGGACAAGACAGCTATATTTTTAAGCTTTTGTGTTTGATTTTTAGGGTTTCTTTGATTTTTAATCTTTTGACATGACTTTAAATTTACCATTTTAACCATTTTTAAGTTTATAGTCTGTAGCATTAAGTAAATTCACATTACTCTGCAAAGTACCACTACCATTCATCTACAGAGCTTTCTCCTCTTCCTAAACTGAAGCCCATTAAACACTGACCTCCCCCTTCTTCCCTCTTCCCATTCCCTGGCAATCACCATTCATCCTACTGTCTCTATGCATTTGACTACTCTAGGGACTTCATATAGGGGGACTTGTATAATATTGTCCTCTTTTGAATGGCTTATTTCACCTAACACAATGTTTTGAAGGTTCATCAAAGTTACAATATGTGTCAGAATTTCTTTCCTTTAGAAGGCCGAATCGTAATGCATTAGATTTATATACCACACTTTGTTTACTCATTCATTTGTTGATGGATACCTGTGTTGCTTACACCTTTCAGCTATTGTGAATACTGTTGCTATGAATATTGTTGCAAAAATATCTGTTCATGTCCCTGCTTTTGCTTCTTTTGAATATATTCACAGAAGTGAATTGCTAGTTTCTATGGCTAGTTCTATGTTTAATTTTTTTGAGGTATCTTATTCTTACAGTTTTGATCTCTCACTGCCTTTTTATTATTCCTATTTTCAAGAAACTTTACCTAAATAGTTACACCTCTTTCTAGTTGTTTATTTTCTCTTAGCTGAAGAGGGATTTAGCTAACTTCTTTACAATTGTGCTAGAACAGAAGTAAATAGACTCTGAGAGACATTTAATTTAAAGTTCATCAGCTTTAGTATATAAATTTTATCATATATATTTTATCACTGAAAAGTTCTTTTATGTACATTCAAAGTATATAACCGAGAGTGTTACCAATGGCATTTTAGATAATTAAGACAGTAGAAGTGGTGACTTCTAGATAAGTAAGATGCTACAGTTACTTGAATTAAGATGTCTTAATGAAATTAAAAGATGCTTACTCCTTGGAAGGAAAGTTATGACCAACCTAGATAGCATATTAAAAAGCAGTGACATTTCTTTGCCAACAAACGTCAAGGCTATGGTTTTTCCTGTGGTCATGTATGGATGTGAAAGTTGGACTGTGAAGAAAGCTGAGCACTGAAGAATGGATGCTTTTGAACTGTGGTGTTGGAGAAGACTCCTGAGAGTCCCTTGGACTGCAAGGAGATCCAACCAGTCCATTCTAAAGGAGGTCAGTCCTGGGTGTTCTTTGGAAGAACTGTTGCTAAAGCTGAAACTCCAGTACTTTGGCCACCTCACGCAAAGAGTTGACTCATTGGAAAAGACCCTGATGCTGGGAGGGACTGGGGGCAGGAGGAGAAGGGGACGACAAAGGATGAGATGGCTGGATGGCATCATCGACGTGATGGACATGAGTTTGAGTGAACTCTGGGAGTTGGTGATGGACAGGGAGGCCTGGTGTGCTACAATTCATGGGGTCGCAAAGAGTCAGACACAACTGAGCGACTGAACTTAACTGACTGGTGCAAGCCATGATATATAAGAATTTAGAGAATTTCTTAATGGTGTGATCTTCATCCTCAGACTTTTGAGAAATTACCTTTACTAACCATTGCAGCATTTCAGCAAATGATCTTCCCTGAGTCCTTGCCTTTTCTACGGAAGCCAGACCTACCCAGCCAGTTACTTCATACTCCAGCTCAGATCAGGACATTTATCTTGGCTCCTGGTTATTTTCCTTCACTCCCACACTCCCACTCATGTTCTGGGTCCGTGTTTCCATCCAAAGTCTCTTGGATTCTGACCCATTTGGCTTTATTTCTTATTTCCACTTGCCTCTCATACTTGATGACAGAGAAAAACAGACCTCTGCAAAATAATACAGGAAGAATTATCATTATCTTCATTAGAAACTTCATAGAAAGCAAAACCAAAATAAAAAAAAGTCTTCCTTCTCCTGAAATGGAGAAGCTACTTTTTTGAGGAGTAATCATAGAAAATCAGTATGTCCCTTCTCCCTTTACTCATTCAATGACCACTTATTTACCTTAAAGAGCTTATTAGACACTGCTAGGTTCTGTGCCCACAAAAAATATGATCACCTCTATTCCTAAGTAGTTCATAGTTTCTTGGAGAAAGCACACATATTTAAAATAATGGTAATACAGTATGAACAACACCAAAGTAGAGATACACCTAGCTTCTCTGAAATTATTAATGTAAGTAGTGAGGGGAGTAGACAGAGAAGATTGAACCATAAGAAGCAATGCTGAAATTGAGTCTCAAAGAATTTGTTTTCTTGGTACGAAAGGAAGTTCAGGGCAATTCCAGGTAGGAAGGGTCAATATGTGCAAAAAGCATCAAGTTGTCATGAAATATGGCACAGTCAAGGAATCATTAGTTGTTTGACACAAGGTAATTTGGAGATGAAAGAGAGCGGTTAACAAAAGCTCGAGGAGAATGAGAGCTTCAGCTGGAGGTGAGAAAGAAGCATCTCTGCACCTGTGCCCAGTTAACAGTTAAAAGGTAATATGAAAATATCACAGGGTGCAAAGATCTGCCATATAAGACTTCATATTAGAATAGTACATTACCATGTGTAAAATAGAGCTAATGGGAACCCCTTACAAGCACAGGAAGCTGAGCTCAGTGCTCTCTGATGACCTAGAGAGTGGGATGGGGGGACGTGGGAGGGAGGTCCGAGAGGAAGGGGATATATGTATACATATAACTGATTCACTTCACTGTACAACGGAAACTAACACAACATTGTAAAGCAATTATACTCCAACAACAAACAAATGGAATAGCTGTAAGTCTTGGGAGTCCTATATCACTGCATCCTTTGATCTTTGTTGTGGCATGCAGGATCCAGTTCCCTGACCAGGAATCGACCTGGGGCCCTCTGTGTTGGGAGCTCCAAGTCTTAAATACAGGACCACCTGGGAAGTCCCTTGCATTCTTTGATCTTCGGAACTGGGACCTCTCAGGTTCCCCTTTATAGTATGCCCAGCTCCAGGTACTTCATCCAATGCTCACTCTGAGCAATAAGCTATTGCTTAGTTCAGTTCAATTCAGTCGCTCAGTCGTGTCCGACTCTTTGTGATCCCATGAATCACAGCATGCCAGGCCTCCCTGTCCATCACCAACTCCCGGAGTTCACTCAAACTCATGTCCATCGAGTTGGTGATGCCATCCAGCCATCTCATCCTCTGTTGTCCCCTTCTCCTCCTGCCCCCAGTCCCTCTGAGCATTGCTTAGTTTCTTATCATTAATTTATTATTAATTAATTTCACTTTCTTCAGATTTTTTCAGTGTAAGAGTGGCTTTGGATTAGTTTCTCAGTCCAACTGGTGACCTCACTCCAACTTTTTATATGAGGGATAAAAAGTCTTCTTAATACAGAATCCCAGAGGTAAACTGGCTTACCCTCAGGAACTCCAAATGCCATCCCCTGGTAGAAACGGATGCATTAACACATTCTCTGGTAGGCTGGGGTGTCCACTGGGAATGGACAATGTGATTGTCATTCCTGCACCTATCATGGGAAGGACTGCGGAAGTACATGGAAAGAGGCCCAGAGCCTCAGAAGTGAGGGAGGGTTTTCTCCTTACAACACTCTCTGCTCAACTTACTATAGGACTATCAGCTTTATCTTTACCCCTAATCCTCCAAAGGGCTTATTATACCTTGAATCATAGTTCTCATGATTCATTCTACTATCCAGTTACACACCAGAATACTACCCCTACCTCAGCTTTCTTTTCTTGTTTTCTATTTAAACTTCCCCCTATTACCTTCTGGTTTGTCTCAGCTTCATAACCTGTCAACAAAGCCTAACAGCCAAATATTGTTTATGATGGGCGATTTCATTCAGTCTAAGCTCTTATTCCTTTAGAGGGAAGATCATGGTATGTATGATTCATCAGGATACCAAAACATGGTTTCCTTGGGCTAGCTGCTATTTGACTTGTCTGATATTCGAATTCATGTCTTTGAAATTTCAGAGTTGGACTAGATGACCCCTAGGATCTGGGAGACTGTTTTATCCTATGACTCTGTAGTAGCTTGAAATGTTGGTTCTGGATCTCACCCCCTCCTATATCCACCAGGCATAGTTTCATTATGAATAGAGAATACTTCCTTACCCCTTGATCTCAGAGTTGGCCATGTGACTTCCTGAGAAAAGGAACAGAAGGTACAGTATTCCAGTTCTGCATCTTGAAGAAGCCTCCTTCTTCGAGTTGACCAAAATTTTGTTCAAGTTTTTCCTTCAACAGCTTATGGAAAAACCCAAAGAAACTTTTTGGCCAACCCAATATTTCTGCCATTGTTGTGATAATAGTTTTCCCTGGGTAACCTGCCAGTCCCAAGAGGAAGCAGAGAGATATGTGGCATATAACCTTACACAAGCCACTGCTATCTGAAGTTGAGCCTTCTCAGCCACTTGACATTTGTGAACAAGAAGTCAATGGTTATTGTTGTGTGTCACTGAGATTTTGAAGTTGTTATGAAGTATTATTATGGGGATACCTAACAACCTCAGCCTCCAGGGTAGGAAAGTTTTACATGTAGTAGACTTAATAAATACTGATTGAATGATATTGTTACTGAGAATTGTTTCATTGTATCTGTTTCACATGAAACACAAGGATCAAAGTAAAATGTCTTCTGGATTACAAATATTATCTAAAAGCTATCTTAAAGCTTTTCTGTAAGGGAAAGTGGAGTAGTAAAAATATATTTTGCTAGACATTTCCTAAAGTACTGTTACTCCTGCAACCACACTCAACCCCATGTCTAGCCAGTACATGTCTGTCACCAGTTCTTAGAGACTCCACTCCATGCAAGGCCCTTCAGAAGTTTCTCAAATGACTTTGTAATTTTCCCAGCTGGTTGTATTGGGCCATTCTGACCTAGCTCATTTGTGGGAGAAAAGAGAGACTACTAAAGAGATGAAGGCTTTTAATGAGACTCTTTCACTGGAGTCTTCACAAATTAGGTCAGTTACAATCTGATAAAAGCAAGAGTTAGTCTGTAGTGGATAATTAGGAAATTGCACTGAGATAGAGGACAGCCTCTTCAAAATGACTTCTAATACCTACATGAGTGTTTTTTTGTTTTGTTTTTTTTTTTTTTGAGCAAGTGACAGTGCTGAGCAACCCAGAGTTTAGGAGCTGTTGTGGTACAAGGAGGCTGGGTATTAGGGATCATGGAAGAGACGTCTTTATTGTGAGTTCCATTTCAGACCAAGGATCTGAAAAAGTATATACCTGATTCTTTGAAGTGCCCTTCGAGGGGAAAGGGTAATATCACAGGTGTGTTTAGCAACAAGGATGCTGAAACTCAGAAAAGAGAAGAAATTGGCAGAAATTCTCCCTACACCGATCAGTAACATGCTGGCTACTTTCTACATTACAGTGTGAATAAAGTATTTTTTTTTTATTGATTAGCTATAACAAGATCTGTACTATACTAAAAGATCAAAGGATGATTGACTATTATAGAAACTACTACTAGTAGCAAGTACAATTTCATGAATTCTTATGATTTTCAGTCTTTATTATTTCATTTAATTTTCATAATTTTACTATGATTATAATATTTTTTCCATTTTTCAGCTGAAGAAACTGAAGTCCAGGGGGAAAAAAGTTATTTTCTTTCACATTCACAGGAACAGAAACATCAAACATGGGTGCTAGCTTTTAGAAAAAGGAGTTTTCTCAGGATAGCTGATTGGAAAAATGATATCTGGGAGATGAGAACAAAATAAGCGGTGTAAGGTCAGCTAGGAGAGGGAAGAGTTGACCATGAAGGGTCTAAAGGGGGAGTCTCAAACTTTTTATGTAGAGGGTTTCAAGAGCTATATGCTCTCTGATGCAACTACTCAACTCTGCCATGCAGTATGAAAGCAATCACAAAAATGTGTAATCCAATGGACATGGATGGTTGCAATGAAACATCATATGTTCAGATGCTCAGTCATGTCTAACTCTTTGTGACCCTATGAACTGTAAACCACCAGACTCCTCTGTCCATGGGATTCTCCAAGTAAGAATACTGGAGTGTATTGCCATGCCCTCCTCCAGGGGATCTTCCCAACCCAGGGATTGAACCTGTACCTTCTGTGACTCCTGAATTGCAGCCAGATTATTTACCACTGACTGAGCTACTGGGGAAGCCCAAAGCATCATATGTGGACACCTAAATTTGAATTCATCAGAATTTTAATATCACAGAGTATTATTATTTTCTCTTTTTAAAACTAAAAATATAAAGCTATTTTTAGGATGCAGGATGCACAGAAACAGGTGGCAGGCTCAATTTTTCTTGTGATTTGCAGTTTTCTGACTCCTGGTCTAGTGTCTAGCAGTACATTTGTGTACATATGTATATATTTAATGAGTAAATTAATTAAATTTCTGCAGTAGGAAGTGGAAAGTACATTGTCACTGAATACTAGTTAAGCAGGGAAATCAATGGAAACTATATTTTGTATCCATGTCAGAATCAGTAGAAGATATAGGTATGATGCACTGTTATATCATACAGAATAATTTTTGATCTTTACTAAAAGCCTTGATGAAAACTTTGAGATCTCCATAATCTTTTTTTAATATATTTTATTTTTATAAATATTGTTTGATGTGGACCACTTAAAAAGTCTTTTCTGAATTTTTTCCAATATTGCTTCTGTTGTTTATGTTCTGATTTTTTTCTCTCCAAGCCATATGGGATCTTAGCTCCCCAACCAGGGACCTGCAGCCCCTCTGCCTTGGAAGATAAAGTCTTAATTGCTGGACCACCAGGGAAGTCCCTGAGATTTCCTAAATCTTTGTGTACTTTGGTTTTCTCCTAATGTAATGTGGATAAGAATACTTACTCTCTACGTCAGGTTCTCTGAGACTAGTGTGTTAGTTGCTCAGTCGTGTCTGACTGTTTGTGACCCCGTAGACTTCCTCTTCCATGGAATTCTCCAGGCAAGAATACTAGAGTGGGTAGCCATTGCCTTTTTCAGGGGATCTTCTTGATCCAGGAATCAAACCTGGGTCTCCTGCACTGCAGGCAGATTCTTTACTGTCTGAGCCACCAGGGAATGACAGGGCTCAGGATATGCTTGTCCTCACAGCTATAATTTACCCTGGTAAAAAGATACAAACTAAAATCCTAAAGGGAAAAGGCACATGGCACAAAGTCTAGGAAAACCAGGCACGGGCTTCCATTTCTCTCTCCTAGTGGAGTCACACAGGACGTGCTTAATTCTCTCAACGGTGAGTTATGACAACACATGTTTGAAGTTGCCCACTGGGGAAGTGAATAAGAGCCTCAATACCTAGGCTTTTAATTCCAGGTTAGTGTAACACATAGATGTCCTCAGCCTGGCATGCATCAAGCTCCGGACACCCAGAAGGAAAGCAGATATTCAACATAAACAGTATTGCATAAGCAATTTAGGCACAGTGAGCTACTCTTACCAACTTTGGAAATAGTGGGAACCTTCCTAAAATCCAAGTTCCTAGATGCCAGTCAAGGGTGAAACTTATAGGTAGACCTTTCAGAGAATAACAGTCAAGAAGATGCCTAGTAAACTCTTTTCCGCATACTCTCCCAAAGTGGGGAGGATTATGTGAAATAATGTATTATGCTTAAATTATGCTTGGCAGAGAATGAACCCACAAAACAGTATATTTTACTCCCAGCAGACTGACAAGGAGGCAAAGAGGGATAAAGAGAAAGTTTCACAGAGTTGCAGATATGGCAGGATATATTTCTGGATATATTTGTGTGTTATGCATTATTACACATCCATATAACCTCATGGGAAAATGTCATTAATTCCACCTGTCAAGCTGTAGCAATTAAGATATGACCTTCCTAGGAATCTCTTGAGCATTATGCCTTATTGCCCAGATACTTAGGTTCACACACAAGAGACAATGTCATCCTGATATACAGAATTCCTGTTGATAGTAGAGGATACTCACGCCCCATGGACTTCTATAAATTTGAAGATTTGTTTGAAACTAATGAAGAAGAAAGGGCCTCGTGCTCTAAATTTCCACTGAAGGGAACATCCAAATCATTGTACAATAATAATTGGCAAGTTTACATCTGTGGGCTCTTTCAGTCTGACTATGTGCCTTTCTCTCTACCAAGGAAAGCTGAATATGGAATGGATCTACTACTGGCTCAGTCATTGTATTGCTCATAACTGGCACCAAGAAAGGATACAAATGAACTATTACACACTTATTGTGCTTTGTATGAGGGAGTAAGCCAGGACATTGTTTTGTGTTGTAGAAAGTCCATTGATTCTAAATTGATTCATTAAAGGCCCAAGATATCAAAGTTTCTCCTTTAGTCTATTGTGATATTGCTAACCCTTAATTACCCGCCAAGACATTTTTCAATTTATGGCTACATTAGATGCTAATTTTTGATATCAGGCAGATTTTCTCCTGCCATCAGAATATTTTCCATCATGTTAAAATTTTTTTAGACAATAGAAAATGCTTTAGAAAGTAAAATATTTAAAAATAAATCTTTGGCATAAAATACCATACAAATTATTAACAAGATAGACAGAAGAGGCTTATAGTTTTATTTATTTATTTTGATTGTCCACAGTCCTGATGCTGATTTTTGAGTCGACCATGAGTTTTTTCTAAAAACATGTGTTCTTAAAGGAAAACAAAAAATTCTGTTCTTTACACTTAATAAACCAATTATCCTCTAATAACAGAGATGTAACTTAAGATTCCATTAGTATTTGCAATGAACAGTTTTTCCTTCTTTGGTCAGCTAATGAATCTCCTAAATGTTGAGAAATTGGTACCAAACTAAAGATCATCAGCTCTCTAATAATCCAGTGCATTTCTGAAAAAATATTAATTTCCAAACCTTCACTGCTTCTTAGAAGGCAGAGCTTTAAGCCACTGCACTGTTACCTCTCAGAAAGATAGCAATATTGTCCTCCTCTCCTGGATGAGATTTTGTGTTGTTTTACTAAATAACAATTATGTTCTAGATTGCTAATTATTTTCTTTTTAAGAGCCTGCTTTAATTATTCAAGGACTTTAAAAAATCCACTTGAGTGAAGACTCAATAACATAGCACATCTAATTCTATGATGTACAATTTAACGTAGATTACATGCTTCTTCATCATCTTAAATCTCTTACTGAATTGTAGGCAAGGAAATCTAATCATCAGAAAAATAATATTGATTAGACAATGAAGAGAATAAATTATTTATCCAATTTTTAGACTATACTTACCAAATGGTTCCAGAACCAGTCAGGATAGCTTGGATACAGCCAATAATGCTTATAGAAATAACTACTTGTTCCTGACATGTACAGAATGACAGAAGCAATGCAATTTGAAAAATTAAGAAGCAATAAACGATAAATCTTTTGTGACCAGTTAGGGTATCCTTTATGCAGAGGCCTGTATACACATATCATTTAATTTGAAAATTTCAGTTATGAACTCATTATATTTAGCAACTTACATTTTAAGTGGGAAGTAGATCCCGATTTTAACCTTGTGACATTTTTCTGAGATTGGCCTAGGGACTTGGAGTCTTGCTTGTCAAGGGAGTAGGGAAGGAGATATGATAATCATACAAACCCAGCTATACAGAGAGGGTAACAGGAAGTAAAGCAATGTGAAATGGATGTGCCCTTGGGTGTAAGAAAGTAAATTATATTTTAGCTTTACTGACAAACATTTCTATATGTATAATAGGAAAGATCATTTTTGGGTTTGACAAATGATCATATCGGTATTTAACCGGGGTTATAACTGACAGATTAAATCCCATAGGCGAATTGAAGGTCAATTTCAATACCAAAACCTTGGTTAGTGAAGTAGAGAGTGGTTTCATTTATCTTCAAAGATGTGCTTAATGGAGTGTTCCTACCTTATTGATTTAACTAGATTCAAGATCAAACTCATTTTATTAAAGTCCATGTAGGTTTGTTGCAAATGTTCACTTAGTTATCCAATTAAAATCTGACGTTAGGCTATCTGTCACTCTCAGCATGAACACTCAAGACTTGCTTTTACCTAGGAAGTCCACTTTTAGGAACATATCCTGATATGCTTGCACATTTGCAAAGCGGTATATGTAGTAAGATGTTTCAGTATTTGCAATAGTAAATGACCTAAATGTGTAGCAGGAGAGGTCTGTTTAATAGTTCATGGTACAATGAAATACTCTGGCAGAATTAAAAAATACTTAGACAGCTCTATATGTCCAATGTGAAATGATTTTCATAATATTTTAAGTGAAAACTATTATGCAGAATTTTCCACAGTTTATTGTGATCCACGCAGTCAAAGGCTTTGGCATAGTCAATAAAGCAGAAACAGATGTTTCTCTGGAACTCTCTTGCTTTTTCGATGATCCAGTGGATGTTGGCAATTTGATCTCTGGTTCCTCTGCCTTTTCTAAAACCAGCTTGAACATCTGGGAGGGATTGGGGGCAGGAGGAAAAGGGGACGACAGAGGATGAGATGGCTGGATGGCATCACCGACTCGATGGACTTGAGTCTGAGTGAACTCTGGGAGATGGTGATGGACAGGGAGGCCTGGCGTGCTGCAATTCATGGGGTCGCAGAGTAGGACACACTGAGCGACTGAACTGAACTGATTATGCAGAAATCTGCATTACATTCAGCCATTTGTGTTCAAGTCTATTTTAACACTTATGTACGAATATATATATGCTCAGAATGCATAGAATATCTTTAGAAGAATACACGGTTATTGGTAACAATTATTAGCCCTTGGGAGGTGAAAAGTTGTTGAAGACCAAGGAAGACAGGGAGATTGAAATTTCACCATATATGTTATTTTAGCCCTTTTGACTTTTGTAATGTATATGTATTATCTACTCAAAACATTGTTTTAAGAAAATTTACCTGCCTAGGAAGAGCAAATGGACTTGTCACCTGTTCTCCAGAATACTTTCTTCATATTTTTATCACCTCATTTACCAAACTGTCTCCTGCTAAGGATTTCCTGTTGAATCCCCTTGCTAGTGTGTGAGCCTCTTAAGGCTAGAATTGTTTTATGCATTTTAGCACACTCAGGATCTACACAATCTGGCATGCGGTAGGGGTTCAATAATGTCTGAATGAAGGTATGAATTTTTATATGCCTTGGTTCTCTTCAGTTACTGTTTTTAATTTTAATTTTATTGTTTTATGATAATTTATAAACAAAGTTGGAGGAGAAAATGGCAACCCACTCCAGTATTCTTGCCTGGGAAATCCCATGGACAGAGGAAACTGGCAGGCTATAGTCCATGGGGTGGCAAAAGAGTCGGACATGAGCAGCTAAACAACAACAAAAAGTAATAGCTTTAACTTATATAGTACGAAAGCATATACTGAAAAGCAGAAGTCTTCTGTGCCCATTCTGTCCCTTTTTGTAGGGAAAGCCACTCTTCCTTTTAACTATATCTTCTGATATTTACCTCCATATCTCTAAATAATAACCTTATACTGATCCTTACTGATTTGTGAGCTTCAGTCACCATCTGATGATTTCTTGGTATAGTACTTGAGGACTACTTACTCACTGACTCCTACTGAGTCCCATCTCCACCCCTTTTTCTCATTATAATTATATTACTGTCTTCAGTTAAATCAATTAGTTGCTATTTACATTCCTATGACTGCTGCTGCTGCTGCTGCTGCGTCGCCTCAGTCATGTTCAACTCCGTGTGACCCCATAGACAGCAGCCCACCAGGCTCCCCTGTCCCTGGGATTCTCCAGGCAAGAACACTGGAGTGGGTTGTCATTTCCTTCTCCAAAGCATGAAAGTGAAAAGTGAAAGTGAAGTCACTCATTCATGTCCAACTCTTCACGACCCCATAGACTACAGCCTACTAGGCTCCTCCGTCCACGGGATTCCTATGACTAGGTAGCTATTTTTTACAATGGAGGTAAGTAATGATATGATTATATTTTACACAGCTTTTATTTTTTACTAAAGTTAAACTTTTTTAGTTTGCAGTTTTAAAAGTTTTTTTTTCCTTTATACTTATGAATATTATATTCCAAATGCAAAGATTTTGTCAGTTTCTTATAATAATTTTTCTAAATGTTCACAGTTCCAAATAGTGCATCAGATCCATTTCCCCCTGGACACCTCAATCCTGAGCCTTCCAACCTCCTGCCCTAGAATGGATTACTCTCTAGATTTGATGTGCAGCTGTCATCTGAACTTATGCTTTCTGACCCTGTGTAGAATTTCCTATATCCTGGATAATAAGCCCATCAGTTCAGTTCAGTTCAGTCGCTCGGTTGTATCCGACACTTGCAACCCCATGAACCGCAGCACGCTAGGCCTCCCTGTCCATCACCATCTCCCGGAGTTCACTCAGACTCACGTCCATCGAGTCCGTGATGCCATCCAGCCACCTCATCCTCTGTCATCCCCTTCTCCTCCTATCCCCAATCCTTCCCAGCATCAGAGTCTTTTCCAATGAGTCAACTCTTCACATGAGGTGGCCAAAGTACTGGAGTTTCAGTTTTAGCATCATTCCTTCCAAAGAAATCCCAGGGCTGATCTCCTTCAGAATGGACTGGTTGGATCTCCTTGCAGTCCAAGGGACTCTCAAGAGTCTTCTCCAACACCACAGTTCAAAAGCATCAATTCTTCGGCACTCAGCCTTCTTCACAGTCCAACTCTCACATCCATACATGACCACTGGAAAAACCATAGCCTTGACTAGACAGACCTTAGTCGGCAAAGTAATGTCTCTGCTTTTGAAAATACTATCTAGGTTGGTCATAACTTTCCTTCCAAGGAGTAAGCGTCTTTTAATTTCATGGCTGCAGTCACCATCTGCAGTGATTTTGGAGCTCAAAAAAATAAAGTCAGACACTGTCCACTGTTTCCCCATCTATTTCATTTTCCATGATGATAATGATATTCAGCACTGTTTACATGCATGGACTCACTGAATGCTTGTGAAGTAGGTACTATTATTATCTCCATTTTACAGATGAGGAAATTAAGGTATATAACAGTTAACAATTTTCATAGTGACACACAGCTATTCAAATCCAGGATTCTGATTCCAGGATCTATGCCTTGTATCATTTTAATACGCTGCCTCTCATTCTCAAGATATGTTTTAACTATATATTAAAGAGTATTTAGAGGGTGCATGTCACCTCTAAATACTTTTTGAATCCCTGCATGTCAGAAAATGTCATTATATTATGCACATGATTTATTGATATATTAACTAGGTATAGAATTTTGTTTTGACTCAGAATTTTGGAAGTATCATTTAGCATCAATGTTTCTTTTAAGAAATATAGTGCCACTGACTCCATGTGTATAACCTGTTTGTAAATAATCTCTGTAACCCCTTAGAAACTCCTGTTTAGCTCTTGAGTTTTGAGCTCTGATGATGATTTCCCTTCATTCATTTATTTTTTTGGGTAATTAGTAGCCCTTTCAATCTATAAACTTTATGTTTGGGGGCCTCTAAATTTTTCCTTTATTTATTTATTTATTTATTCTTTTTACTATTTTCTTCTCTGTTCTTTTAATTTAACTCTTTCTTCATAAAAAGGTTTATTAGTCTGTGTCCTTAGAGATTCCTTTTCTTATTTGTCTGAGTCCTTCTCTTTCATGCTGGAGGCTTTGTTCAAATGTCTGATGATCTTGGATGTCCCTTCATATTTAAGAGTGAAGGAACAGATAGAGATTTATTGGAAGTTCAATGATGATCATGATGCTGATATGTCTTGAAGAGGGCTTAGGGATGAAGTTTATCAACTCAGCATTTACTCCAATGTGCTGAGTCTACTCATTAAGGTAGATGCCTCCCATGGTGGTTTTGTGCAAGAATTTTTTTTTTTTCCAGAATCTCTGCAGGTTATCTGGAGAATATTCTAGTCTTTTATCTGTTTAGACTTCTGAAACTAAGGGGATTGGCTCAGTAAGGGAGCTGGGATTTCCACTGTTGAGTGACATTTACCCACCTTCAGTCTCCACCATATACATGCCCTTTCCTGAATAAATTTCTCCAGAGCGTAACTCTTATTCTTCCACTGAGGGAAGGAATCCTTGCCCAGTTGTAAGAGAGAGGAAGAGACCTAACTACTCTGATTCATAGACTTTTCACTAATGCTCTCCTCATATCCAACTTGTCTCCTCATTGCTCCTTCCATGATTCTTGCACTTCTAAATCCTATACTTTTTCAGAGTTCTGTGGAATGATTCTCTTTTTTATCATCAGTATCCTCTCCTCAGGACCTTGGGTTTCAGCTCCCTGCTCTTTTAAGGTATTTATAATTAATCAATTCATTTACTTTTAATCTTCCAGATATGTATTGATATCTCAGTTTCCTTTCATATTCTCATCATTATTATAGTTTTTAAATCTCTCATTCTTTAGGTTGGGATGGGGATAGAGATCAGCACATGTATTTAATATAAATCATTTCACATCGTGTATTTTTAAATGATGTCTTGGCTAGCAGAGTCATTAGAGCTACTGGTCTGGATCGCACGAAAGAGGTCATTGTTGAACTCTTTCCAAACTAGCTCATATCAGCCCATTATTCTCATTCTTCATCTCACTCAAGAGAAGCAAGGTGTTTAAGAAGATAGAAACTGTGGATAAACTCTGCTGGTGTCTAAGACCTTTCAGTTAAGTAAAAGAATATGGTAGGTGAATTTATGACTCACATCACTGAGAAAAGTAATGAAAACAACATATGTTCTAATACAAAAAGAACATCTTCCTACCAAAATGATATATTAGTATGGCACAGATAAAAATACACCCTAATTTCTCCTCACTTGCTATTTCATCGATGGTACATTTTTTTTTAATTATCACAGTTTTATTAAAAATGAAACTATAGTAAAAATTTTATGGTACCTATGTTTTTTCTTCCCATGTTACTAGATTCAATTATGAAATTTGTAAGCATTTTTAGTTGTGCTTTTTCTGTCCAGTATCAAATTTCTTATATATTTGAAAATACTTTTCTATGAAATCTTTAAAAACAATTTTGTGACCCTTAAAACATATGCAAGGTATTTTAATATCAAATTCTTATTTAAGTTTTCATTCAATGTGGAGACTACAACACTTTAGAAGATTAGAAAAAGTAAACATGAAAGAGGGCAGTATTTGTTTTAAGTGTTGGCTAATGAGATTGAAGGAGAAAGATGAAAGAAATGAGTTCCCTTTTGTGTCTATAGAAGGATGAGGGGAGAAAAGGAAGGAAAATCTTAATTGGTTAGTTTTTTTTTTAATTCAAGGTCTTGATTTTGTGGGATAGGAAAATTTGGGGCTTAAAAACTCTTAGCCAATTTCATAGGAGAGATATATTTTCAAATTGAATTGAGGGGAAAGGTCTTTTGAGGTTAGTAAGAAGCATCCATAAGTGAGCTGAGACAGCAGCTTTTACCCCAGGCTATTTCAAAAATCAAAAGCAGAGCTAAGAATAGAGGTTCGTAATGGCCAGTCCAGTTTTCCGACCACAGGCACATGCCCTCTGGTCCCCAAGTCTGCTTAGAGCATCATTTTAGAATGTGCCATGGTTGAATATCTCTAAAGAGACTGTGAGTCACTTCCATACTCAACCACAAATTTTTTTTTTAATTCCCTTGGTTGATTATTAGATTGAAAGCAAAGCTGAGGCAAAGACCAAGGACAAGGTTTCTGATTCAAGAAGGTGAATAGAGAATTCAGTACATGTCAAATCCTCTCTCATCTGGTCCAAACTCATTAAAAAATACTGGATAAATACTTATAAAAATTTAGAAAACACATAAATATTTCAAACTCTGGGAAAGGGAAATCTCCAGAGACCACAGGTAGAAATATTGTTTTAAAAAGAGAGAAATCTATGGGAATAAGTAGGAACTGAACTTCAGAAACATTAAATAGCCTGAGTTTCCCTAACAGAGCCTGAATACTGGGCACCACACCACCGATGCTGGGGCCTCCATGAAACTACTTTGGATTTACACAGATGATGATCTCTTGGGTTCCTGAGAAGACTTAGGAATCTACACTTCCAACACAGGAATCATTGACCAATCTGAACAAAATTAAAGCAAATACTTTTAATATCTTTTAAAATATAAAGAATTGAATGGGAACACCAGAAAAGTACAGGGGATAATAAAACAAGAAATAGTGAAACAAAAAGCAGGTGTATTGAGAACTGCCATTAAAATTCTTAGAGCTTAGTAAAACAGTTATTGAAATAAAAAGGAATGCAGCTATATGCATTGAATAGTAGACTGGAAACAGTTGTGAGAAGAGGCTAATGACCTAGAAGAACGTAGCCCAAACATATAGAAAAGAAAATGTGAATGGAGACTTAGGAGACACAGATTTAGAAAGTCCATCATACATGCGCTGCAAATTCAGAAAGGAGGAAATAGAGAATGAAAGAGAAATAGAGCTTTAAAAGATTATGATTGAAAATTCTCCAAAATATAAGACATAAATCTAGAACTGGAAGCAACTTTTGGGTACTGAGCTAGAAAAATGGCCAGCAAGGCTAAAGGAAAAATTTTTGAAAGTAGAGACTGGAAATAAACATGATTTTACCTATGCTTTTTAAAAAATTTCATGGTTTTACCTCTATTTTTAGCATGTTTAGAGCAATGCCTGTAGCATAGTTGCTAATAAAACATTTATATTAAAGTGTTGTCACTGATTTTGTTGAGTTCCCAAGGATTTAGGAAGCCTAATTCTCTTTGACAGGACAAGTATCCAAAGAGGAAGGTAACTCTGAAAGTGAATGCTATAATGGGTGGGAAAGAAGGAAGGCCAGGGAAAACCAAACGTGATAGGGGTTAATGCCAATGCACAATTCAGAGAAGCTTAGCGCCAATAGTGCGGAGAAGGCAATGGTGGCCCACTGCAGTGCTCTTGCCTGGAAAATCCCATGGACGGAGGAGCCTGGTGGCCTGCAGTCCATGGGGTCGCTCAGAGTCAGACACGACTGAGAGACTTCACTTTCACTTTTCACTTTCATGCATTGGAGAAGGCAATGGCAACCCACTCCAGTGTTCTTGCCTCGAGAATCCCAGGGACAGGGGAGCCTCGTGGGCTGCCGTCTATGGGGTCGCACAGAGTGGGACACGACTGAAGCGCCTTAGCAGCAGCAGCAGCGCCAATAGTGCAACAGCAGTAGAGACACCTGTCATGGTCAGGAATATAAGCCTTGAGTTATGATTCTTTAATTCTGGGGAAAATATGGAGTCTGCATCCAGATAGCAAGCTCTGGAAAGAAGCGTAAAATGCTGCAAATATATATTTGAGATAGAAAGCTAACTAGAACAAAGACCAGAAATGTGAATCTCCTAGTAGCAGCAGAATTAAGTACAATATGACAAGTTTTTTTTGAGGTGGGATTGGTGTTTAAGTGAAACCACAGTTGTTTTGAACAATTGGTTTTAAGACGCACAATATATAAACTTTCCTCAAAGACAGCTTAGCTCAGAGTTCTACTCACATGTTGTTTCCTGCCTTTGACTCTCTGTTCCTTTTCCTACTCAAGTCAGTCTGGCTGATGCCCTCAACATTTTATTAAAAATATCCATTCTAATTCACCAATAACTTTTAAAATCAGCTTCTCAACATCACTTCACAAAGTTGAGCACATTGTGTTTATTTAAGTGAAGTGAAGTGAAGTGAAGTCGCTCAGTCGTGTCCTACTCTTTGCGACCCGTGGACTGTAGCCACTAAGCTCCTCCATCCATGGGATTCTCCAGGCAAGAATACTGGAGTGGGTTGCCATTTCCTTCTCCAGCGGATCTTCCCGATCCAGGGATGGAACCCAGGTCTCCCACATTGCAGGCAGACGCTTTAACCTCTGCACCACCAGGAAGTGTTTATTTAAGAGGACCCTTTATTCCATAGGCTTCTGCTACATGGAACTTTCATTGATTTTCCTCCTACTTATGGAGCCACTATTCCTCAGCCCTCCTCTACCATCTGATTTTATTTGGGAAGTATATGTATATATTACTAAACTATAGATAGATATATAATTATGTATATAAAACTCATAGATATGACACATAAATGCAGTGTCAAATTCAGGACATGTATACTGTCTAATGAATGTGCTTGGCATATAAGTTCTTTCTTGAAATGTTAGAATGACAGCTGAAAACTCTACAAAAGGAAAAATGATAGGGATATACAGTCTATGAATTTTAGATAATACAGGGAAAAACCCTTAAATTTTTATTCAGGAAATGTTACTTTTAAATATTCTTACTTTAATCAATAAAGATTAAATCCAAGCTGAAAACTCACATCATACAAGGTTTTGCTAACATATTCAAAGGGCTTCCCTGGTGGCTTAGTGGTAAAGGATCCGCCTGTCAATGCAGGAGACACAGGTTCAATCCCTGGGTTGGGAAGATTCCCTGGAGGAGGAGATGACTACCCACTCCAGTATTCTTGCTGAGAAATCCCAAGGACAGAGAAGCCTGATGGGCTACAGTCCATGGGGTTGCAAAGAGTTGGACACAACTTAACAACTAAACAACAATAGCATATTCAATGTCACAACCTTTCCTAAGTATTAGATTTAGGCTTTGTCCTGGATCCCTCTTCTCTCCTCACTCTGTATTCTCACTCTAGATGAGACTGTTGAACATTACCTATATACTAATAGCTCCCCAATTTATATTTCCAGTCAAGAGCTTTCATCTGAGTTCCAGGACTGGCCAGCTACCAACATGCCATCACCATTGAATTGTCTCACAGGTGTTGCAAATATGTTCAAAACTGTATTACTGCAGTTACCTCACTTCCCTTGCTGTGTCAGGATCTGACCCTGTGGTTAACTTGCTAGCCTTGTTCCACTGGTAACCTGATCAGGGTAAAATGTCAACCAGATTTTTAGGCAGAATTGCTTATGATAAAGTGACCCTGGCCTCATGAACTGGCTCTTACTAGGGGCAACTCTGCATACATACCTGATGTGGACATCAAAGCTTTGGGCGTTCCTAATGTGATGATTCCTGTAACTGGACACGTCCCCTGCACGACTGTGGCATCTACTGCCTAGAGTTACCACATGTGACCCTGAAGCTCTCAGGCCCCTGGGAGTTTCTAAGGACTGCAAATACAACAAAATTATCAAATATGAAGCACCTACTTCTTCAGTGGATTTAATACCTAACTTAAAATTGGTTCTGTTAACAGAAAACAGAAATATGGGAGATTAAATTATCACAATTCATTGTCTTAAGAGCTGTCCCTGTGATGGGAATAGGATGCAGACATGTCGGTGTCAGCCTAACTGGGTGTTGATGTGAACCCCGCTGGGTTCTGACCACAGCCCTGAGTTGGTCAGCTGCCATCATTTGGGCACAGAAAATGCTGCTCCATTCTCTCACATGTAAGCAGCTGCTGTGACTGGTGTCACCAAACCTTTTTCTCTCTCGATTGTCTTATCACTTAATCATTTGAAAGATGATAAGACACCTCTGAAATACTGTAAAAAAAAAAAAAAAAAGGATAAAAATATAAATATCTGTGTAGGTTACCAGTAAGGCAGTCATGAAAAATGCTTCTGTAGCCTAGTGCCTTTTTTGTTGTTTAGTCACTAAGTCATATTTGACTCTTGCGATCCCATGGACTGTAGCTCAGTAGGCTCCTCTGTCCATGGAATTTCCCAAGCAAGAATACTGGAGTGGGTTGCCATTTTCTTCTCCAGGGAATCTTCCTGACCCAGGAATCGAACCTGCAGGCAGATTCTTTATTGTTGAGTCACCTGGGAAGCCCCAACATACTGTCTTAGAAAGAAAGAAACCACCATGGTTTTTTTTGTTGCACATTTAATGGAGGAGAAAAAACTAAAATCCTCAAATATATGTGAAACAGATTTCAATGATTTAGTGGAGAGTTATTACTTTAAAAAAATCACATTATTCCTCCTCCTCATTTACAGATTTTTGAGGCAGGAACTTCCTGATCTTTTGTACGATATAGAAATAAAAGGAAATTATTTCAGTCATGTGTTACACTGTTCCTCCAGGCTTCTCTAACAGAATCCTAATCTTTTCATTCTCAATGCATAACACACTTATATACTCTTTCTGGTTTTGTCTGTTGAGTCAGTTTATGGATTATATGGCAAAGTCTGTTTCAATATCTGGAAGAAATATTTTGCTTTAGTGTACTTACTAATAAACTAATATAGTATACATCAAACTTAATTAGATTATCCAGTTCAGTCTCTAGATGTAGTCCAGATAACTTTTGGTCCTTTCAGAAAATAACAAGTCAGCTGTTAGAAGAAAAAGATTTTACACTACTGAGAATATTTTGAATGTATTTGCTGATTAAAATATTTAAAAAATTAATCATATACCAAAAATGAAACTCAGAACTTATTATAATTATTTTGATCAAAGACAAAATATTTAGGCAATGACAACAGCAACAAGGGAAAACTTGACAATACCTAAACAATCAAAGGACACAGTCATAAACGAGCTGCAAATTACTTCCAGATGCAGACTGTAAGCCATGTGCTAATAATACATAAAATCTAATTATCAGAGAGTTTAAATGAAATATTACTTTATAAGTACATAAAATATATACTTTATAAATATATAAACATACAATTTTATAAATATAAAAATTTTATTTTATAAATTTTTCATAAATACAGCAATGAAGCTTTCAATTCTTGCAGAGTCATGAGAACTCACTAGGTGGAATTATTTGTGTGGAAACACATTTATTTTCTTGGCTACCCAGAGTACAGTGGCACTAAGGTAGAAGCATGCATCAATTGCTTGTTTTTTTTCCATGTGCCAGAAGGTAGTTTGGTCCAGGTGTTGATGAGTCTAAATAAACCCTGGAATTTCCATGCTGGGATTTCATAGCCCACACTCCAAAGTTTCTTCAAGTTAAAAAAAAAATGTAATGAGAACCTGCCTTTGTCCATTAGGGATGCCATAATAAAATATTGTAGACTGGGTGGCTCAGAGCAACATAGTTCTAGAGGCTGAGAAGTCCATGATCAAGGTTTTGATTTGACAGACCTTTGTCAGCCAAGTGATGTGTCTGTGTTTTAATATATCGTCTAGGTTTGTCAGAGCTTTTCTTCCAAGGAGCAAGCATCTTTTAATTTCATGGCTGTGGTCACAGTCTGCCGTGATTTTGGAGTCCAAGAAAATAAAATCTACCACTGTTTCCACTTTTTCTGCTTCTGTTTGCCATGAAGTGATAGGACCAGGTGCCATGATCTTAGTTTTCTGAATGTTGAGTTTTAAGCCAGGTTTTTCACTCTCCTCTTTAAACTTCACCAAGAGACACTTTAGTTCCTCTTCATTTTCTGCCATTAGGGTGGTATCATATACATATCTGAGGTTTTTGATATTTCTCCCAGCAATCTTGATTCCAGCTTGTGATTCATCTAGCCCAGCATTTCACATGATGTCCGGTTCAGTTCAGTCACTCAATGGTTCGTGACTCTGCGATTCCATGGACTGCAGCATGCCAGGCTTTCCTGTCTATCACCAGCTCCTGGAGCTTGCTCAAACTCATTTCCATCAAGTTGGTGACTCTTCACATAAATTAAATAAGCAGGGTGACAATATAAAGCCTTATCATACTCCTTTCCCAACTTGGAGCCAGTCTGTTGTTCCATGTCTGGTTCTAACTGTTGCTTCTTGACCTGCATACAAGTTCCTCAGGAAACAGGTAAGGTTGTCTGCTATTCTCATCTCTTTAAGAATTTTCCACAGTTTAGTGTGATCTACACAATCAAAGGCATTAGCATAGTCAGTGAGGCAGAAATAGATGTTTTTCTGGAACTCCTTTGCTTTCTCCATGATCCATCCATCTTGGGTGTCCCTGCAAGCCCCTTCACCATTACAAGGCTGTGATCCATGAAGAGGTTATCTATACATATCTTTGTTGGAAAACAGAGGCTAATTAAGTCTTCTAAACTGTAGTTGCTTTTCTCTCTGCACTGAGTAGTTAAGCTCTTTGTTATATGACTTTGAACTGGGATTGTTTCTTAAAGCTACATCTTGACCTTTAACATTAGCACTTTGCAAAGATTTGTGTTGATGTATCTAATCATTCTTCCTTCCTTTCTCTTCCATAACACTGTATCCTGATAATATGTACAGAACAGATGCTCAGTCAATACTTGTCTCTTACTTGATTGTATACTGGGAGGTAAGCCTTAAATTGGGAACAAAAGAAGTTGCTTGGTTATCTATTTTATACATAGTACCAATAGTTTATCTTTTCACATGCTTATTGGACATCTGTATGTCTTCTTTGGAGAAATGTATTTTTAGGTCTTCTGCCCATTTTTTGATTGGTCTGTTTATTTTCCTAAAATTGAGCTGAATGAGCTGCTTATATATTCTGAAGATTAATCCTTTGTCAATTGTTTCTCTTGCAATTATTTTCTCCCATTCTGAGGGCTGTCTTTTAGTTTTGTTTATTGTTTCCTTTGCTGTGCAAAAGCTTTTAAGCTTAATTAGTCACATTTGTTTATATTTGTTTTTATTTCCAATACTCCAGAAGGTGGATCAAAGAAGATCCTGCTGTGATGTATGTCAAAGAGTATACTGCCTATGTTTTCCTCTAAGAGCTTTATAGTTTTCTGGCCATACATTTAAGTCTTTAATCCATTTTGAGTGGTTGTGTGTGTGTGTGTGTGTGTGTGTGTGTGTGTGTGTGTGTATGGTGTTAGGAAGTGTCTTAGTTTTATTCTTTTGCGTGTAGCTGTCCAGTTTTCCCAGCACCACTTATTGAACAGGCTTCCTTTTCTCCATAGTATATTCCTGCCTCCTTTGTCAAAGATAAGGTGCCCACAGGTGCATGGGCATTATCTCTTGGCATTCTATCTTGTTCTGTTGGTTCATATTTCTGTTTTTGTGCCAGTTCCATACTGTATTGATGACTGTAGCTTTGTAGTATAGTCTGAAGTCAGGAAGGTTGATTCCTCCAGCTCTATTTTTCTTTCTCAAGATTGCTTTGGCTTTTTAGGGTCTTTTGTGTTTCCATACACACTGAAATTTTTTGTTCTAGAGGGGGAAGAATGGGATAAATGGAGAAAGTGCCATCAATATATACACACAATCAGGTGTAAGAGGGATAGCTGGTGAAAAGTTGCTGAGTAGCGCAGGAAGTCTAGTATGGAGCTGTGATCACCTGGAGGGAAGGGATGAGGGGAGGGGAGAGGAGGGAAGGGAAGCTAGGGAGGGAGGAGATGTATGTATAATTGTGGCTGGTGTGCATTGCTGTATGGTGAAAAACAACACAACATGGTAGAAATTTGAAAAACAGAAAGAATATATACATAGCTGAGTCACTTTGCTGTACATAAGAAACTTGCATAGCATTGTAAATCAACCATACTTCAATAAAATAAACTTTAAAAAATAGTGTATATGAGATAAGTAATGAGAGCATAGTATATAGAGGACTCTACTTAATGCACTGTGGTGACCTGAATGGTTAAGGAAATCCAAAAAGGAGAGGATATATGTACATGTTTGGCTGATTCATTTTTCTGTACGGAAGAAACTAACACAACATTGTACAGCAACTATACCCTGCTGCTGCTGCTGCTAAGTCACTTCAGTCGTGTCCGACTCTGTGCAACCCCACAGATGGCAGCCCACCAGGCTCCCCCGTCCCTGGGATTTTCCAAGCAAGAACACTGGAGTGGGTTGCCATTTCCTTCTCTAATGCATGAAAGTGAAAAGTGAAAAATGAAGTTACTTAGTCGTGTCTGACCCTCAGCAACCCCATGGACTACAGGCTTTCAGGCTCCTCCATCCATGGGATTTTCCAGGCAAGAGTACTGGAGTGGGGTGCCATTGCCTTCTCCAAACTATACTCTAATATAAGTTAATTTTAAAAAATAAATTGCTAGGAAGAGATCAGGATCTGACAGGTAGACTGAGAGTGATGACTGAAGATGCTGGCAGAGAAAGAACTTAATGGTAGACTGAGAGCTTGTATTGGGGAATCTCTGATGGGATGCAGTGGAATGTGTTAGGAAGCAGTAAGAGATAAAGCCACCTAACCGACTGGCTGTCTTGAAGCCAGGAGCTATGAAATTTGTTATTAACCTTACAGATGTGGTATTTTAGGAATATTAACTTGACATTTGTGTGCTAAAAGGACTTGAGTCATGTGATGCTAATTGGACATGCTCCATTCATTCAAGGATTTGCCATTCTTTGAAAATTATCATGATTAAGATGAGCTTAACAGTATTTATTCATCATGGCATTACTATCTGGTCCCAGGTTGTGTTGATTGATTCCCACCCCCCCCCCCACCATTTATAGCAATGGAATCTAATTGAAGGGTTTTTAAGCAAGCTACTCTGCCACATTGATGTGGGTAATTTTTTTACAGCATTTCTGAAATCCTGGAGACTATTTTTTCCCTTTTGTCTCGTCTGAATGTCATTTACATTTGGAAGAATCAAGACACAAAATCCTCCTAACCTGTTCAAACATGAAAGTGGCTGCAAATGTATTTTTGTCATTTGTCTTCTTAAGGCATACTTTCTCTATAGCCTTGAACCTATGTGAATAGACTCAAAAAGAGAAGAGAACATTTAATCAATAACTTTACTATTTTTCTGTTTAATCATTTGAAAAAGTACTTGGCCTCTAAGGGAAATATTTTTCTTAGGAAAAATTAGTTAAGGAAGCAAGAAGAAAAATCAAGCAATACTCTTTGGAAATGCCTACAGAAAAGATTTTTTTTTTTAATAAGGAAATAAGTTGTAGGACAGAAACTCTGAGCAAATAGAAATATACCTTATGTGAATACTAAAATGTGGTCATACCTTCTATCTGTCTGCATAATACCATTCAATGTTTCTGTGTAAATTACCTTACAGGGTCAGATAGGGTACTTTCCCTAAATGTGTATATAGTTCCTGAAATAAATGCAATTTATGTAGATGCCTTTGAACATTCTTCCTTGGATCCCTGGGTTTTCACTAGCCCATTCTTCCAGCTTTAGCTTTCTCTGGCCTCACAGTGCAAAGAAAAGCATACTGATTTCCAGGAGAGTTCAGTGTTACTCTGAATGACCCAGCCCTTGGCTCTGGCCATTTGCTTTATTGCTGTATAGGTAGGTAGGTAGATAGATAGAGATATAACTAGGGGGGTAATTACTTTACAATATTGTGATGGTTTTTGCCACACATCAATATGAATTGGCTTTAAGTATACATATGTCCTCTCCCTCTTGAATCCCCCTCCAAACTCCCTCCCCATCCCACCCTTCTAGGTTGTCACAGAGCACTGGCTTTGGGTTCCCTGCATCATACACTGGGGGCTTCCCTGATAGCTAAGTTGGTAAAGAATCTGCCTGCAATTCAGGAGACCTCAGTTTGATTCCTGAGTCTGGAAGATCCACATCAAACATTATTTCCACTGTCTGTCTATTTTGCATATTGTAATGGTAGCTCAGACAGTAAAGGATCTGCCTGCAATGCAGGAGATCTAGGTTCGAACCCTGGATGGGGAAGATCCCCTGGAGAAGGGAATGTCCATTTGCTTTAAGTCCACTGTTTTGACTACCATTTCAGTTCAATCTCAGTTGTGTCCCACTCTGCGATCCCATGGACTCCAGTACACCAGGCTTCTCTGTCCATCACCAACTCCCAGAGCTTGCTCAAACTCATGTCCATGAAGTTGATGATGCCATCCAACCATCTCATCCTCTGTTGTCCCTTTCTCCTCCCACCTTCAATCTTTCCCAGCATCAGGGTCTTTTCCAATGAGTCAGTTCTTTGCATCAGGTGGCCAAAATATTAGAGTTTCAGTCTCAGCATCAGTCCTTCCAATGAACATTCAGGACTAATTTCCTTTAGGATGGGCTGATTGGATCTCCTTGCAGTCCAAGGGACACTCAAGAGTCTTCTCCAACACCACACTTCAAAAGCATCAATTCTTTGGTGCTCAGCTTTCTTTATAGTCCAACTCCCACATCCATACATGACTACTGGAAAAACCATAGCCTTGACTAGATGGACCTTTGTTGACAAAGTAATGTCTCTGCTTTTTAATATGTTGTCTAGATTGGTCATAGCTTTTCTTCCAGGGAGCAAGCATCTTTTAATTTCATGGCTGCAGTCACCATCTGCAGTGATTTTAGAGCCCTCCAAAACAAAGTCTCTCACTGTTTCTCCATCTATTTAGCATGAAGTGATGGGACAGGATGCCATGATCTTAGTTTTTTGAATGTTAAACTTTAAGCCAACTTTTTCAGTTTCCTCTTTCACTTTCATCAAGAGGCTCTTTAGTTCCTCTTCACTTTCTGCCAGAAGGGTGGTGTCCTCTGCATGTCTGAGGTTATTGGTATTTCTTCCAGCAATCTTGATTCCAGCTTGTGCTTCATCCAGCTGGCATTTCGCATGATGTACTCTGCATATAAGTCAAATAAGCAGGATGACAATATACAGCCTTGATGTACTCCTTTCCCAATTTGGAACCAGTGCGTTGTTTCATATCCAGTTCTAACTGTTGCTTCTTGACCTGCATTTCCAGCAACTAGCTCAGTGCCCGGCACAAGACTGGCATTCAATTAATATTTCCTTCTCCAGGGGATCTTCCTGATCCAGGGATCGAACCCAGGCCTCCTGCATTGCAGGCAGATTCTTTACCATCTTAGCCACTGGGGAAGCCCAGTTAATTAATATTTACTGAATGAAAAATTTTAGACCTCCTTATATTTGGTCCAACTTTCTTTGTCACTGAAAAAATTTGCTCTTCAAGGTAAAATGACCATATAAATGTATTATTCATCTTGGTCACATTTCTCCTTCTTACTACCTGAATTGTGTTTTTATTACTTTTGGTTTTATTTTCAACTCTATGGTTTTAGTTTCTAACCTATAATTTTCATTTGATCTGTTCATCAAATCTTTTATCTTTCTATATTCAGTTCTTTAAAGATTAAATCCTTAAAGTTTCATCTACTTGGATCATATCTGAATCTGTTTTTAAAAATATGACACTCACCCCTCTACTCACTCACCTCTGACCAAACTCATCTTTACCACCATGGATGTTGTGTAGAACAGGGTGAGGGAGGAGAAGCAATTTATGTGATTAAACATCATTCCAGTGACAATTCACATTTGTTCTCTCCTTTTTAAAATTGTTGTTGTTTCTCAAACATATTGCACGTGTAATGATGACTGATTTTTTTCCCAAGTTAAATTTGCTTCTTCTGTTGGTTCTTTCCGCTCCTCTAGCTACATAGCCTTTCTTCGCATCCATATACAAGGAGCCCTATATTTCTGTGGTTTATGAACTACTTTCTTTCTTAGAACTACAGAACATTATGGGCGGGCGGGAGAATGAGCTGAAACACAAAGGTCCACAGAGGATGGGGAAGACACAGTCTTCTTGCATCTCCTTTCCCAACTTTGCCATGTCTCAGGGGTAATCTGTTATATCGTGAGTTTTCACGTGCCTCCTAAGAGACCTAGTCCCATGAGAGAGTTCTGAAACAAAGATAAGTAAAAGGAATTTACGTGACTTACTTTTTAAAGGGCACCATTTTGAAAATTTTCATACTTTTCTGGGACCAAAATTAACTTGAATGCAGTCAGCTTGGGTTATCAATGTCCTGCCTATATTATACCCAGGGACAAATACAAATTCCCCAGGAATAAGCTATACCAGAGAAGGCATGCTCCTGGGCTCCTGGGTTCCTGTTATCTGAGAGGAGACTGGGCACTCCCTTGACCAAGACGAAGCCCTAGTGTCGGCTTCTCTGAGTGACTTGCCGTCTCCCAAGTGCATGGGCTTCATGTAGATAGCTGATTACATCCACCACTGTCACTTATATGTACAAATATCTCCCTCTATTATTAGTAGGCTATTGTGATGATTGCATTTAATTTTCCTATCGTTTAAAAAAGCCAAATGTTCTCAGAGTGTCATACCATTCACTCTCTAATGACTGTCTGATGAGTAGGCAAGGATAGATACCAGGCTATACAGGTGTCAGTAGGCCCTTAAGTTGATTATCCAATGAAATTGAATTATATATTTCAAGTATTTATATGGGTTTTACTTACTTTTATGCTTCTGAAATGGGAAAAGCATTCCCCAAATGCATTTTTGCAGAAAGTTCTTGTGTCTTATTGATTTGTGTGTGCTGGGTATGTGCATTTTATCTTTAGTGCTAATGTGTTCTCATAGTACACCATCCACTTTTCTCAGACAATAGAAAAGTAATCTTCCTTAATAAAATGTAAGCCACCTGGGCTTCCCAGGTGGTACAGTGGTAAAGAATCTGTCTGCCAATACAGGAGATGCAAGAGACATGGGTTGGATCTCTGGTTTGGGAAGATTCCTTGGAGGAAGAAATGGCAACCCACTCCAGTATTCTTGCCCAGGAAATCCCATGGACAGAGGAACCTTACGGGGTACAGTTCATGAGGTCACAAAGATTCAGACCGACTGAGTAACTGAGCACACAATTTACCATCCACTTTTCTAAGACAATAGAAAAATGATCTTACTTAATAAGATGGATAACTGTCATTTCTGAGAACTCTTTTTTTTTCAACATGAATGGCCATTTTATGTTTCATTTATCCTTAGAAGAATTTTTTCATCCTGAATTTCTCTCCTTTACAAAAAAATCAGCTATTGCATGAAAGTGAAAGTTGCTCAGTTGTGTTTGACTCTTTGAGACTCCATGTATTATATAGTCCATGGAATTCTCCAGGCCCGAATGCTGAAGTAGGCTTTCCCTTCTCCAGGGGATCTTCCCAACCAAAGATAGAACCCAGGTCTCCCACATTTCAGACAGATTCTTTACCAGCTGAGCCACAAGGGAAGCCCAAGAATACTGGAGTGGGTAGCCTATCCCTTCTCCAGTGGATCTTCTCAAGCCAGGAAATGAACGGGGGTCTCCTGCTTTGCAGACACATTCTTTACCAACTGAGCTATCAGGGAAGCCCACTACTGCATATCACTGTATTTAATACTGAGAAACACATAGATTCTTTTGGAACAATAGGTTTTAATGGCTATCTAAATTTTTGTTTGCTAGGTAATTATGTACAGAGATCATAAAAAGAATCAGACAGCTTCCACAAAACTAAACAGAACCTGGGATGCCAGGAGAATTCTAGGGTTATTGAGGACAATAAACAACTGCTTATTGTCTAACTACAGGGATAAATCGAGTACTTCCTTCAGATCTCTGCTCAAATATAACTTTCATTATGAAGCCTACCCTACCATCCCATACAAAATTGAGCCACTCTCCCTCAGCACTTATCAATTTTATTTACGTTACTCTACATAGCTTAATAAGTGAACAGTAGGATTTGAGTCTCTATTTCCCTGACTCTAGACCCCATGTACTTAGCTGCCTAGTTACCTAGGAGTAAAAGACTGGGCAGTAGCAATAGTAATATCTCATATTTTAAATCTTTTTACAGTTTGCAACAAATTTTCACATGTATTATTTTTAAAATGATGAAATGGAAAAGTGACTTTATATGTTTCTCTTTCTTTCAAGACCTGCACTGTCATATTTGAAACTGTAGTAGAGGCAATATAGTTCCTGAGATTCCCTTTGTGAGCTTATTATAAGATTGATAATGATTCAAAATGGTTTTTGAGAATCTGCTAGAAACAAATATTCTAAAAATATGAACAGATATTTTAAGACAGGCATTGTTTCTTTTCAGAATGCATGAACTCTCGTGTGGCAGGATTGTGCCCTTTTGTACTTAGATTTATTTTCTAGAGTCTGTATTCCTGCACTTTAATCCATGCAGGTCTCCACCTAACTTTTCTCCTCTCATTTCCTCTTCCCATCACAGTTATGTTTCTTTTCTCTTCTGATTTTGGACTCTTCAGTGCTGTTCAGCCATTGCCTTTATGGTTAAGGCTTGCCCCTTAACTTCTGCCTGACATCTGAGTTCATTGTCCTTCTGGGAGAGCTGGACCAGGCTTCCTTATTTCATGTCACTTGCAGTTTTCAGTTGTGTTCAAACTGAGAAAATGGTGGTTTAAGGCTGTTGATATTGGGAAAAGAGAGTCAAAGCATAGAACAATAAGGAGAAAAGAAAGACTTCATGTATTAGATTCCTAGGGTTGCTGTAACAAATTACCACAAACTGGATGGCTTAAAGGGGGCTTCCCCCGGTGACTCAGAGGTAAAGAATCCACCTGAAATGCAGGAGATGCAGGTCAGTCCCTGGGCTGGGAAGACTCCCCGGAGGAGGGCATGGCAACCCACTCTATTATTATTGCCTGGAGAATCCCATGGACGGAGCAGCCTGGTGGGTTATAGTCCATGGGGTTGCAAGGAGTTGAATACAACGGAAATGACTGAGCATGCACACATGAGTGGCTTAAAACAATAGAAATTTATTCTTTTCTGTTCTGGAGGCTAGAAATCTGGAATCAAGTTGTGTGCAGGATTGGTTCCTTCTGAAGGTTCTGAGGGAGGATCTGTTCCACATCCTTCTCCTACATTCTGATATTCCTTGGCTTGTAGTCTCATGACTCTAATCTCTGAGTCCATCACCACATAAATGTCTTCCCTTTGTGTGTATCTCTATGTCTTTACATGTGCTGTGCTTAGTTGCTCAGTTGTGTCTGACTCTGCGACCCCATGGACTGTAGCCTGCCAGGCTCCTCTGTCCATGGGGATTCTCCGGGCAAGAATACTGGAGTGAGTTGCCATGCCCTCCTGCAGGAGATTTTCCCAACCCAGGTCTCCTGCATTGAAGGCAGATTCTTTACCCTCTGAGCCACCAGGGATGTCTTCACATGGTCTTCTTATAAGGACACCAGTCATGGTTTTAGGCTCACCCTAATCCAGTGTTTCCCCTGATTCTGGGAAAGGTCAAGGGCAGAAGGAGAAGTGGATGTCAAAGGATGAGATGGCTGGATGGCATCACCAATGCAATGGACATGAACTTGGGCAAACTCTGGGAGATGGTGAGGGACAGGGAGGCCTGGCATGCTGCAGCCCATGGGGTTGCAAAGAGTTGGACATGACTAGGCGACTAAACAACAATCCAATGTGATGTCATCTTTATTTAATGATTTACATCTTCAAATACCCTATTTTTAAATAAGGTCACATTCTGAGGTTCAGAGTAGGCATGAATCTGGGAGAGTAATTATCTAACCCAGTATACATTGTGATCTGTTTCTAGCTTTCAAATGAGTGCTGTATTATGAGGTGTTCTTATCTGTGATTGAGAAGATACCTTGGAAGTCTATACCCATGCCAATAAAGATATCTTTCTCTTGTCAAATGGAAAGAACATGTGCAGGTTTAGGTATTTGGAATATGGAAACATAGAAGCCTAAAAGTCATGATCATTGTTTGGATAAAACCTATGAAGGATGCATAATCAAACCAAGCCTTGTGTATTATAACTGAATTTTCTCATTGCCAACATCAGCACATGGAGTGAATCAGGAAACATGATGAATCAGAAATCTAGAAACTAGAGACCAGCTGGATGACTCTGGCCAATTCAGTGGATGTGCCTCTCTGAGGAAAAGTGACTGAGACAAATTTCCTGCATATGAACAACTCTGTGCAGAAACAACATTGGTATTTCATTGAAGAAATATATTTAGCATGGACTACATGCTGGGTGATATGATGGATTCTCTATTAAATGTAAGTAACTCATTTATTTCTCAAAACAGAGGTGTATGATACTTATTACTGCCATTTTATAGAGGAGGCAAAGATATTGAGAAAGTTTAAAAATCTACCCAAGATAAATAGTCCTAATGAGCCACTGAGCCAGAATTTGAGCACACGCCTGTCTATGCTTATGTCATACAACAGAAGCAAAACCAAATGGATCAACTTTGGGTGAGTGGCTGGATGAGGGGGCATGCTTATGAAGAATAAAATTATCTAGGAGACTAGTTCCCACATGGTAGAGAAAAGAAAGTAGGAAATAGTCAGCAGAGTTGCAAAACATCCAGTCAAGTGTTGGTGACACGTGTATCAGTTCTTTGGCATAAGAATATTTATTATCTTTGTTGTTTAGTTGCTAAGTCATGTCAAACTCTTTGTGACCCCATGAACTGTAGCCCATCAAGCTCCTTCTGTCCATGGGATTTCCCAGGCAACAGTAATGGAAAGGGTTGCCATCTCCTTGTCCAGGGGAACTTCCTTCCCCCAGGGACTGAACTTGTGTCTCCTGCATTGGCCAGCAGATACTTTACCACTGAGCCACGAGGGAAGCCTAAGAATATTGATAGGCTGTTTCAAAAAATGAAATAGCACACGGTTTTTGAGATCTGAGTTAGCTATGGGAGCATGAAAAGTGTGTGTGTTCCTTTATGTGCAAATACTTTTACATTTCTGTTACTAGCTGGGCTGGCCAGCATTGTTCAAGAAAATCACTAACCGTTGTTTAAATCAATGTGTTTGTGCCCACAATGACCTTGAAGTAGACTATACAGCGATGCTCTGTGTGGGCAGCAGTTTGAACGTGTATCACTGCTTGTGTATGTGTATGTCTGCTTGCTTTGGAGAATTTTCATTTGGAGGTCATATTTGACACTATATTTGTTTATTTGCTCTGCAGTCTATGACATGTCTCCTTATCGGCAGTTACCCAGGGCTCTTGGACTTGGTTTCACCTGCTCTGGGAGATCACTGCCTGCTTATTTTAGGTGCTGTCTTGGATGACAGCCTTAGAGACTCTATTTATAAAGTTTAGAGACTTTCAAGCATGTTGTCTAAATTTGGCAAAAATCTAACCAGCTTCATTTTATGTATGCAGATTATTTTTCTTAGATCATTTCTCCTTTGCTCTTCCTTAATACTTATGAAAATTCTGCACTTTGAAATCCTGATGGTACAGCGCTAAAGAAAACCGAAGGAAGGTCGTCTTGTCCAAACTTGGACAAACGATTTAATAGGAGCCAACATCCTCAAAATTAGAAAGAAGAGAACACCAAGGGAAGGACAAATTTGGGAGACAAAACCAGGGTGGGTCAGTTTGCTTTTCCCATCAGATCCCTCCTTCAGGAACAGATACCTAAGATATTGGTTGTATTTCAATAAGGAGCATAATCCCCATGAGAAGAAAGGAAGATGCGGCTGACAATGTGACGATCGGGATATCACCTTTGTCCAACACAGCCACAAAAGTGTCTTCATCAGAAAGTTGGGTAGATATTCCAAGTGTCCAAAGTCAGGCAGGCATTGGGAAGCCTCCATACCAACAAGAAAATGATATTTAATCTTACTGTTCAGTGAATCAGTTGATTATGTTGTTTAAATAAAATTGCCATCTGAAGGCTCTCGAATAAAGTGACAAATGTGAGAAAAGGAAGACCTCCCGGAGTCAGCTTCTAGGGCACGGACTCCCTCCAATGTCTTTCATTAGGTGAGTTCATCTGGTCCTTTGCTGATAACAAGGATTTGAAGTCAATGCCCGGGGCAAAATAAGCAGAACCCAGGTCTACCTGGCAAATAATCACTTTTCCTATTCTGAGGTGTTTCCCTCAAATGTCTTTGGCCAAGCAGTACTTTTTCCCCCCTGTATAAGCGTTTGGAGCATGTCACCTCTGTTATCTAAGTGGTCTGTACTCACCTTTTCTGCCCGACTCTGTCCTTCATGGCGTCAGTAATGGTTTTGTGCTCACTTTGCAAAAATAGGCACATGGGTGTCTGTCAAATTGAGTTGTAAATACAATCCCACCATGTCCCCCGTCAAGCAGAGATCTTTATAACATTCCCCAAAGACCATCAGATGGCAAATATTCTGTGCATATGTTTTTTCTATCTAGAAATTTCACTAACTTTCAAAATATTCTATATGTATAGCTCAGGAGACAAACAATTAAAAAAATAACAAAATAAATTTTGATTTCAATTTCTGCCTTTAATTGAGATTTCTCAGGACATCTGAAGGGGTTTGAACCCTTGAGCCTTCAGTATCTCCTGTTTATTTGTTTAGCTGTGCTTGTGGCATGTGTAATCTTTAGTTGAATCATTTGAACTCTTAGTTGCAGCAGGTACGATCTAGTTACCTGACCAGGGATGAAACCCCAGCCCCCTGCACTGGGATCACAGAGTTTAAGCCACTGGACAACCAGAGAAGTCCCCTTTCCTCAGTATCTTCTAAAGTCTCCCTTAGAGTAAAATTCTGTTCAATATGTACTGAAAGGATGTTGCTTCTCCAGATTCCATTAATTTCATCTGAAATATATGCAAGGATAACTGCTCCTAATATGGAGATCTCCTCTAGACCAGAGATGAGGACACAGAGCTGACTCCAGGGTCCCAATAATTTGACATAGAGGCAGCAGGAGACTCCAGCTCCGGCTTTCCTAACTGACCTCCTATTCCTCTTTATATATATATATATATATATATTTTTTTTTTCTTGGTCTCTGTCCTCCCCACTGTTTGCTGCAGCTCATCTGCTTAACCCTCTTCTTACTGCCCCCATACTCTCTGTTCATCTCCATCTGAGGGGGTCCCTTGCACAACAAAGAGAGATTCAGTTGCTGTCAGACCCTCTACATTACTCATGAAGCGGGATCTGTGTGTTGGTATCAGAGGTAACCTGCGTTTAGAAAATGTGTCACTGACAAGGAAATTCTGTAGAAAGTCTTAACAAGTAAAGCATTCTTAGGAAGACAAGGGTTAAATGGGAAAACAGTAAATTAGCCTCTCTCTCTGTGCTGCTGGAGAGACCTGAGTCCGGTATGTCTTTTCCAGAAACTTGCATCCTGCTTCAATCAGTGTTGTCAGTCTTGTGAGCTATGTGTAAACTACCAGTCCCTCTCTTGACACCTTTCCTAAGCACCACCCGGGGGGAGCTTCATCTTTAAACTATTGATGAATAGAAGATTAAATTTTAATTCTCTGTCATTTGCAACTTGCTAATTAAAATTCCATGTTCTTTCATCTCAGAGACCTTTGAAAAATGGAGTATAGAAGCTTGTCTAGAGATAACATAACTACCACCTGGCTTGAAGCTTTTGTGCCTAAGATGCTATAAATGTTAATTTCCTATCAATTGCAACTTGCAAAGAAAATCAGCAGGTTTTCTGCTCTCCTGGCATCAATTATTTTTTATATTGCATCTTTCCAGGGTGTCCTTTGTCCCTGCTTCCATCAGACCCCTCAACATTTTGATCCTAGGGAAATCAAGCTGAGACCAAAGGCAGATTTGAATTTGGAAGAAAGAATGAGGTGCCGTAGGACAGAATCACTTTCTTTTCTTTCAGCTTGTTTTCAGGGTACCATTTCTATAAGTAGACATACTTACTATATTGTTGCTGTCTTGCATACTTCTCCAAAGAATGCCATTGACATATCCTTTAGGATTAAAATTATAAAAGTACTTGGTGTCAACACCATTTCTCTGGTGAGGCTTATAATTATGCTTTAAGATATACAGTAGAGCAGGCACTGTTGGTGTCCTTGGCACTCCCCATTCCCGTGCCTGCCAATGGCTGCTAAACACAAGACAGAGGAACAAAAGGAAGTTGATAGATAAATATCCCAGCCTCCTAAACCCCTGGTGAAACAGCTCTGAGGTGTATTCAGTATTATATCCTAGGCATTCTCAGTGGGAGAAAGCCCCAAGTCTCACAGTGATATCCTGCTCATTAAGCCTTGCATAGGCTTCTTTCCCTTTCCTGGGTCACTTGCCCAATATCCTACTGGTGCTTCAGGGATCGCCTCTCAAAGAAACTACTTGCATTAAAATCTTAGGCTCAGCATCTACTTATGGGCAAGCCAAACTAAGCCACAGACAGAAACAGTTTATTTTATTCCTTGAACATGAAAATGTATGGTGTCACTGATAAATAGAAATATCTGCATACACTTTAGAAAATTAGAAAGTTATTTCAAAATTAGACCAGGGCCTATGCTCTAAGATTTCTGTGTTATAATCTCAGCACAATCTTGATTAGTCACTCATTTTAAAACCAATTTCTGAGTTCTGATAGGAAAGGCATTAATGCAAATTGCTATGAGGATAACAGGAAATCTTTTAAAATAGAAATCTTTTTCTATTTATAAGAATATTAGTTCATTTGAAGAGAATAGGGGAAAACATACAAAGATAAACATACAAAGATAAAGATAATAGATAAAATACTATGCAGGTTGCCAAGCAGTAAATGTCAAAATTTAACATGAAAATGGAGACAACATATACTGGAGGAGTTCAGAAAAGAAGGCATTTTTAGGAAAGTGTCCTGGAGAATGAGATAGAAAATGATCTCTGATTGCTAGAGGAGTTTTACAGGAATAGAGAGGACAAGGTGTCCATGTGTGGCATTCTGGGTCTGCCTGAAATGAAAGATTCTTTTAGGGAAGCATTAAAGTTCAAGACATGAGGTGATACTGTCCTTAGGCTAAAATCAATCTGAATGTCAGGCTAAGGAGTTTGGGAGGTAAATATAATTTTTCTTTTTCTTTTTTAACCTTTGTTGTTGTTGTTGTTGGGAGGACAGCTGCTCTGCAACATTGTGTTGGCTTCTGTCACTCATTAACATGAATCAGACACAGGTATACATATGTCCTCTCTTTTTTATTTTTCTTGTTTTTTTTTTTAACAAAGTGCTAACATTCGTGCATTCTCTCAATCATCTATTTCATTAAACACATACTGAGATCCTGCTCTATTTAAAGGCAATATACTGGGTATTGTTACCTGGTGAAAAAAACACTAAGAAAAGGAAAAGAAGATGACTCAGAAGGGGGATGACTGAAAAGTTAGGAAAATTAAGGGAGAATTGATTTTAGTTTTAGAGAAATTATGTATTTATTTATTCAATTTACTTCCAAAAATATTTAAGGCAGGCCACGCAGAACCCATATATCAGCCCTGAATGGTTTTACCCAGTGAGACATCTGACAAAATTTTATCTGGTTCTAACCATTTTCTCAGTTACTTTTGGAAAACTTTAATTGGTACCAATTCTCAAGGCAGTATTTCAAAAGGATTACTGTATTGACTAGTGGCCAGTTTGTGAGGTGGGAAGTAAGAAGACTCCAGCCCATTTGGTAAATGCACTCCAAGATTGACCCCAGACCTCCTCTGTTCAAGGGTAGGTGGTTTTTTCATCCTTCTTGGCTCCTAGAGGTCAAAAGGATTCCTGGTTTGGACCAGTTCTGCAGGCTCCAGGAGTGAGAGGAGAAATGGGTTCCAGGTGCCAGGTAAGGACACCTTGCCAGCTGCATTGATTTCATGAAGTCTTTGATGTCTGTTTTGGTCCTGAAGATCTAGAGAAATATGATCTTAGAGTTGATGTTCCAACTCTTTATGGCATTTTAAGAACCATTTATGAGGCTTTCAGTTACAGCTGCACCAGTGTCTGAGTGTTTTAGAGTAGACTTTTCTCTTTCCTCTTCCTTTCTGCCCCATTGTTTTGGTGTATGAATGATCGGTGGTATTTGTACTGTTAAACTGCATATCAGCCAACCACAGCCAGAATGCTTCTGAAAACGAATTTAATTTATTCACAGCACAGTGTGCAGCCAGATGATGATGGCAAGTTAATGGGCTTTGCCTTAATGAGATAACTGTTTGCCGCCCAGGTTTAGAGGTTTATGCTAGTTTTATTTGTCAGTCTTACCTAAGTCAGAGAAGAAAAAAATTGTAGCTTTATGCTGATATACTGTCAGGTCCATTTGCAGAGAGAGACCTCCTTCTGCTGCTATGTTCTTTGAACCATTTCAAGTTTTCTCCTCTATTCTTGGCAGTTAAATGCAACATCCCTTGTTGTTCACCCATGTGGCTTAGATGAGGAGGCTATTTGAGCGGCATAATCCATGGAGTTGCATCTTCATTCTAATATGCTGCTATCACACAGGGTCTGCCAGTGTACTGGCGCTGTCTCTGTCTCTTTGCTTCCTTTCTTCTTTGCTCCTGATTTCCCTCTCTCTTTTAATCCAGCAGGTTTTATGATCTTGGAAATAATATAACATGAGAACCTAAGCTTCCCAAAGAAAGAGAAATTAGCATGACACTTTAGCTTTTCCAAATATTTTGGCCTAGTCCTTTTCCTCTCAAGTTCTTTTTCTCCATTCACTTCAATTACCACTGAATCTTTAACCTGAGCTAACCACCACCTCTTTTCCAGTCTGCCCTTCTGGTAACTTATTAGTGTTTAGCAATGAGAAGAAAAGGGCAACAGTTCTATTAACACAACCAAATTGATTCATAATTGGTCATGAATCAGGAACTGGGTAAGGGTTTTTTTTTTAACAAGCACTAAAGGTTAATAGAACCATTCTCCAAACCAACCTTCATGAAGTATTCTGACCTCCACCTCCAGACATACAGCCATTGCATAAGAGCTTTTGGCATGGGTGGCATGTAGGTGGAAGTTATTTATGAACATTAATAGCTTTTTCAACTATTGAGCAATTATTAGAGCACCCCTACCTGTAGCCCCAGCTAAGTTCAGAATAAAGTAATTATATAGTTAATTTAGCATTTATCTGGAAGACTGACTTTCAAATTAAAAAGCATGTTCAGTTGAAACTAGCATTTATTTATTCCATGGGGATTTTTACACAGGCTCTATTTGCCGGTATGAAACACCCATGTGAAGCTTGTTTTCAGAATTGACTAGTTGAGTCAGATCACAATCCAATCAATTTGAGACTGAACAGCCAGCTGGATAGAAGCCATACTTTCCATTACTGGTTAATTGCTTTGGGATGAATATGATTGGCTAATCCAGCCTCTAAAGCCAAGGAGACCTTAAAATAGCTCATGGCTGCTAACTCACTGGTAGGAAGGAGCTAGACAATAGCACTGCCCTCCCTGCCATACACTGTTCTCTTACTGTCCTGAAAAATAGTTTCACCTTTCTCCCTCTCCCCCTCAAATATAATTTATCTTCCATCTAAATTTAGGAGTAAATTATTTAATTGATCTTTTCCTCAGAGTTGTTGTTGTTGTTCAGTTGCTAAGTCATGTCCAACTCTTTGCAAAGCCATAGACTGCAGCATGCCAGGCTTCCCTGTCCTTCAATATCTCCCAGAGTTTGTTCAAACTCATGTTCATTGAGTCAGTGATGCCATCCAACCATCTCATCTTCTGTTTCCCCCTTCTCCTCCTGCCTTCAATCTTTTCCTGCATCAATATCTTTTCCAATGTGTTGGCTCTTTGAATCAGGTGGCCGAAGTATTGCAGTTCAGCTTCAGCATCAGTCCTTCCAATGAATATTCAGGGTTGATTTCCTTTAGGATTGACTGGTTTGATTTCCTTAAAGTCCGAGGAACTCCCACAAATCTTTTCCAGCACCACCATTCAAAATCATCAATTCTTTGGCAGTCAAATTTCTTTATGGTCCAGTTCACATCTACACATGACTACTTGCAAACCCATAGCTTTGATTATATGGACCTTTGTTCTGGCAAAGTGATGTCTTTGCTTTTTAACTTACTGTCCAAGTTTGTCAAAGCTTTTCTACCAAGGAGCAAGCAACTTTTAATTTCATGGTTGCAGTCACTATCTGCAGTGATTTTGAAGCCCAATAAAAGAAAATCTGTCACTGTTTCCACTTTTTCCTCATCTATTTGCCATGAAGTGATGGGACTGGATACCATGATCTTAGTTTTTTGAATGTTGAGTTTTAGATCAGTTTTTTCGCTCTCCTCTTTCACCCTCCTCAAGAGACTCTTTAGTTCCTATGCTTTCTGCTTTTAGAGTGGTGTTATCTGCATAAATGAAGTTATTATGATATTGAGGTTGATATTTGGTTGATATTGAGGTTGATATTGATATCAGTCCAACCAGCCCATTCTGAAGGAGATCAGCCCTGGGATTTCTTTGGAAGGGATGATGCTAAAGCTGAAACTCCAGTACTTTGGCCACCTCATCAGAAGAGTTGACTCACTGGAAAAGTCTCTGATACTGGGAGGGATTGGGGGCAGGAGGAGAAGGGGACACAGAGGATGAGATGGCTGGATGGCATCACTGACTTGATGGAGTCTGAGTGAACTCCGGGAGTTGGTGATGGACAGGGAGGCCTGGCGTGCTGTGATTCATGGGGTCGCAAAGAGTCGGACACAGCTTAGTGACCGAACTGAACTGATGAGGTTGATATTTCTCCCAGCAATCTTGATTCTTGGGATTCATCCAGCCTGGCATCTCCCATGATGTACTCTGCATATAAGTTGAATAAGCAGAGTGACAATATACAGCCTTAACGAACTCCTTTCACAATTTTGAACCAGTCTGTTGTTCTATATCTAGTTCTAAATGTTGCTTCTTGAGCTGCGTACAGGTTTCTCAGGAGACAGGTAAGGTAGTCCGATATTCTCATCTCTTTCAGAATTTGTTGCGATCCACAGAGAAGACCGGCTAATCAGTTTCAGAGAGGGATTCAAGGAAGTCTTTCCTCATTGAATTCAACCCTCCCTTCCTTGTGAGAATTGGCGGCATCATTGCCATATTCCCACAATAGGAGACCTGAGAATTTTCCCAATTCTTCCCTTCTGAATGACTTGCTTTTTGAAACCCTGTCATGCATTTGAGGTATGATATCAGTTTTCCTTGACTCACTGGGTAAAAGGTGGCATAGTAAGGGTGTCCCAGTCAGCATAATTCCTAGGTTGAGAGCCACCGTGTGCCTTTCCTTAATGAGAGACCCTGAACACTGGGTATGAATAAATTGCTGCTTGAAAATAGTCTGTCACCAGGAATTGCTCCCCGCAATGCAATAAACCAGCCTTGTTGTGAATGCAGTTGGCAGGATCCTCAAAGTCACAAATCAAAATTGACCTTCCTCCTGTTGACTGTGCTTGGCACATTGAAGAAACAGGTTTCTCTTCAGGGCCACATACTTAGAGTCTCAGCAGTGGAGAATTATTTTTGGAGCTACATTCAGGGAGAGCATATTGCATATTTACACATTATTACAAGCTGTCTATGTGACAAAGGCTTACTGGACAAGCTCTTTCTCATCCTTTCAGTTCAAGAAGATGAACCAGTGTTTTACTTCCTTGTCTCCTTTTCTTTTTTAAAATATAATATGCCAAAGTACTTGACTCATTCTATTACTTAATTCATGCCAAAATTAGTAGCCATCCTAACAGCAAACCCTTACATAGAGCTTACTATGTGCTCTCGTAATCAGAAAGCCTACCAGGTGCTAATAAAATAAATTTAGCACAGCTTTGCTATGATAAATTAGCTCGTGTCTGTTTGCTTTGATGCACAGTTAATGGGCTTCAGCCTACGATACCGATTTAAAATGGAACTGGCCATTTGATTATTCACTTTTATTAATATCATTATCTGCAACTCTGAAATTGCTGCTTAAAATGTGTCATCTTTTATTAATTCATGTATTATTAACCTTCCAGCATGTATTGTAGCTTAACTGCTATTATAGGACTTGAGTCATTTGTTTAAGTAATTAGGACAAAACAAGAATTGGGCTTATATTTCAGCAGGAGGAATTGAGTTCAATTATAGATAAGGAGGCTAATCTTGGCAGACAAAGTTGATGCTACTGCTCAGGTGGAAGATGTTGCCTGATGTTTTCTGAGACTCTCTGAATGAGCTCCTCTGCCCCCAACCAAAACTTCAACTCCATCTGTTTCTCTTGGCACCTGAAGTGCTGTCTCTAAGATTTCTCCCCTTTGACTCTAACTTTGCTATCCTCAGACAGAATGGTTACCATATTGATACTCCTAAGGTTGAGGAATCCTGGAGACGTGTATGAAGAAACCCTAAGCTGAGGGTGATATCTATGTGTAGACTTGGGATATAATGTTTAAAATAGGAGACAAATAACCACACGACTGTTATGTGAGAAATTTGGTTGTCATCACTGTTCAAATTAAGGCCACTGATTATTTGCTGTGTAGTTGCTAAGCTGTGTCGGACTCTTTGAGACTCCGTGGACTGTAGCTCGCCAGGCTCCTCTGTCCATGGGGCTCTCCAGCCAAGAATACTGGAGCAGGTTGCCATTTCCTCAGTCTCTTATATCTCCTCCATTGGCAGGCAGATTCTTTACCACTGCACCACCCGTGAAGCCCCTAGAGATGACTCATAAAACCCAAGACAAAAAAATATCTACAGACTGATTTGCACTTCGCTGATTTCTCATTTAAAAGAATGACTACAATAATTTAACTAGGGAAAAAAAGAGGCGGACTCCAGCTTCTTACCAACAAAATAACTCAGAAAAAGTATCAAGACAGAACACAGTTATAAAAAAAAAAACAAAGATGAGGAATAGTATACATGGATTCTCAGACAAATTTGTTACTCTTTTAACACACTCACAGTTCTCCTAGTACTTATACTTGAGTCTGGTCTATCTGTATTTCATCCAGTCTGCCCTGAAATGCTTGTCAAGAAAGGTAATCATTTTAACAACACATCCCAAGTTTCCTAAAGGGGAGACTCAGTTTAGATTTCTTCCCTTAGACAGCTAGCCTTCTCAAGATTCTTGCAAATGTTATCAGCCCCATTCATCTATACTCTAGGCTGTCTCTCTCCCATCATTGTCATCATTATCCTCATTTCAACATCATCATCATAATGACAGTATATTGCCAGTTTACTAAACCCTAGGTCCTGTAATGACTGACTGTATCTATCTACTTCAGTTCAGTTCAGTTCTGTTCAGTCTCTCAGTCATGTCCAACTCTGCGACCCCGTGAATCGCAGCACGCTAGGCCTCCCTGTCCATCACCAACTCCCGGAGTTCACTCAAACTCATATCTATCAAGTCAGTGATGCTATCCAGCCATCCCATCCTCTATTGTCCCCTTCTCCTCCTGCCCCCAATCCCTCCCAGCATCAGAGTCTTTTCCAATGAGTCAACTCTTCGCATGAGGTGGCCAAAGTACTGGCGTTTCAGCTTTAGCATCATTCCTTCCAAAGAAATCCCAGGGCTGATCTCCTTTAGAATGGACTGGTTGGATCTCCTTGCAGTCCAAGGGACTCTCAAGAATCTTCTCCAACACCACAGTTCAAAAGCATCAATTCTTCGGCACTCAGCTTTCTTCACAGTCCAACTCTTGTATCCACACATGACCACTGGTAAAACCATAGCCTTGACTAGATGGACATTTGTTGGCAAAGTAATATCTCTGCTTTTTAATATGCTGTCTAGGTTGGTCATAGTTTTTCTTTGAAGGAGCAAGCGTCTTTTAATTTCATAGCTGAAGTCACCATCTGCAGTAATTTTGGAGCCCCCAAAAACAAAGTCTGACATTGTTTCTACTGTTTCCCCATCTATTTGCCATGAAGTGATGGGACCAGATGCTGTGATCTTCATTTTCTGAATGTTGAGCTTTAAGCCAACTTTTTCACTCTCCTCTTTCACTTTCATCAAGAGGCTCTTTTGTTCCTCTTCACTTTCTGCCATAAGGGTGGTGTCATCTGCATATCTGAAGTTATTGATATTTCTCCCGGCAATCTTGATTCCAGCTTGTGTTTCTTCCAGTCCAGCGTTTCTCATGATGTACTCTGCATATAAGTTAAATAAGCAGGGTGACAATATACAGCCTTGACGTACTCCTTTTCCTATTTGGAACCATTCTGTTGTTCCATGTCCAGTTCTAACTGGTGCTTCCTGACCTGCATACAGATTTCTCAACAGGCAGGTCAGGTGGTCTAGTATTCCCATCTCTTGAAGAACTTTCCACAGTTTATTGTGATCTACACAGTCAAAGGCTTTGGCATAGTCAAAAAGCAGAAATAGATGTTTTTCTGGAACTCTCTTGCTTTTTCCATGGTCCAGCAGATGTTGACAATTTGATCTCTGGTTCCTCTGCCTTTTCAAAAACCAGCTTGAACATCTGGAAGTTCACAGTTCACATATTGCTGAAGCCTGACTTGGAGAATTTTGACAATTACTTTACTAGCATGTGAGATGAGTGCAATTGTGCAGTAGTTTGAGCAATTTTTGGCATTATCTTTCTTTGGGATTGGAATGAAAGCTGACCTTTTCCAGTCCTGTGGCCACTGCTGAGTTTTCCAAATTTGCTGGCATATTGAGTGTAGCACTTTCACAGCATCATCTTCCAGGATTTGAAATAGCACAACTGGAATTCCATCACCTCCACTAGCTTTGTTCGTAGTGATGCTTCCTAAGGCCCACTTGACTTCACATTCCAGGATGTCTGGCTCTAGGTGAGTGATCACACCATCGTGATTATCTGGGTCATGAAGATCTTTTTTGTATAGTTCTTCTGTGTATTCTTGCCACCTCTTCTTAATATCTTCTGCTTCTGTTAGGTCCATACCATTTCTTTCCTTTATCGAGCCCATCTTTGCATGAAATATTCCCTTGGTATCTCTAATTTTCTTGAAGTAATCTCTAGTCTTTCCCATTCTATTGTTTTCCTCTATTTCTTTGCATTGATCATTGAGGAAGACTTCCTTATCTCTCCTTGCTATTCTGTGGAACACTGCATTCAAAGGGGTATATCTTCCCTTTTCTCCTTTGCTTTTCACTTCTCTTCTTTTCACAGTTATTTGTAAGGCCTCCCCAGACAGCCATTTTGCTTTTTTGCATTTCTTTTCTATGGGGATGGTCTTGATCCCTGTCTCCTGTACAATGTCACGAACCTCTGTCCATAGTTCATCAGGCACTCTATCTATCAGATCTAGGCCCTTAAATCTATTTCTCACTTCCACTGTATAATCATAAGGGATTTGATTTAGGTCTTACCTGAATGGTCTAGTGGTTTTCCCTACTTTCTTCAATTTGAGTCTGAATTTGGCAATAAGGAGTTCATGATCTGAGCCACAGTCAGTTCCTGGTCTTGTTTTTGCTGACTCTGTAAAGTTCTCCATCTTTGGCTGCAAAGAATAGAATCAATCTGATTTTGGTGTTGACCATCTGGTGATGTCCATGTGTAGAGTTTTCTCTTGTGTTGTTGGAAGAGGGTGTTTGCTATGACCAGTGCGTTCTCTTGGCAAAACTCTATTAGCCTTGGCCCAGCTTCATTCCGTATTCCAAGGCCCAATCTGCCTGTTACTCCAGGTGTTTCTTGACTTCCTACTTTTGCATTCCACTGCCCTATAATGAAAAGGACATCTTTTTTGGGTGTTAGTTCTAAAAGGTCTATCTACTTATCTATCTTTATATCCTCTCTCTGCTGGACAAATATTATATCCCTGGCTCTTACTCCTTCTCCTCCTTCTCACAGTTAGGAGAATCTTGAGTTTACTGCCCTCATTTTCATAACTTGTGTGGGTTGGAGTAAAGAGTGAAGGAAAAGACTAAAACAAACCACAACAGGTTGACTGAGTCACTTTGGTGGATACAGACAGAGAAGAAGAGAGAAGAGACAAGGAAGATGAGAGTCATCCAGTCAGGCTTGATTTGAGGTGTTTGTCAAGGCAGTGGGGATTAGGGGCATCTCAGGTGATGGGGAAGGCAGACTGTGAAGTTTCTCCTGTGTGGTGAGTGGAACTCTCCTTTAATTCTTTTGCCACTGCAGCACCATTTATTAAAGCTTGCTTAGTTTAGTTATTTTGGGATATTGAAAAAGTGTCACTTCTCAACATGCCTTGTGCTCCAGGGAAACCATAAAATACCTCCATGATTTATTATGTATGGTTTAACACATTCATGATCATATTTAATCTTCACAATAGTGACTTTTGTTTTCCTTCTACTTTATGGATGAGAAAACAGTGGCTTATAAACATAGTGATTTGGGTAAGATGGCAGTGGCCTAGTCCTCATATATATATTTAGCATTATTTTAATGTGTATTTAATATGTAAAGGGTTGGGATGCACCAACATACCAGAACATATTAAAGAATCTCTTTGGCGCTGGAAACTGTCCAGTGAACTTGGAAGAGTATAGAATATTTTGAGCTAAATGATATAGCATGCTTACTTTGTGAACTCACTTACCTGTTAGTTAACACTTGACTTGTTTGTTCATTATTACATACAGATTTAGAAAAGAATTTATTATTTTCCTGGAATATGGAAAGTTTGTTCTTTTTAATATTAATAGTATTTCTCTCCATAGGATGGAATGATTTTTTTCCATGGAATGATCAAAATTTCAATCTGATCATATTATAACACGCCGAATCCTTTGCTGATCTACATAATGTTTCTTAATGGACAGCAAACATTGAGTCAACTTAGGGGAGAATCTAAAGTGATCTGTTACTCAAATCTAAATTTTGCTTTTCAAATATGGTAATACTTTAAAAAAAAGAGTAATTTTAATTCAGACACTTAGACTCCCTCCAAAATTAGCCCTCATATAGATTTAACCTGTTTTCTGATTGTTTAGAGAAGGTCAAAGCAAGGTTCTGTGACCTATGTGTGGAGACACTCTAGGTATTTGCATTTATAGTGTGAACTATGTTTTATTTTCATCTACGGGTAGGAACTTGAAATATAGGGAGGCTAGATGATCCCTTAATGTTCGTTTGACAATTTGTTATTGTTCAGTTGCTCAATTGTGTCCACCTCTTTGCAGCCCCATGGACTACATCATGCCAGGCTTTCCTGTCCTTCACCATCTTCTGGAGCTTGCTCAAACTCATGTTCATTGAGTCGGTGATGCCATCCAACCGTCTCATCCTCTGTCATCCCCTTCTCGTCCCACCTTCCATCACTCCCAGCATTGGGGAAATGAGTCAGTTCTTCACATCATGTGGCCCAAGTATTGGAGTTTCAGCTTCAACATCAGTCCTTCCAATGAATACCCAGGACTGATCTCCTTTAGGATGGACTGGTTGGACCTTCTTGCAGTCCAAGGGACCTCAAGAGTCTTCTCCAACACCACAGTTCAAAAGCATCAGTTCTTCGGTGCTCAGCTTACTTTATAGTTCAACTCTCACATCCATACATGACTACTGGAAAAACTATAGCTTTGACTATATGGGCCTTTGTTGGCAAAGTAATATCTCTGCTTTTTAATATGCTGTCTAGGTTGGTCATAGTTTTTCTTCCAAGGAGTAAATGTCTTTTAATTTCATGGCTGTAGTCACCATCTGCAGTGATTTTGGAACCCAAGAAAATAAAGTCTGTCACTGTTTCCATTGTTTCCCCATTTATTTGCCATGAAGTGATGGGACTGGATTAGCCCTAAGACTTGCCCAGGACTTACCATCACCACAGGTGGTATGAAAGAAACCCAGTGAGACAAAAGAATCAAGAAACTACTTTAGAGTGCATGATGAGGTCCAGAACATGTAAATCCACCTAGAGAAGTGGTGTTGCATGTGGGCAAATGGGATGCTCTGGAGAAATCTCTTGTGATCTACTTTGCATTCCTCCCTGGAGAGAGGTTTCCCTATGAGGGTGCTTAGGGGTGCTATTGCAGGTGAGGAAATTCTATTAGCCATTGGAAGAAAAATTGGCTTCTCATGAGAATGAGGAGAAGGGTGAAAATCAGGTTACTACTAATGAGTTTGGATGTATTTGTACTCTTTCCTGTGAGAAGTGATGATCTTGCAAACAGTAGCAGAAGGGACGCCTTGTTTCTGCTAGAGTTGCGTTACCTTTAGTGAGTAATGACACTGACAGGGCATAAGTGAGTTTTCAAATCCAGTTCTCCTCTGTGTCTTTGCTACTGCTATTCCTTTTTACTCTCCTTTCATTGCCCTTATCTTAAAGACTGTAGTTTTTGGGTCTGTCCAGCTCTAACTGTTTTAAGCAAAAACTAACTAACTAAATGAATGAATAAGGAGACAAATGGATAGAATTTAGTGGCAAGATGTTTGGGTAGATCACAAAGTTAAGGGAAGTGCTGCCATAACCAGATAGCTCTGAGTCTGCGGACCTGGAATATCATCAGAATTGTCTGTTTCTGCTTCTGCATCTCTCTGCATGTTGGTTTCCTGGGTCACCCCTAGGCATCCTGTTCTGACAGTCCAGTCTTCTGCTCTCCTGTTAGAGTACCACAGTGGGCAGAAAGAGCATAAAACAGGGTTTGGGCACAGGGCCTTGGGGCGATCATACAGTCACAAATCCTGGAGTTTCTCAGAGCATCTGGTCAACCTATGTGCAGGACTAGTGGGCCTGGGAGAACAACAAAGGGATTGCAACAACAAAAGAATCATTGCAATAACTCTATAAATTAGGTGTTATTTCCTCTACTTTATGAATTAGAAAACTAAGGCATGAGAGATTATATAATATGCTCAAGGCTACATAGTTCAGAGTGGAAACAGGATCTGAACTCAGATGGTCTGGCTCCTGAATCCATAGACTTAGTCACTATCTTCTACTATCCCATAAATGGCCATCATACAGACCAAGCCCACATCCCACTTGTCTATGAATCCTTCCTCTTCTACACCTGTCCTGATTGACTTCTCCTTTCCATTTAAAAGTCACAGTCACTTCTGTCTAATTTAGAAAAGTTATTGTTTTTACTCTTTATTCTCTAAGTTTTGCCTGCTTAACTAGTCTGAGAAAATGTATAAAGGAGCCAATGTTATATGCTTCTTTTGTGTCTCTGGAGAACCTAATATTTGATAAAGGGCCAATGTATAAGTCAATGGAAATGAAATATTGAAGGTTTTAGAAATTAGGTTTAAAATATATAAGACTGTCAATTTAGAAGTGAGTTTCATTGTATATTGCAGAATCCAAATAATAATAGCGTAAACAAGATGATTTGTTTCCTCTCACCTGAAGGAAGTTTGGAAGAAGTTAATCCAGTGCTGAAATGGTAGTTTTATGACATATTGATCATAAAGATAAAGGTTCCTATCTTTGTACTCTGTCATCCTTAGTTCTCGGCATCCATACAGGTCATCTCTGCTATCTAGCCATCTCATCCTCTGCCACCCCTTTCTCCTTTTGCCTTCAATCTTCCCCAGCATCAGGGTCCATTCCAGTGAGCCAGCTCTTCACATCAGATGGCCAAAGTATTGGGGCTTTAGCTTCAGCATCAGTCCTTCAAATGAATATTCAGGGTTGATTTCCTTTAAGATTGACTGATTTGATCTCTTTGCAGTCCAAGGGACTCTCAAGAGTCTTTTCCAGAATCACAATTCAAAAGCACATTCCCACTAGGGTAAATATGTTAAATGAAAGATAAAATGGAAAAACACAGAAGATTTTTAAAGAGAGACTGGACCAGAGGTCTAACATTTCAATCAGAAGTTCAGATTGTCATCACTCCCCTTTCTAACATCATGAGATCCTGTGATGAGACTTGTTCATATGCTGCTCAAGTAAAAGAGCTTCCCAGAAGAATTAAGGTGACACTCTAAGTTCACACTTTTTCCTTCACTATGCTAAATACCCCAAAGTACAGAATCTATGAAATAAAATAACAGAACTTTAGTTGAATTCTATAGATAAGTTATTTTGAATTTTAATGCGCCAAGTTTGGTTTTAAGAAATCTATTCCGAGGTAGGTTTATCTCTTTTGTCCATTACATCCCAGAGAAGTTGTGAAGTAGCTTCTGTAGGCTCTGATTTGGCTCTCTCTACCTCCAACGGAGGGCTTCCCTGGTGGCTCAGAGGTTAAAGCATCTGCCTGGAATGCAGGAGACCTGGGTTTGATCCCTGGGTTAGGAAGATCCCCTGGAGAACGAAATGGCAACCCACTCCAGTACTCTTGCCTGGAGAATCCCATGGAGGGAGGAGCCTGGTGGGCTACAGTCAATGGGGTCACAAAGAGTCAGACACGACTGAGCGACAAACTAAACTACCCTCAACAGAGATCATGGCATCCGGTCCCATCACTTCATGGGAAATAGATGGGGAAACAATGGAAACAGGGTCAGACTTTATTTTTTGGGGCTCCAAAATCACTGCAGATGGTTACTGAAGCCATGAAATTAAAAGACGCTTACTCCTTGGAATAAAAGCTATGACCAACCTAGATGGCATATTCAAAAGCAGAGACATTACTTTGCCGACTAAGGTCCATCTAGTCAAGGCTATGGTTTTTCCAGTAGTCATGTATGGATGGGAGAGTTGGACTGTGAAGAAGGCTGAATGCTGAAGAATTGATGCTTTTAAACTGTGGTGTTGGAGAAGACTCTTGAGAGTCCCTTGGACTGCAAGGAGATCCAACCAGTCCATTCTTAAGGAGATCAGCCCTGGTATTTCTTTGGAAGGAATGATGCTAAAGCTGAAACTCCAGTACTTTGGCCACCTCATGCGAAGAGTTGACTCATTGGAAAAGACTCTGATGCTGGGAGGGATTGAGGGCAGGAGGAGAAGGGGACAACAGAGGATGAGATGGCTGGATGGCATCACTGACTCGATGGACATGAATCTGAGTGAACTCCGGGAATTGGTGATGGACAGGGAGGCCTGGCGTGCTGCGATTCATGGGGTTGCAGAGAGTCGGACATGACTGAGCGACTGAACTGAACTGAACTGAACCCTCTTGCTGGGCACCTGCTAAGTAAGTGCTTAGTGAGAGGGGTTGGGTAGTTTAAATTGAAAGATTTCATGGTTTCTTGTCATGCTAGGTGGTATTGAAGGATCACAACCTTCTACTTTGGGATTTATTAGTAGAATGCCTGCTGATGCTGTTATCAAAAAATGTCTAGTAACTTTTCAGATAATTCGGCAATAGTGAGAGCTAACATTTATTGAACATGTTAAGTAGAAAACTGTACTTGTGTGTCTAATTTTTGTAACCAAGGTTTTGGTTGGAGATGAGTCAATCAAGGCTTGGAGATATTAAGTAACTTGCAAATGATTTACAGCTGGTAAGAAACAAAGCCAGACACTGAATCCAATTTAGTCATAAAACAGATCCCATTCTCCTAAACAAAATTGAAATGCTCATATTAATGGGCATTTACAGGGACACTGTTCAGTGATACTTAGGAAATGCTATTCCAGATGACTGCTAAGGTAACTGTCAATGTTGACATTTATGAGCCTAACCAGTCATAATATTCAAAATATCAAGCAACTGGTCAGAGTGGATAACTAACTAGTCTGAAAGGATGCCAGCGCACTCTGGTTTCTCAAAGGATGTTTATCAGAGGGTGACTTACAATAGTTAAACTTGAAAAATAATCTCCATCAATGTGGGACTAGTCATGTAAGTTGTGGTGTAACCATTTAGTGACATCTACCATTTTTATAAATAGAATGACAAAGTTGTACACTTGTTGAATTGAAGATGCCCAGGAAATATCAGAAAGTGGTAAAGGCAGCTTACAAAGTAACGTTCTCAGTTTGGCACCATATGTACCTTTGTGCATGTAGATGTTGCTCAGTTGCTAAGTCATGTCCGACTCTTTATGATCTCATGGACTGCAGCACACCAGGCTTCCCTGTCCTCCACTGTCTCCTGGAGTTTGCTCAAATTCATGTCTATTGAGGTGGTAATGCTATCTAGCTATCTCATCCTCTGCTGTTCTCTTCTCCTTTGGCCTTTAGTCTTTCCCAGCATCAGGGTCTTTTCCAATGAGTCAGCTCTTCACATCAGGTGGCCAAAGTATTGGAGTTTCAGCATCATGTAGACATATGTCTGTGTGTAAAGAAAAATATCTAAGACCCTATATATCAGAATACCAACAGACAATTCTTTGAACAGTGGCATTATATGTAATTTCTGTTTTATTCATATACTTTTTATACTGCTGGAAAAATTTTATACCATTAAAATAAAGAGGGAAAAGCTATGAAGCTACTTCCATTTAGGAAAACAAAACATTAGGCCTCTCCCCTCTTTTTCCCATTTACCAATTCTAATCCCACCCACTTTCTCCTAGTGAAATACCTCTAACACCAGCTATAGGCATGACACCAGGGGCTCTCTCTGGACAGTTCTTTCTGCCTGCTCTTTCACCAGGCTAATTTTCACCCAGGTCCTTGATAATAACTTTTCTGCTTTTCAGTGCAATGCCCGCCTCTTCTCTTTTTACCTTATTACCTCCATCTGCCAAAATTCTATCCATCTTACAAGGTCCATTCCAAGATTCACTTTGGATAATTTGGATTTTGATGCCTTTGAAATCATCCTATCAGTTGTGTTCTTTCTTCTGCTCTTACACAACTTCCTATTGCAGGGCAAGATAAGGATCTCTGGGCTCATTGTACCTTGCATAAAGGGATGTGACTGCAGGACTGAAAGGAGAATAAAATGCAGGTTGCAATCTGGCCACCAAGCTGGTCTCCCTGACCTCCTTAACTGGGTTAAGTCATTGTTATTAACTGTTATTAGTCATTGTCCCACTTCACAATCCTACATTATCCATACCCATCTCTTCACTACCCAGTGAGGAGAGGGCTCAGGTCTGCTTTTGGCCACCACTGTACCCCCAGCCCTCACAGAGTGTCTGGTGCATAGAAAGCAAAGTTGCTCAGTCGTGTCTGACTCTGACAGCAAGGATTGCAGCCTACCAGTAGCCATTTCCTTCTCCAGGGGATCATCCCGACCCAGGGATCGAACCTGGGTCACCCACATTGCAGGCAGATATTTTACCATCTGAGCCACCAGGGAAACCCACGTAGAAGGTACTCAATAAATGTTCATCAGATGAATTAATAAATGAATGAAAGGTTGAGTGACTTGGCCAAAATCACACCCAGAAATCACATTGGAGGGGTGCTTTGTAATATAGCAGCATGGGTTGCAGCCACTAGGGAAAATGGAGGCAAGTAAAGATATGTGGATGGAGAAGACAATGGCACCCCATTCCAGTACTCTTGCCTGGAAAATCCCGTGTGTGGAGGAGCCTGGTAGGCTTCAGTCTATGAGGTCGCTAAGAGTCAGACACAACTGAGCGACCTCACTTTGACTTTTCACTTTCATGCATTGAAGAAGGAAATGGCAACCCACTCCAGTATTCTTGCCTGGAGAATCCCATGGACTGGGGAGCCTGGTGGGCTGCCGTCTGTGGGGTCGCACAGAGTCGGACACGACTGAATCGACTTAGCAGCAGCAGCAGCAAAGATATGTGGAAGAACCACAGGGTTCACAAGCCTCGGGATCTTTCTGCAGTGGTTGTGAGAGCATCTCCTGCTGTTTCCCATTGCAGAAAGAGAGAAGTGAATGGCTCAGGCACTGCTGGTGAATGTGTTTGTCCTGCATGCATGCATCATCTGTCCTGAAACCTTGCAACCCATTGGGTGCAGTCAGATCATATCATGTGGCAGTTACTCCAGCGGTCCATTCATTTTCTCTTCCCACCTCCAGGCTTTTGGGGGAAGGAGATTAAAGGGAGGGATGGGGAATCATATCACCTCAAGGGAGAGGAGTCGTATGTTTTTACCCCTGTGCATTAAGAATCAATTCACCAGGTTTTAATGGATTACTTAATATTGCAGCAATTTTCTACTGTGAGGGTGCTGATTAGATCAACAGAGCTGAGCAAGGCTGTGTTTACACCACTTTAATCATTCTTAGAGGAGCATTTATTTGCTGTTTTTTACACTCATCTTTTCAAGTCAGTAATAGGAGAAACACCTTGGCACCAAGAGTTCAGGTCTCATTTCTCCTGGGCCTGAGCAAACATGGAAAAATCTATAAAACTGCTCTCAGAAGTTACTGAGAAATTAACCTAGCTGCCTCCATCTTGAGACTGAAGAAAGGTGTGTTGGCAATGATTAAATGGGATTCTTTAAAATAGGGAGGATTGGGGGAGCCAACCTCAGGCCACTTTCCTGACTTTCTCTTTAGTATTACTTAGTAGATAATGGGGCTTCCCTGGTGGCTCAGAAGATAAAGAATCTACCTGCAATGCAGGAAACCTGGGTTCAGTCCTTGGGTTGGGAAGATCCCCTGGAGGAAGGCAGGGCAACCCACTCCAGTATTCTTGCCTGGAGCATCCTCATGGATAGAGGAGCCTGGTGGGCTACAGTCCATGGGATCACAAAGAGTTGGATATGACTGAGTGACTAACACAGGTACAAAATAGGTGCTGCTGCTAAGTCACTTCAGTTGTGTCCGACTCTGTGTAACCCTTGAGATGGCAGACCACCAGGCTCCCCCGTCCCCGGGATTCTCCAGGCAAGAACACTGGAGTGGGTTGCCATTTCCTCCTCCAATGCATGAAAGTAAAAAGTGAAAGTGAAGTCGCTCAGTAGTGTCTGACTCTTCGTGACCCCATGGACTGCAGCCCACCAGGCTCCTCCGTCCATAGGATTTCCCAGGCAAGAGTACTGGAGTGGGGTCCCATCGTCTTCTCCAACAAAATAGGTGTGAAGGGGGCAAAAAGTAAAGATATAAATATCACTTAAAGAATACTGGGCATTATAAGCATTAGGTACTTACTATCATATTATCCTCAAACAGGGCAATGAGATTGGTTTGATTATTTTTACTTACGGTATGGATTCTGAGGCTTAGAGGAGCAAAGAATTTGCCCAAAGTTACCTGGTTGTTAAGTAGCAGAGTCCAAATCCTCATCCTGGTCTGGCTCCAACAGAGGAGCAGATACGTAGGTAAACAACAGGCTGGTGCTGTACAGATTACCTCCGAGTTCCTCTTTCATGCAACGATGAAAGCCCTGCTCTCAGGCTGATTGAATAGAACTTCAGGAGTGCAATGTTCTGACCTCACCATCACCACCAGCTTGCTGCTCTGAGACCTTCAAAAGGTCAAGTTCCTTGTGAAATAAGAAAATAGTTCTGGACCAAAAGAAAACTACAGACTGAGATGTGGACAGAGTAGGCAGCCCTTTCTGTCCTTTCACAAGGAAAGAAAAGATGCGGCAGTTCAACTTGTGAGCGGATCACTTCAACAAAAATGTTAAGAGAGCCACTGGAGCATGACTATTTATTTGAAACACAACAACTGGTTGATTACATTTTTCCATCTGTGAGTTGTGTTATTATATTAAAATAAGCAGCATCTTCTTGCTTCCATGTATTTGCTCAACAGATAGCCTTCCTGCACTGACTGTGGTAGACTGTGCTGGGTGCTCAGGTATCACAGACAGCATCTCTTTCCTCTTAGAACTTGGTTCTCTCACTTGCTTTTTGCTGGGAAGTTGTGCTCTGGTGAACTGTGGTGTTGGAGAAGACTCTTGAGTGTCCCTTGGACTGCAAAGAGGTCCAACCAGTCCATTCTGAAGGAAATCAGTCCTGAATTTTCATTGGAAGGACTGATGCTGAAGCTGAAACTCCAGTACTTTGGCCACCTGATGTTAAGAACCAACTCATTGGAAAAGACGCTGATGCTGGGAAGGATTGAAGGTGAGAGGAGAAGGAGATGACAGAGGATGAAATGGTTGGATGACATCACCGAGTCAATGGACAAGAGTTTGAGGAAACTCCAGGAGTTGGTGGTGGATCAGAAGGCCTGGCATGCTGTTCCATGAGGTCGCAGAGTCAGACATGACTGGGTGACTGAATTGAATTAAACTGTGCTCTGGAAAGGAGTGTTTTAAAGTAATTACTGGATAAGTAGGCATTTGAAAACATGACATGCAGCTTACCCCTGAAAATTTTAAGACTTTATTAAATAAATAAGGAATTAATTATTTTAATGAGAAATTAATGATCTTGTTTCAATATATCTACTCTCTCCTCTTTCCTTTATTCCTTTCCTCCCTTTCTCTTCCATTCTTACTCTCTCTTACCTTTTGAATAAACTCACACTGGCCACCAGAAACACAGTGGTAGCCAAAGAAATGAGAGTCTTTCCGCTTTGATAAATTTACCCAAATTTCACAATTGGAACATTTAGAAAGGAACTCCTCTACTTTTAGTACCAGGAGGACAATTGCACTTTATGCAAAATTGTATTTTAAATTACAAAGTAAAAGGGTCTTGAAATATTCAGTTTGGATTATATTGAGCAGGTATTCATATCTACACGAGATTATAAAGAAAGTTTAATAATTTCACAGCATTCGAGAGCAAGAAACCAGGGAGAGTTGGGTCATTTGTAAGTGGACACTGAAGTGAAGCAAAGTGAAGTCGCTCAGTCGTATCCGACTCTTTGCGACCCCATTGACTGTAGCCTACCAGGCTCTGAGGAACCTCCCAGTCCATGGAATTTTCCAGGCAAGAGTACTGGAGTGGGTTGCCATTTCCTTCTCCAGGGGATCTTACCAACCCAGGGATTGAACCTGGGTCTCCTGCACTGCGGGCAAACGCTTTACTGTCTGAGCCACCAGGCAAGCCTTAAGTTGGAAGTCTCTCTCATGTTCCAGACAGAGGGATCCCTTACCTCTGCTTCATCTTTCTTGTTCCATCTCTCTGGCTTCTCTCTCTTGCTCATCCCATGTGGCTGCCCTGGGCTTTTCGCATGCAAGTTTCATGGACCTAGCACCCATCATACACTATTTGTAAGAGAGTGACTTGAAATTGGAGATAATCACATTACTATTCCCCTCCTAAATTTCCAAAAACAAAGTGTTAACTGAAATCTGAAATTATCTGCTCTTGCCTTCAAAAACCTTGTTTCTAGTAGAGATCTGCAAATAATGGCTCAACAAGACAGCCAGGTCAATGAGACCTCCCTCTGTGGGGTTTAATGTAAAATACTCCCATTTAGTCTGAAAACAATCAAACAAAAAGGATGATTAGACTTTGTTCTGCTAGTTTTCTTTTTAAGTGAAGAACAGAAGAGTGAAATACACAGATAGGCAATCAGCCCTTTAATGTAAAATCTAGCATTTCCCTCCCTATTCATGTTGTATAATTTCTAGAACCTCTCTATAAAATTAGCTACCTTAACAAGAAAATTTAGGATAAATTTTTACAAACATGTGTTACGAGAATAAACCTATAACCTAATACAAACGTCACCACCAAGTAATATGCAAGAATTTATAAGTTTAAATGTCAAGAATTTTATGGTTATCTTTATGACACAGATTGTGGTGTTGGTTTCACAGATATATACCAATCTCTAAACTTATCAATATGTAAATATTAAATATGGACAGCTTTTGTATATCAATCATATCTCAGTAAAGTGATATAAAAAAGAAAGATCCTATAAAAGAGGTATATCTTATGTACTTGGTGTGCTTTTTTTTTTTCACTTTTTTAAATGTTTGCTCATTATATTTATTTGCCTGTGTCTGGCCTTTGTTGCTATACAGGCTATTTGTTGTGGTGTGTGGGGCTCTAGTTGCTCCACGGCATGTGAGATCCTACTTCCCTAACCAGGAATCAAACCTGTGTCCCCTGCATTAGAAGGTAAATTCTTAACCACCAGACAACCAAGAAGTCCCTATGCTTGGTATGTTTTTTACCTTTACAAACTCTTAGCACAGTCTCTTGTATATTGAGAAGAATATACTGAAATAGCTATTTTTCCTCATTCCTGTTCAAACCAGAGAATAGGCCAGGAGTTCTATGAAGGACCATTCTTTAATTAAATAAGGTTTTGGGTGATAACCCCAAGTCTAGTGCTTGGAATTCAGGACATCATCACTGAGAGGTTAAGTCCCGACATGGAGATGGACTGATGGCTTCCCTTCGAGGATATTGGCACGGCTCTCCTCTAATTCTGATGATTTGTGCATCTGTTCTCTGACTCTTGCCCACAGAGCTCCTCACTAGAGAGTTCCTCTCTCACGTATTTCCAAGTGAAGGCAATTTGGTCAAATACCCATTAGAGGACAACCAATTGGTTAGCCAAAGCTGGGAGAAAACAGTTGTTCCTAGAGCCAGTCGGGATAAGCAGCAGATGGAAACACTGTAATGGGCTGAGGGGACAGACTTCTGATGTGCCCAAATTTTCCTCTGTCTTTCACTGGAACATTTCTATTTTCTTTACACTTAGTATATTTTTTAAGGATGATTTTATAATTTAAATATTTCATTCCCCTTCCCAAAGATTTTGGATGATCTATATCTTCAAATGATGAGAGCCTCTTGGACTACTCTGCCCCCTTTGAAGGTGTCCTGGAGAGAAACTAGGGAAGGTCATTGAATAAGTGAGTACTTCCCCCTCACCGCCCAGCACATAGCACACACAGCAGCCAGGTCAGAGAATCCTTTTGTAGGCTTGCCGAATTAAAGTTAAAGTAATTGTGTGTGTGCTTAGTTGCTCAGTCATGTCCGACCCTTTGTGACCCCATGGAGTGGAGCCCGCCAGGCTCCTCTGTTCATGGGATTCTCCAGGCAAGAATACTGGAGTGGGTTGCCATACCCTCCTCTAGGGAATCTTCCCAACGCAGGATCGAACCCAGCTCTTGCGCATTGCAGATGGATTCTTTACTGTCTGAGCCTCCAGGGAAGCCAAAGAATACTGGAGTGGATAGTCTATCCCTTCTCCGGGGGATCTTCCTGACCCAGGAATCGAACTGGGGTCTCCTACATTGCAGGCAGATTCTTTACCAACCATGTAACCACCACCCAAATCAAGAAACAAGCACCTCAGATTTTCCCCTATCTAGTCACTCAACCCTCATGGGTAAGACTATCCTGATATCTATAAATTAATGGTGCTCATTTTTGTATTTTATAAATGAAATTATACATTCAAAGTTTACATTAAAATACTTCATATATACTCTATATGACATGATTAAATTATAAAGACATTTGTATATTCTAATCCACTGTAATTTATTCATTTCATTTGCAATGATTTTAAACTTATTAAAGTGAAGGAAAAAGGAAAAAATTGGGACAAGTAAAGGCTGAGCAGAGAGGAAAGTGAAAACCCAACCATGTTTGTGAAGCATTTTGAGTTTCTCTTATATTTCCTGCCTCATAAAATCCTATTATTGAAGGAAAATGTAGAAATTTTTGCTGCTTCAAGATAAGACATTTTCCACAAATTGAATTTCTGCTGTTCCCATATTTAACCTTGTAAAATTACAGACAGCCCAATTTCTTTATAAGTTCACTATTTTGTTTCTATAATCTAATTTTGGACTCATTTCAATTTAGCAAATCTGTTTTTGGTTCATTGCTTTCTCATGGAAAACAAATTAATTAAATATGTGTATTTACTTTATTGACAAACATTTCTATAGCATTTGCTGTAGTCTAGGAAAAGTTAAAGTGTTTTATAAAGATTAACTCTTTTAATCTATAACAACCTTATGAGTGAGTGAAAGTCACTCCATTGTGTCCAACTCTTTGTGACCCAATTGACTATATACTCCATGGATTCTCCAGGCCAGAATACTGGAGTGGGTATCCTCTCCCTTTTCCAAGGGATCTTCCCAAGCCAGGGATCAAATGAGGTCTCCCGCTTTGCAAGCAGATTCTTTACCAGCTGATCTACAAGGGAAGACCCAGAATACTGGAGTGGGTAGGCTACCCCTTCTTCAATGCATCTTCTCGACCCGGGAATTGAACTGGGGCCTCCTGCATTGCAGGAGGATTCTTTACCAACTGAGCTATCAGGGAAGCCCCATTATTATGTCCAAAATAATATAAAAGCTATTATTATTCATATGATAGAAGTGAAGCAACTAAGGCACAGAAGTTAAGTAACTTGCTCAAGGATGCACAGTGGGAAACTAACGCTCAAACTGACAGTTTTGCTCTAGAGTATTCTCTCTTGATTTAGATCACTGGAGATCCCTTACCAACTTTGCATTGGTCCCATCTTTGACATTTACTTTCCTCTGATACAGACATCAAAGTTGATGAGAGACTGCTTATTTTTCTAACATTATGATACTTGTAATTAATTGGTGCTAAATAAGAACATCAAACATAAGTTAAAACTTTAACTTATCTGACTCCTCAAATGACTTTTGGATCCTTTTGGATGTGAATAGATGTTAACTCTTATGGAAAAGTCTATGTGACTTCCTTCCTCATTCCTATTTGTCTCCTTTTTTTGTTTCTTTTTTTTTTTTCTTATCATCCTTCCTCATCATATTTTCTTGTTCCTCTTTTTCACAGACATTTATTTCCCAAAGCACCCACATAGTCACAGCATCCAATAAACTTGACTATGGCTTTTTTTATTATTTGAAATCATATTAACACATTCATGTTCAAGATGATTGGGAACTCAAGTTCTGTGACATTAGAAATCCCAGTCCTGTAAGACACAAATCCACAAAATTTTCCTTAAATCATTCGGCATATACTCCTGTTTAATCAATTCAGTTTGACCAGGTAGTTGTTAAGGTAACAAGAGATAACATCATTAGTATTTTTCTCTCTTGTCCTCCCTTCCTCCTTTCTCCCCTCCATCCCCCCTATGCTTCATTCACCACAACCCCCTGCAGTAGATTATCTCCAGATATGAAGCACACCCCCAGTGTCCATCTTCCCACCCCCAGTGGTGGTATCTTTTTTGTCTTATTTCTTTTAGTTTTCAGTCTCATCCATTCTTAACTCCATTAAACAATCACTTGATCTTTCCTAACCAAGCCCTAGTGGAAAGCAGATCATGAGTCCAGTGGCTTCTCTGAGTGGTGAAAGTTTTCACTAGGTAATATTGTGTAACTGTTTTGGTGACTGGCAGTATGCCTAACACAATAGACTCAATGAGTCATTTTCCTTTTGAATGAAATCCCAAAGTTTGTATTGCTTGGTTAGCCTGAGTAATGTAGACATAGAGAAATTTTCTAGAAAGCTGGAATAATTCTGTACTTCTCAAAGGAAGAAACACTCTCTTCCAGATCTCCCCAGTCTGTCTTCAGTCTGACTCTTCCAGTTTCTGGAAATGGCCTGAACTTAGGAAGTCTTTGAAATACTATATGACTAAAACCAGCGTTTGTTTTACCTCATCCCATTTATCTTAGTGTAACATCAATTTTTTAAAACTACCTTTCCTAATCAACTGTTTGGTTTTAAATAACACATGAAGCTTCTATAAAGCATTTTCTTTGTGTAGAAAAATGCAGTAACTCTTATGCAGTGGTAGTAGAGAAGATGATGGTATTGATTTTAAAAGATAAATAATTTCTGAAAAATATCAGAGTAGACTAGAATGAATGAAGATTCTTATGCTAAAGCACTTCATTAATTTTCTAGCTGTCATGACAAAATGCCTCAGACTGAGTGGCTTAAAAAACAGAAATTAATTATTTCACAATTCTGAAGACTAGAAGTGCAATGATCAAGGTGCCATCAGATTATGGTTTCTTCTGAGGCCTTGCTCCTTGGCTTACAGATGGTCACCTTCTCTTGATGTCCTCATATGATCTTTTCTCTGTGTGTTCACACCCCTTGTATCTCTTTTATGTGTCCAAATTTCCCCTTCTTATAAGGACACTGGTCAGATTGAGTTCATGGCTCTAACAGCCTCATTTTAACTTAACAACCTCTTTAAGTGCTTTGTCTCCAAATGGTCATTCTGAGCTTAAAGCTTAGAGGTTAGAGCTTCAACAGATATATTTTGTAGGGGACACAATTCATTCTATAACAAACATTGAGGAATGCTGGTTGAAATATAATTTTTTAAGTATATGTCTAAACTTAGAAGACACATTTAAAAATATATATTTAAAATATATGTTGTATTCTTTTTAAATTTTTAAAATATATGTCTAAACTTAAAAGAAAGATACAGAAATCCCTGTGAGCTAGAGATGGGAACAGAGCTAAAAGCTAAGGGAACTATCTTCCATTTAAGCCATGACAAGTTGGGATACAGGTGTTGAGGAAAGTATGAGGCTTAGACTTGAACATCTTCCTGGAGATAGAAGACAAAATATCTGACCAAAGAGATCCCATAGAAGGTGAAAATATCAACAGATACTGAGACTTCTGATGAGAGATGAAAAGGTTCAAAGACTACTATCCCAAGAAAAGGGGACTGAATGGATTCACAATTTGGCTTGGGAAAAGTGCAAGATGTTTGTTTTCTTTACTGTTTTGAGTGGATTAAAAAAAAAAAGTTTCCCTATTCCCTTAGTGAGATTGGAGCCCAAATTTATCCTACCTAAGTGTTACTTCAAACCCTAGGCTGAGGAAATTGGCATAAAAGTTGTTTCCATGAGAATTATATTCATGGGGTGAAAGGAGGAAGAAAACACCAAATTGTTTGAGAGCAACAGTTCAACAAGCCAGACGCCTGGAGGAAAGGGAGTCAAGGTTCCCTTCGGAAAAACAGTGCATGTTTGGGAACACATGTAAGAATTAAAGATTTTAAAATTAAAAAAGAAAAATAAATAAATAAATAAGAAAGAAAAAGAAAAAAGAAAAAATAAAAAAAATAAAATGATCCCCCACTGAAAAGTTCCTTATCATACCTGGACATTACCATAAACAAAGGACAGCAGATAATTAATTTGTAAGGCTGGCTAGAGGATTAGAAACCACTTGAGATAATAGACAAATCATCTGAAAGAGACATTCATATAAGTATAGCTGAAATTATTAAAGATTAAAATAAAATTTGGAAGCCAAAAGGAAAGAGTATGGTATTATTTATAAGAATAAGAAATATATGAAAAATAAAAACAAAGTAAAGCTAACAGAATTTCTGAAAGAAGTAAAGAGACTAGAGACTGGGCAATATTCAAAGAAATCAGGACTAAGAATTTTTCAATTTGACTAGCAACATGAATCCTCATATTAAAAAAAAAATCATAGATCCTGAATAGGAAAACAAAAAATAAATCTACATGTAAGCATCTTGTGCTATAATTGCAAAACAACAAAAATCTTAATAGCAACAATAGAGGAAAGATTAATATGTTATAAAAAATAAAATCAACTACCAGAATTCTCAGTAAAATCATTAGTGATCAGAAAAGACTGAAGTAATACCTTCAAAATACTGATAGCAAAATAGTCATACTAGAATTATCTATTCAGATAAATTATGTAAATAAGAGCAAAATCAAAGACATTTTTAGAAAAGCAAAAACTCTCACAAAACACATCTCACTAAAGGCCCCAGGTAGCCCAGTGCTGAGGAAAGAACCAGTTCAGGGACTTCTGACTGTGAGAGGGCCTAGGACACTGAGATGTCTGGCTCTGGCATCCTGCCCCCTGTCTGCATGTAGAGCTGTGGAGGCCCTCACCTGAAAGTGGCTGCAGTTCTGAGCTGTGTAACTCACTGTCCCCTGGCTCACTTGCTCTTTCCCACTCATGCCTGATTACTCAAAGACCCTCATTTAAGTGAACCACTTTAAAAAGGAAAGGGATGAAATTTTAAGGACAAAGATGCCAGAAGTAAATCTAAATAAACGTTAAATGCAAAACTATTAACAGTGATTATTAATTTGGACAGAAGATTGAAATCAAGGTAGAAATAAGATTTTGACAATAATGACTTATAAAGTGGGAAGAATATTCCATTTTCTAATATTATTATGTTTTTCAAGAGAAGGATAGAAACATTGATGCTAGACTGTAAAGGGTTTGTTTAAATCTTAAGGATAAGGAATAAAATATAAATATTAATAGAATGCATAACTTCCAAACCACTAGAAGAAAAAGAGATTAAAGCAAACTTGATAACACAAAGAAGGCAAAAAATAAAATAAGACAGAAAGAAAAAGTTAAGCAAATTGAATGTGCAAATAAGATGGCGAAGTGAGTGACTCAGTCAAAGTATTGGAGTTTCAGCTTCAGCACCAGTCCCTCCAATGAACACCCAGGACTGATTTCCTTTAGGATGGATTGGTTGGATCTTCTTGCAGTCCAAGGGACTCTCAAGAGTCTCCACCAACACCACAGTTCAAAAGCATCAATTCTTCAGTACTCAGCTTTCTTTATAGTCCGTACATGACCACTGGAAAAACCATAGCCTTTATTAGATAGACCTTTGTTGGCAAAGTAATGTCTCTGATTTTCAATATGCTGTCTAGGTTGGTCATAACTTTCCTTCCAAGGAGTAAGCGTCTTTTAATTTCATGGCTGCAATCATCATCTGCAGTGATTTTGGAGCCCCTAAAAATAAAGTCTGCCACTGTTTCCACTGTTTCCCCATCTATTTGCCATGAAGTGATGGGACCAGATGCCATGATCTTAGTTTTCTGAATGTTGAGCTTTAAGCATACATATATCCCCTCCCTGTTGAGCCTCCCTCTCATCTCCCTCCCCATCCCATCCCTCTAGGTTGGTACAAAACCCCTGTTTGAGTTTCCTGAGACATACAGCAAATTCCTATTGGCTATCTGTTTTACATATGGTAATATAAGTTTCCATGTTACTGTCTCCATACATCTCAGCCTCTCCTCTCCTCTCCCCGTGTCCAACCATAAGTCCACTGTCTATGTCTGTTTCTCCACTGCTGCCCTACAAACAAATTCTTCAGTACCTTCCTTCTATATTCCTTCTTTCTATATTCTATATATGTGTCAGTATATGATATTTATCTTTCTCTTTCTAACTCATCTCACTTAGTATAATATGCTCTAGGTTCATCCACCTGATTGGAACTAACTCAAATGTGTTCCTTTTTATGGCTGAGTAATATTCCATTGTGTATATGTACCACAATTTCTTTATCTATTCATCTGTCAATGGACACCTAGGTTGCTTCTATTTTCTAGCTATTGTAAATAGCCCTACAATGAACAATGGGATACATGTTTCTTGATTTTGATTTCCTCAGGGTATATGCCTAAGAGTGGGATTGCTGGGTCATATGGTAGTTTTATTACTAATTTTTTAAGAAATCTCCATACTGTCTTCCATAGTGGCTGTCTCAATTTACATTCCCACCAACAGTGCAAAAAGGTTCCCTTTTCTCCACACCCTCTCCAGCATTTACTGTTTGTAGACTTTTTGATGATGGCCATTCTGACTAGTGTGAGGTGATATTTCATTGTAGTTTTGATTTGCATTTCTCTAATAATGAGAAATGTTGAGCATCTTTTCATGTGTTTGTTAGCCATCTGTATATCTTCTTTGGAGAAATGTCTATTTAGGTTTTTTTCCCACTTTTTGATTGGGTTGTTTGTTTTGCTGGTATTGAGTTGTATGAGCTGTTGTATATTTAGAAATTAATCCTTTGCCAGTTGTTTCATTTGCTGTTATTTTCTCCCATTCTGAGGACTGTCTTTTCACCTTTCTTATAGTTTTCTTTGCTGTGCAAAAGCTTTTAAGTTTAGTCAGGTCCCACTTGTTTACTTTTGTTTTTATTTCCATTACTCTAGGAGGTGGGTCATAGAGGATCTTGCTTTGATTTATGTTATCAAGTGTTCTGCTTGTTTTCCTCTAAGAGTTTTATAGTTTCTGGTCTTACATTTAGGTCTTTAATCCATTTTGAGTTTATCTTTGTGTATCGTGTTAGGAAGTGTTCTAATTTCATTCTTTTACATGTAGCTGTCCAGTTTTCCCAGCACCACTTATTAAAGAGGGTGTCTTTGCCCCATTGTATATTCTTGCCTCCCTTGTCAAAAATAAGGTACCCATAGGTGCATGGGTTTATTTCTGGGCTTTCTATCTTGTTGCATTGGTCTATATTTCTGTTTTTTGTGCCAGTTCCACACTGTCTTGATGACTGTAGCTTTGTAGTATAATCTAAATTCAGAAAGGTTGATTCCTTCAGCTCCATTCTTTCTCAAGACTGCTTCTGCTATTTGGGGTCTTTTGTGTTTCTATATGAATTGTGAAATTTTTTGTTCTAGTTTGTGAAAAATGCCATTGGTAATTTGATCACATTATATCTGTAGATTGCATTTTGTAGTATAGTTATTTTCACAATATTGATTCTTCCTACCCAGGAACATGGTATATCTCTCCATCTGCTTATGTCATCTTTGATTTCTTTCATCAGTATTTTATAATTTTGTGTACAGTTCTTTTGTCTCCATAGGTAAGTTTATTCCTAGATATTTTAATCTTTTTGTTGCAATAGTGAATGGGATTGATTGCTTAATTTCTCTTTCTCTAGGAATGCAAATGATTTCTGTGTATTGAATCTGTATCCTGCAACTTTGCGAAATTCACTAATTAGCTCTAGTAATTTTCTGATAGTATCTTTAGAGTTTTCTATGTATAGTATCATGTCATCTGCAAATAGTGAGAGCTTTACTTCTTCTTTTCTGATCTGAATTTCTTTTATTTCTTTTTCTTCTCTGATTGCTGTAGCTAGAACTTCCAATGATGCACTTTTTAATAGACTTGTTTATTTAAAAAAAAAAAAGAAAGTGAAAGTGTAGTTGCTCAGTAATGTCTGACTCTTTGGGACCCCATGGACTGTAGCCCTCCAGGCTCCTCTGTGCATGGAATACTCTAGGCAAGAATATTGGAGTGGGCTGCCATTTCCTTCTCCAGGGGATCTTTCCGACCCAGGGATTGAGCCTGGGTCTCCCACATTACAGGTAGATTCTTTTACTGTCTAAGCCATAGAGTTGTTTCTTAATTATCTTTTATTTCTATTTGTCGAATTTCTATAGTGAATTTGACTGAGTGACTGAACTGAATTGAACTGATGGCAGATTCATGTTGAGGTTTCATGAAAACAACAAAATTCTGTAAAGCAATTATCCTTCAGTTAAAAACTAAATAAATTTTTTTAAAAAAGCACATCAAAGACATTAACAGACCTCACTAAAGATGTACACAAAACAAGGAAGCATTTGAAGATGCTTCACATAATATGTCATTCAGCTCAGTTCGGTTCAGTCACTCAGTCATGTCCAACTCTTTGCGACCCCATGAATTGCAGCACACCAGGCCTCCCTGTCCATCACCAACTCCCGGAGTTCACTCAGACTCACGTCCATCGAGTCAGTGATATCATCCAGCCATCTCATCCTCTGTCGTCCCCTTCTCCTCCTGCCCCCAATCCCTCCCAGCATCAAAGTTTTTTCCAATGAGTCAACTCTTCACATGAGGTGGCCAAAGTACTGGAGTTTCAGCTTTAGCATCATTCCTTCCAAAGAAATCCCAGGGCTGATCTCCTTCAGAATGGACTGGTTGGATCTCCTTGCAGTCCAAGGGACTCTCAAGAGTCTTCTCCAACACCACAGTTCAAAAGCATCAATTCTTTGGCACTCAGCCTTCTTCACAGTCCAACTCTCATATCCATACATGACTACTGGAAAAACCATAGCCTTGACTAGACGGACCTTAGTGGGCAAAGTAATGTCTCTGCTTTTCCATATGTTATCTAGGTTGGTCACAGCTTTTCTTTCAAGGAGTAAGCTTCTTTTAATTTCATGGCTGCAGTCATCATCTGCAGTGATTTTGGAGCCCCCAAAAATGAAGTTAGCCACTGTTTCCACTGTTTCCCCATCTATTTCCCATGAAGTGATGGGACCAGATGCCATGATCTTCGTTTTCTGAATGTTGAGTTTTAAGCCAACTTTTCACTCTCCTCTTTCACTTCCATCAAGAGGCTTTTTAGTTCCTCTTCACTTTCTGCCATAAGGTGGTGTTATCTGCATATCTGAGGTTAGTGATATTTCTCCTGGCAATCTTGGTTCCAGCTTGTGTTTCTTCCAGTCCAGCATTTCTCCTGATGTACTCTGCATATAAATTAAATAAGCAGGGTGACAATATACAGCCTTGACATACTCCTTTTCCTAATTGGAACCAGTCTGTTGTTCCATGTCCAGTTCTAACTGGTGCTTCCTGACCTGCATATAGGTTTCTCAAGAGGCAGGTCAGGTGGTCTAGTATTCCCATCTCTTTCAGAATTTTCCACAGTTTATTGTGATCCACACAGTCAAAGGCTTTGGCATAGTCAATAAAGCAGAAATAGATGTTTTTCTGGAACTCTCTTGCTTTTTCCATGGTCCAGCGGATGTTGGCAATTTGATCTCTGGTTCCTCTGCCTTTTCTAAAACCAGCTTGAACATCAGGAAGTTCATGGTTCACGTATTGCTGAAGCCTGGCTTGGAGAATTTTGAGAATTACTTTACTAGCATGTGAGATGAGTGCAATTGTGTGGTAGATTGAGCATTATTTTGCATTGCCTTTCTTTGGGATTGGAATGAAAACTGACCTTTTCCAGTCCTGTGGCCACTGCTGAGTTTTCCAAATTTGCTGGCATATTGAGTGCAGCACTTTCACAGCATCATCTTCCAGGATTTGAAATAGCTCAACTGGAATTCCATCACCTCCACTAGCTTGGTTCATAGTGATGCTTTCCAAGGCCCACTTGACTTCATATTCCAAGATGTCTGGCTCTAGATGAGTGATCACACCATTGTGATTATCCGGGTCGTGAAGATCTTTTTTGTACAGTTCTTCTGTGTATTCTTGCCACCTCTTCTTAATATCTTCTTTTTCTGTTAGGTCCATACCATTTCTGTCCTTTATCGAGCCCATTTTTGCGTGAAATATTCCCTTAGTATCTCTAATTTTCTTGAAGAAATCTCTAGTCTTTCCCATTCTGTTCTTTTCCTCTATTTCTTTGCATTGATCACTGAAGATGGCTTTCTTATCTCTTCTTGCTATTCTTTGGAACCCTGCATTCAGATGCTCATATCTTTCCTTTTCTCCTTTGCTTTTTGCTTCTCTTCTTTTACAGCTATTTGTAAGCCTCCCCAGACAGCCATTTTGCTTTTTTGCATTTCTTTTCTTGGGAATGGTCTTGATCCATAGAATGGTCTCCTGTACAATGGCACAAACCTCATTCCATTGTTCATCAGGCACTCTATTTATCCGATCGAGGCCCTTCAATCTATTTCTCACTTCCACTGTATAATCATAAGGGATTTGATTTGGGTCATATCTGAATGGTCTAGCGATATGTCATTACGGAAATGCAATTAAAACACCAAGATATCTATCAGGATGGCCAAAATCGTGAACTATGGTGAGATTGTGGAGCAACAGGAACTCTCATTCACTGGCAGTAGAAATGCAAGATGATACATCCACTTTGGAAAACAGTTTGCCAGTTTCTTATAAAGCTAAATATAATATTAAACCATACCACCCAGAAACTGTGCTCTTCAGTATTTACTCAAAGGAATTTAAACTCAAGTCCATACAAAAACCTGTACTTGGATGTTTATAGCAGCTTTACTTATAATTGCCCAAACTTGGAGACAACTAAAATGTTACCTTCAGGTGAACAGATAAATAACCTGACATATCCAGACAGTCAAATATTATTCAGTACCATAAAGAAATGAGCTATCAAGCTATAAAGAGGCATGAAGCAACTTAGATGTGCATTACTGATAGAAATCAACCTGAAAATGCTACATACTGTGTGATTCCAACTCTGTGACATTCTGGAAAAGGCAAAACTGTGGAGATCAGTGGCTTCCAGGAGTTAGAAAGAGGTCGAGTCAGTAAGTAGAACACAGAGAATGTTTAGGGCAGTGGAATTGTTTCTTTTGATAATTATGCATAAACAAGAATATGCTGTAAAGTGTACACACCACTCTGGCAGGGGGAGGTTGACAATGAGGGAAGCTCTACATGTATGTAATGGTAGGGGATGTGTGGGAAATCACTGTACCCTCCACTCAATTGTGCTGTGAACTTAAAACTGTTCTAAAAAATAAGATCTAATTTTTAAAAAGATGAGAGACAATTTCAAAAAAACTCTACTTTTATGATCTTCATGAGAGAAATGAGGACAGCTGAGACATACGGAAATGCCAGACACTGAGACAAAAGGACACAGAAAAGTTGAAAGCGAAAGGGTGGAAAATGTATATGAGGTAAATATGAATAAAAGGAGTTGATTCAGCTGTGATAATATCACACAAGTCAGACTGTAAGGCAGAAAGCATTGTTAATGAAAGGAAGACAGTTACTATACAATGATTGAAAGAACAGTTCACCAAGAAGCTTGACTAGCTCTAAAACTGCATATACCTCACAAAATGGCCTCAAAATATACAAAGTAAAAGTTTATTGCACTTTGATAACAAAATTCACAATATCAGTTGAGGGGAATTTTTAGTATGGGCTTCCCTAGTGGCTCAGGCTTTAAAGAATCCGCCTGCAATGGAGGATACCCGGGTTCAATCCCTGGGTCGGAAAGATCCCCTGGAGAAGGGAATGGCTACCCACTTTAATATTCTCACCTGGGGAATTCCATGGACAGAGGAGCCTGGCAGGCTACAGTCCATGTTGCTGCAGAGTCAGATATAACTGAGTGACTAACACTTTCACTTTTAGCATAATTCTCATATTGTGTGCTAGACCACAATAAAATGGTAATTAATAAAATGGTAAAATTATGCATAATTTGACAAGAAAATTGGGACTGTCCTAGTGGTCCAGAGGCTAAGACTCCCAAAGCAGGGGGCTCGGGTTTGATTCCTTGTCAGGGAACTAGATCCCACATGCCACAACTGAGTTCTCATGCCAAGACAAAGACCAAGCACAGCTAAATAAATAAATAAATTATATATATATTAAAGTTTATTGCACTTTGATTTAAAAAATCTACAGTTTTAGCTGAGGAATATTTTTAGCATAATTTTCATATTGTGTGCTAGATCACACAGTTAAAAAAATGGTAAAATTATGTGTGATTTGACAAGAAAATAAACAAGCTTGATATAATAGGTACAGAAAATTGTGTTCTCTCCAAATTAAGGAGTACTCATTTTTTAAGCACGTTTGGGATATGTTTGAATGTTAGCTCCACATTAGGCACATAGGTAGATCGCAACAAATACTAAGATTAAATATCAAATGTGTATACACCAGGTTATTTACAATGCAAAAAATAGAAAAAGAAATTAAGAAAAAGAAAAATAATTTAAAGAAGTATTAGGGAATTAAAAATTAAAATATTTTCTAGGTTGAATAAAAAGTAATGGACAGTAGAAGTTAAGTAGGTATTAAAACTTGCAAAATGAAGTTAAATTGATTCTTTTGGTGAAATTCAGAGCCTTTTATGCACACATTAGAGAAGAAAAAAGTGTAAATAAACTAATCAGTTGATTTAAGAAGTGAACAAAGTAAAAAAGAAATTAAGCTGAAATAAAGGAGGAAAAAGTAATGAGACAAATAGATTAAATAAAATCGGAAAATATAAAGACAACAATATATTAATAAAAATCTATTTCTTCTGATGAAATAGACTAACATCTAGAAAAATTAATCAAAGGAAATATAGAATATAAAAATAAATAATGCTAGAAATGAAGTCATAACTATTGGTGCAGTAGAATTTTAAGAGACATCCACTTTATGCCTATACACTTGAAAAAGTTAATGTTTTAGAAAGTAGAACTTACTAAACATAATTTAATCAGAAATAGAAAACCAAAAAGCCTATATAATTAAGCATAAAAAAACTTTAAAAATCTATTCTAACTGACACATGTAACATTTCGGTTCAGTTCAGTTCAGTCATTCAGTCGTGTCTGACTCGTTGCGACCCCGTGAATTTGGACCAGAATATATTCCAAGCATAATCTTCCAAACCATCAAAGAACATGTAACTCTTATTTCATATAAATTGTTCTGGAGCAGAACGTAAGTCAAAGTCAAACAGGACTTATGCCAAGAATGCAAGGATATTTTGAAATTAGAAAATCTAAATGCTAGGGAGGCCTGGCATGCTGTGATTCATGGGGTCGCAAAGAGTCGGACATGACTGAGCAACTGAACTGACTAACTGAAATGTTATTTACCACATCAAGAGATTAAAAAAGAAAAAAAAATGACCATCTCAGAAATATAGAGAAGGCATTTGATAAAATTCAACACCAATTCATAATTTTTTGAAAACACACTTTTTAGCAAACTAAGAATAGAAAAGATTCCTTACTCTGATAAAGTGCATCTACCAAATATATAAATTTAGCATTCTATTGAACAATAAAAGTGACTATTTCTCTTTAAATTTAGAAACAAGGCAAAGATGCCTACTATCCTTATTGCCAACTAGGACTATGTTGGAAGACTAGCTATTATGAAGAACGAATTGATTAAGTTAAGAATTGATTAAATTAAGAAATAATTGATAAAAACACAATTGGAATGAAAGAAAGAAAACTGCTACTTTGGTTTCAAACCATACTATGAGATGCCTGAAAATGAGTCTAACAAAAGGGGCATAGACACTTCATGAACAAATTATAATGCCTCATTGAGTAAATAAAGAGAAGAATAATGTTGGAAGGTGGGAAGAGTTCAAAATAATAAAAATTACAATTCTCCCCTAATTGTCTGATCAATTAATGGCATCCCAATCAAAATCTCAGTAAGTTTTTTCAATAGATCCAACTAATATATTCTGGAATTCATATGGAAGTATGAAACGCCGATATTAGCCAAATCAATTTTGACTGTGAAAGGGAAGAGAAAGAGTGAAACTCTTTCTACCCAGATCACCAAAGACAATGGGTGATAAACTTCCCAAGACTGCAGAATTTAGTAAAAAGGCAGAGTGAAGGTTCAACCATGGTTTATGTTGCTGCCAAGTCCACACTCTTACACACAATGTCCTCCAAGGACATTTAAGTTATAACTTCAGGTCACTTCTGGAACTGATAAAATGGGAAGTGTGCATGTGAAAGAATAGTGAGGAATAATGGATTTATTTTTAAGAAAGAACAAGCTGATTAATTTGGCTGTGGACCGCACTGAATATACATTATGAATAATTATCGAGAGTGTAGAATTCTAAAAGCTTATAGTAATATATACTTTCAATTGTCTATAAAGACACAGAATATGGATACAATTACAATATGCATGTTAAAAATACATATATAAGTAACTCTTAAAAGCAAAGTTGATAGCTTTTTATATGCATTAGAAAATATGTATATTTGGAAGAACCTACTTCCAAAATCACTGCAGATGGTGACTGCAGCCATGAAATTAAAAGACGCTTACTCCTTGGAAGAAAAGTTATGACCAACCTAGATAGCATATTGAAAAGCAGAGACATTACTTGGCCAAGAAAGGTCTGTCTAGTCAAGGCTATGGTTTTTCCTGTGGTCATGTATGGATGTGAGAGTTGGACTGTGAAGAAAGCTGAGCACTGAAGAATTGATGCTTTTGAAGTATGGTGTTGGAGAAGACTCCTGAGAGTCCCTTGGACTGCAAGGAGATCCAACCAGTCCATTCTGAAGGAGATCAGCCCTGGGATTTCTTTGAAAGGAATGATGCTAAATCTGAAACTCCAGTACTTTGTCCACCTCATGTGAAGAGTTGACTCATTGGAAAAGACTCTGATGCTGGGAGGGATTATGGACAGGAGGAGAAGGGGACAACAGAGGATGAGATGGCTGGATGGCATCACTGACTCAATGGACGTGAGTCTGAGTGAACTCCAGGAGTTGGTGATAGACAGGGAGGCCTGGTGTGCTGCGATTCATGGGGTCGCAAAGAGTCGGACATGACTGAGTGACTGAACTGAACTGAACTGAGGTTGTTTATCATTTTATGAGTGATACTGAGAATTATGGTAAATATGTGGACAAAAGAACGTGATTACATCCAACTTGGTTTTTTAATGGGTAAGTAGGATATGAGATCTCACTGATCATAACACCTGAGTAGACTTGAGTCTGAATTTTTCTTAAAGTCAGCTGAAATTAGAATGGGCATATATTTAAGCTTTGCATTCATCTTGTTTCTGCCAACTAGTATTTTTTTTTAAGATCTGTTAAACATCCAACACTATGAAAAGAAATATAATTCATGGACCCTCCCTACCCTCATATTTTTTGTATTTCAATTAGAGAGATATGGTCCAGAACCCAATTAAAAAGGTATCAAGTGTTGAGAAATGTGAATCTGATGAAATTTTATCAAAGATGCACAACAGAAATATAAGCAGGGAAGAATTTATAAATACTGTTTGGGGTTGATATTAAGCATATTTTCCCCCATCTTTAATATTATCTAAAAATAGCTTCCTTAGGACTCCAGAGATCAGATATTGTTACTGGCAGGGTCTTCTGTTCACCTTGGGAGAGCAGAAGGGGACCAGGTTTCTATTTGGAGAGGAGGATTCAACCGAAAAAACATAGAATGCAGCAGGGAAAGGTGTCCTAATTTATGAGCTTAATGAATGGTTGCATTTGATTACCTGTAGTTTTACATAATGGAGTTAACTGACCACATGATTGCAGAGAGAAGCTGCTTGAAAGAGTACAGTGAAAACAAGTAATAGCTTGCAGATAATACAGAGGTGATGTGACAAAATTAAGGGGTGGGGGAAAGACTAAAAATGCAGAAATAATGTTCCATAGCCTCACCTATTGTCTATGATTATCCTGCTGTGCAAAGATAAATTCTTTACTGAGCATTGGTAGGGTCACTTGCCACAGAAGAGCAGGAGGAACTGGATTGCTAAGCCTGGCAGTTTTGGCAGAAATCCAGCCTGAGAAATATAACCCACTTGCAACGAACAGAAGAAGTTTGGTAGGTAGGCACACTTAATGCCTTTGCATCTTGTTACCCTTTGCTTTTGCTTAAAATATATATATATATAATTATCATAATCTTGTTTCATGTGGCATCTGAAATTGGATGCTTCTGAGGATGAGAAACATTTCAGTTCAGTTCAGTCACTCAGTCATGTCTGAATCTTTGCGACCACGTGGACCATAGCACGCTAGACATCCCTGTCCATCACCACCTCCCAGAGTTTATTCAAACCCCTGTCCATTGAGTCAGTGATGCCATCCAACCATCTCATCCTCTGTTGTCCCCATCTCCTCCTGCCTTCAACCTTTCCCAGCATCAGAGTCTTTTCAAATGAGTCAGCTTCTTCGCATCAGGTGGCCAAAGTATTGGAGTTTCAGCTTCAACATCAATCCTTCCAATGAACACTCAGAATTGATCTCTTTAGGATGGGCTGGTTGGATCTTCTTGCTGTCCAAGGGACTCTCAAGAATCTTCTCCAACACCACAGTTCAAAAGCATCAATTCTTCTGTGCTCAGCTTTGTTTATAGTCCAACTCTCACATCCATACATGACTGCTGGAAAAACAATAGCCTTGACGAGACAGACCTTTGTTGGCAAAGTAATGTCTCTGCTTTTTAATATGCTGTCTAGGTTGGTCATAACTTTCCTTCCAAGGAATAAGCATCTTTTAATTTCATGGCTGCAGTCACCATCTGCAGTGATTTTGGAGCCCAGAAAAATAAAGTCTGTCACTGTTTCCATGATTTCCCCATGCATTTGCCATGAAGTCATGGGACCAGATGCCATAATCCTAGTTTTCTGAATGTTGAGCTTTAAGCCAACTTTTTCACTCTCCTCTTTCACTTTCATCAAGAGGCTCTTTAGTTCTTCTTCACTTTGTGCCATTATGGTGGTGTCATCTGCATATCTGAGGTTATTGACATTTTTCATGGCAGTCTTGATTCCAGCTTGTGCTTCATCCAGCCCAGTGTTTCTCACGATGTACTCTGCATATAAGTTAAATAAGTGGGGTGACAATATACAACCTTGACGTACTCCTTTTCCTATTTGGAACCAGTCTGTTTTTCCATGCCCAGTTCGAACTGTTGCTTCCTGACCTGCATACAGATTTCTCAAGAGGCAGATCAGGTGATCTGTTATTCCCAGCTATTTCAGAATTTTCCAGTTTATTGTGATCCACACAGTCAAAGGCTTTGGCATAGTCAATAAAGCAGAAATAAATGTTTCTCTGCATCTCTCACTTTTTCAATGATCCAGCAGATATTGGCAATTTGATCTCTCGTTCCTCTGCCTTTTCTAAAACCAGCTTGAACATCTGGAAGTTCACAGTTCATATATTGTTGAAGCCTGGCTTGGAGAATTTTGAGCATATTTTACTAGCGTGTGAGATGAATGCAATTGTGCAGTAGTTTGAGGATTCTTTGGCATTTCCTTTCTTTGGGATTGAAATGAAAACTGACCTTTTCCAGTCCTGTGGCCACTGCTGAGTTTTCCAAAGTTGCTGGCATATTGAGTGTAGCACTTTCATAGCATCATCTTTTAGGATTTGAAATAGCTCAACTGGAATTCCATCACCTCCACTAGCTTTGTCATAGTGATGCTTCCTAAGGCCCACTTGACTTCACATTCCAGGATGTCTAGCTCTAGATGACTGATCACACCATCATGATTATCTGGGTCATGAAGATATTTTCTGTACAGTTCTGTGTGTTCTTGCCACCTCTTCTTAATATCATCTGCTTCTGTTAGGTCCCTACCATTTCTGTCCTTTATTGAGCCCATCTTTGCATGAAATATTCCCTTGGTATCTCTAATTTGTCTTCTCTTTCTATTGTTTCCCACTTATTTCTTTTCACTGATCACTGAGGAAGGCTTTCTTATCTCTTCTTGCTATTCTTTGGAACTCTGCATTCAGATGTTCATATCTTTCCTTTTCTCCTTTGCTTTTCACTTCTCTTCTTTTCTCAGCTATTTGCAAGCCCTCCCCAGACAACCATTTTGCTTTTTTGCATTTCTTTTCCATGGGGATGGATGATCACACCATCCAAAACAGGGATGATCACACCACCAAAACAGGGATGGATGATCCCTGTTTTGATCATCCATCAAGGGATCCCTGTGTTGATCCCTGTCTCCTGTACAACGTCACAAACCTCCACCCACAGTTCATCAGGCACTCTATCAGATCTTAAATCTATTTCTCATTTCTACTGTATAATCATAAAGGATTTGATTTAGGTCATATCTGAATGGTCTAATGGTTTTTCCTACTTTTTTCAATTTAAGTTTGAATTTGGCAATAAGAAGTTCATGATCTAACCCATAGTCAGCTCCCAGTCTTGTTCTTACTGACTATATAGAGCTTCTCTATCTTTGGCTGCAAAGAATATAATCAATCTGATTTCAATGTTGACCATCCAGTGATGTCATGTGTAAAGTCTTCTCTTGTGTTGTTGGAAGAGTGTGTTTGGTATGACCAGTGCATTCTCTTGGCAAAACTCTGTTAGCCTTTGCCCTGCTTCATTCTGTACTCCAAGGCCAAATTTGCCTGTTACTCCAGGTGTTTCTTGACTTCCTACTTTTGCATTCCAGTCCCCTATAATGAAAAGGACATCTTTTTTGGGTTTTAGTTCTAAAAGGTCTTGTAAGTCTTCATAGAACTGTTCAACTTCAGCCTCTTCAGCATACTGGTTAGGACATAGTCTTGGATTACCATGATATTGAATGGTTTGCCTTGGAGACAAACAGAGATCATTCTGTTGTTTTGCACTGAAGTACTGCATTTCAGACTCTTTTCTTGACTATGATGGATACTCCATTTCTTCTAAGGGATTCTTGCCCACAGTAGTAGACATAATGGTCATCTGAGTTAAAATCACCCATACCAGTCCCTTTTAGTTTGCTGATTCCTAAAATGTCGATGTTCACTCTTGCCAACTCCTTTTTGACCACCTCCAATTTGCTTTGATTCATAGACCTAACATTCCAGGTTCCTATGCAATATTGCTCTTTACAGCATCGGACCTTGCTTCTATCACCAGTCACATCCACAACTGGGTCTTGTTTTTGCTTTTGCTCAGTCTCTTCATTCTTTCTAGAGATATTTCTCTACTCATCTCCAGTAGCATATTTGGTACCTACTGACCTGGGGAGTTCATCTTTCAGTGTCCTATCGTTTTTGGATTGACTGGTTTGATCTGCATGCTGTCCAAGGGACTCTCAAGAGTCTTCTCCAAACACAGGAGACGAGGGAACTAATAATGACATAAAGTAACTTCCGCTGTCCATTAATCATGGCCTCAGTCACTGCCCCACGGTGGTAGAACCCAGAACTCTCTGTTGCCCGCAGTTCAGTCTTGGCCCCGCTCTGACTCTTCTGCTTTCCACACACAAGGCGACTTTTATAATGAACAGTATAACCTTTAGGGAAGTAATGGTTCATCATTTTGTTGTGTATCATAGGAAATGACAAAATATTTGGGGGTCAAATCCTAACAGAGAGTAATGAATGACTTAGTGTCACTGTCGGAATAACAAATGGTTCAGACAGTGTATGAGTGAATGTGTTTTCAGCTGGAAGCTGGGGTGGAAGATGTGGGGAGGGTATGTGACAGGAAGAAGAGAGGGAACAATAAGATTTTATGTCCACTTTAGGAGCCCTTGATCTAGTTTAGTCATAAACTGGAGGACTTTAGGATATTGCCTAGGCTACCATCAGGCACACAGTAAATATTGTTTGCCGAAAAATAAAACTCATATATTTTTTGTCTTTAGTTTCTAAGTTTATAAAAGACTTTGGGGGTTCTTCCTCTCTGCTTCCATGTAGAGCTTTACATCAGCAGAATTCCTTAGAGCTTTCTATCCAGGTACTTCTAATGGCTGTATATGGCCCACATCCCCTAAACAGAGGGATATGGGTCTGTGTGTTGTTTAGAGTAGCTTGCCACAGAGAAGACAGTTTTGGAAGCTTCATGTTTTATCTTAAAAACAGAAGCAAATTTTGTCCCTTCTCCTTAAAATATATGTCTGTATGTGTGTGTGATGAAAATAATCTCTTCCTTCTTTGAATATCAGGTAAAGCTGATGTTCTTGAAATAGATGCCATGTTCATGCATTGGCTTCTAGAACACTTGCTGCCATATACCTTTATTACCATTTGAAAAGACTATCCCAAGTCAGTCCAGACATTTTCCCCCTAATAATGAAGAGGCAATTACATTTGTTGTCTGATTGTTTGACAGAGCTCAAGTTTGGAAACCTTAATGTGCTATTTGAGTTCTGAAAACCAATCCATAGATAATTCCAAACTGTTAGTAAGTAGTGAGATGAAAACAATACTTGAGGTTCTTTTCTTTTCTCTATCCCATATATCTTAATCTCCAAAACCCTGCTCAGTCTGTTCAGCTAGTCTGATGTGCACCAGATCAGGCTCCACTGTGGGCAGATTTCCCTGGCCAACCTCCCCTGGTATGCAGAGTCACCTTACCCAAATATCTGTGGCTTCCTTACAGAAGTCCAGTCATCACAGGTCTGTATAGCACAGATTTGTGCCATAGCTTGATAGCTTTGTGATGACAGCACTCTCCTAATCATCAGGGAAAAGGTTGGTAAACTCATTTGCAACAATTAACTGCTAATCAGGGAGTAGTTAATATTAATGTATTATTCTGTTTCAGGATTGTTTTCTTCTCCTGGGATTTCTCCAGGGATTTCTCAGAGGTCTGATTGCTGCTCTCTTGTTGAGTCTTCAGTCACCCGCTGTCTTTTTGCCTTGCTAGCTAGACCAAGAACAAAGGAGTACTTCTTCATGGTCTAATCAAACAGCACCCTGAACCCCTCTCTTGGTACTGAGCTAAGAGTTATTATATTTTGCTTCTAGCTACTAGTTCCTGGGGTGGGAAGGAGGAAACTGACTTGCCTTTTCCAACTGACTCAGGATTTCAGCTGGGACCCTGAAAAGGCATGCCCCCATCACCTTATCTACCCAACTGCTATGCGAAAACTCACTTTGTAATGTAGATATCAACAATGGAACTGTTTTTCTGGGATAATAGCTGTCCTAAGGGGTAGAAATGGAGACCATTAGACAGCCCATAAAATGGGTAATAATAACAACTGTTATATGTAGAAAGCTCTGTAGCCCAAAAAGTGTTATTTTGTTCTTTCACTTGGACTGTCTGTCGTAATAGCCCAATAAGATATGTGTAGAAAGTAAAAATGGGTACCATTATTATTAAATACAGATTAGAGAAAGAAAGAGGAGTAGTAGATATCTAGTATTAATATATCATCCTGAAATGATCCCACCATTGTTCTTGTCATGCCCATGCATATTATTGTTGCCTTTATTTTTTAATTTATTTTTATTGAAGTATAGTTCAATTGCAATGTTGTATTAATTACTGCTCGACAGTAGTGACTCAGTTATACATGTACATATAGGTAATATATATATTCTTTTTCATATTCTTTACCATTATGGCTTCTCACAGGATATAAATACAGTTATCTGTGCTATATAGTGTGTGTTAGTCGCTAGGTGTGTCTGATTCTTTGCAACCCCATGGACTGTAGCCCACCAGGCTCCTCTGTCCGTGGAATTCTCCAGGCAAGGATGCTGGAGTGGTTTGCCATTTCCTCCTCCAGTGCCATACAGTAAGAGTTTGTTATTTATCCATTTCATATATACCAGTTTGTATCTGCTAATCCAAAACTCCCAATCCAAACCTCTCCCAACCTCTCTCCTCCTTGGCAACCACCCGTCTCTTCTGTAGGTCCCCAGTTCTGTTTCACAGATAGATTCATTTGCGTCATATTTTAGACTGCACAGAGAAGTGATATCATACGGTATTTGTTTTCCTCATTCTGACATGCTCCACTTAGTATGATCATCTCTGGCTGCGTCCATGTTGCTGCAAATGACATAGTTGCATTCTTTTTTATGGATGAGTAGTATTCCAGGGTATATATGCACCACATCTTCTTTATCCATTCATCTGTCAGTAGACATTTAGGCTGTTTCCATGTGTCAGCTATTGTGAATACGGCTGCTGTGAACATAGTGCTCAGTTGCTCAGTCGTATCCAACTCTTTGTGATCCTATAGCCTGTAGCCCGCCAGGCTCCTCTGTCCATGGGAATTTTTTCAGGCAAGAATACTGGGGTGGGTTGCCAAGGGATCTTCCCAACCCAGGGATCAAACCCTCAACTCTTGCGTCTACTGCATTGCAGGCAGATCCTTTACAATTGAGCCATCAAACACAGAAGTGTGTGTATCTTTTCGAATTATAGTTTTGTCTGGATCTAGGCCTAAGAGTGGGATTGCTGGTTCATATGGCTGCTCAGTTTTGAGTTTTTTTGAGGAAACTGCATATTGCTTTTCACAGAGGCAGCACCAACTTACATTCCAACTTACATTCCCACCAACAGTGTAGGAGAGCTCTCTTTTCTAGGAGAGTTGCCTTTAAATCTACAAGGATATGTGCATCTACTCCTGTCTTCTTGAGGCAGGAGGCAGATGGGCCTCCCAAGCCAGGGTAAAGTGACTGGAGATTCATTCCCTGTGAATCTAAACTCCAAGATGAGAATAGCAGGACAACTAAGGGAGAAGGCTGGTCCTGCCCTAACCACACATTTCTTTTCCAAAAATCAAGAGACCTCCTAACCACACATGCGTAGAAAAGGCTCCTTGCAGACTAAAAGGGGATTTAAGTCAAGGGATATTCTACCCAGATACCTTTTTGGCAAAATCCATCTTGGCTAAGAGGTGCATGTACTCACATAGCAGGATCCTGAGATTTACCAAATATGGACTGTGAACCAGGCAAATCAAGATCGGCCAAAGGAAACCCAGAAGAAAGACCCCATAAAAGAAATTCAAACCTTCACAAGGGTGCGACTCAGTGACTCACTCTCTCCCTAAGTCTGCCAATGTGTCTGTCCACATGCACTGTATTCTTTTTCCTCTTAATAAACACCTTACTTGTTTTACCACTTTCCATCTTTGTGGGGATTCTTTTCTGCAAAGCCGAAGACCCAGGGCCCTTGTCACTGACCACTGATCTAGTGACTAGGATCCGGTGCTGTCATTGCTGCGACCCATCCCAGTCTCTGGCTGGGAACCCAAGCTCTGCTCCAAGATGTTGCAGGCAGAGGCCACCTGAGATCATTCTGGAGTTTGGTTCCACCTCTGACTGGAGCATGGGTCTTAGATCAGTGCAAAGGACCAATGTTTCTTGAACTTTTCCAACCTACCCAGTCTCTTCTCACATGGAACACTTCCTAGCGTTAACTCTCAAATTCTGAAAACTGACATGTCTCTTTTAAGCCAGACCAGATCTGCCTTTGGCTATGGTCCCACACTTCACACGGTGTCCAGCCTGCCATATGCTAGGCTGTGTCACTGTTTAGCAGAAGAGGATGCTGAATGGATCTGGTTGTTTCGAACATTCTACTCACTTGGCCCTGGGCTTCCCATCTGTTTCTGAGTACAGTTCTTGGTTCTGACTCCAATTCTGACAGTAGGAGATGGTAGAAGACTCACCCTCACTGGGCTGTGACTCAACATTGCATGCCCAGTGCTTCCTTCTTGTTGGGAAGTTATCATTCAATTCAATGCATTTAAGTATAACTCAATGTATAACTCAATGCATTTAAGCATCTTGAGTAATATGAGAAGAATTATGTTCTAGTTGATAGTGGACTTAAAGTTAGGAGAACTCTATTACAACCAAAGCTATATGTCCCAAATATGTTTCTTTTTCCCTCCAGATCTCTCCACCATCCTTCATCTTGCCCTTTGCTCCAGAGGGCTCACTAGTATGGAATTCATTAATGGGTTTCTATGTTTTCAAGCTTACAGTTGGGCTTAACTAGTGGAGGTACCTCAAGTGGCTATAGGAAAGTGATGTTGGGGCATTTATTGCTCTCCATCCCTCTCTGAGCTTGCTTTGGGACAAGTAAGTCCCTTCACTGAAGATCCTTGTTCCTCTCAAAGCAGCGTTCATTATAGCCCTCTTCTACCAGTTTCTGGTAAAACTCCTGTCCTTATTCTTTGCAGCCTAGAAATGGTAATGGTTTTTCATGTATTACTAGCCTTGAGACACTACATTACAATCCATGGTTTCTCTACATTGCATCCACATAATCCCTTTTTAAGTGAACTCTCTTTGGATTATCATAATTGGATTTTTCCATCTGTTTTCTGTTGACTTTCTGAGATATACACTGTGCGATTTCAGGCAAGTCACTTCATAGGACTAGTTACCTCAAATGTAGTAAGAGAGGTGTCAAGCAGATTCCATGCCCTCCAGCTTTAAATCTGTTTGACAATACAGGGATTGCAAAAGAAATATCTTCTTCAAGTCTCATTGAGAAGATAATGCATATACCTATGAAATGCAGACTAAAACTAAGTATACAAGTGATGATGACGTAGAAGTGCACTAAGAATTAAGAGACGGGCAAGGTCAGTATAAACTGAATGGTTAAAGGAAACATGTGGATCTGCCAATAAAGTCTGCCCCAGCAAAGAACCCCAGCAAAACTCATCTATGTAGGCTTTCTAACTTAGATCCATGATGGATTGTGTATTCAAGGCTGTACCAGGCAGAAAGCCTGTTATGGAGCTGTACTGAAGAGCCCACACAGTGCAGTCAGCCTTCAGTATTCATGGAAGAATGGTTCCAGGGTCCTCTCCCATACCAAAATCCTCGGATGCTCAAGTCCCTTACATAAAATGGCAAAGTGCAGTCAGCTCTCCGGTGAGTTCCGGTGGATTCAATCAGCTGCAGGTAGATGCAGAACCTGAAAATACAGAGGGTTGACTGTGTTAGTAAATCTTAGATGAGGCCTGCTGGAGATGATTTATTCTTGAAAGTGGACTCAATCATATCTCTCAATAAATATGAAGCTTCTAGGATTTCCTGAATTGAAATATTCTTTTTAAAAAACATATAGGAAGGTGAGAGGATTAAGAGTTTTGAAGAGGCTACAGGTCTAATTTTAATTGTTATTGGTCAGCTGTATCTTTGTGCTTGGTCGCTTCAGTCATATCCGACTCTTTGCAACCCTGTAGAGGGTAGCCCTCCAGGCTTCTCTGTCCCTGAGATTTTCCAGGCAAGAATACTGGAGTGGGTTGCCATGCCCTCCTGCATGGGATCTTCCCAACCCAAGGACTGAACCTGCATTTCCTCGATTGCAGACTGGCTGTTTACCACTGAGCCACTGGGGAAGGTGTACCTTTAAATGTGTGTTAATCTGAAAACAATGCTATCTTTAATTTGGTATAGGCTCCTTTTCTTTGATTCAGAGATATTGAATACTACACACTTATATGAGAATAATGGAATAATCACCTTCATATCCACCGTACAAGTTAAGAAATAAAATATTATTCATACAATTGACATCCATAGCATCCTCTCTTATTTCAATACAACTTTTTTTCCACCAGAGATAATTTCTTGTCCCTGTCTTCCTCCAACTCTCCCAAACTAGAGCCAAGGCCAAGACAGACAAATTGCTTAGCCAACTCCCTTTGTGAGCTTCCCTGGTGGCTCAGATGGTAAAGCATCTGCCTGCAATGTGGGAGACCCAGGTTCAATCCCTGGGTTGGGAAGATCTCCTGGAGAAGGAAATGGCAACCCACTCCAGTATTCTTGCCTGAAAAATTCCATGGACTGAGGAGCCTGGTGAGCTATAGTCCATGGGGTCGCAAGAGTCCAAAATGACTGAGGTGACTTCACTTTCACTCTCACTTTTGTGTTGAGTAGCCTCATTTTCATTGAGAGTATAAGATTACGCTATAGCCTCAGAGGATTTTAGATTTATGTGATACTACTTGCTCAGGCCCAGGCCTTTTTTCCTGCATACCAGTAAAAACCCCAAATCTTGGGTTTTTCTATGAATATGTGTCTACATCTCATCAGCTTCCTGACAACACAGGTTGACTTGGCCTAATGGATTTTATCTACTCTCTGGTTTGGTTTTAACCATTAAAGATTTTCCTTATTTCCCTTATTAGCTTAGTTGTGCATTTTTAAATAAAATACATTTGAAATATATTTTCACATATTTCTCTTGTGGTAAACTTTTTAAAAAGTCTAGTTTACCATATTTTAAAATTCAGAAACAAGGCACTCTACTTTGATTCAAGGACTACTCATCATGGAAGTTTGAAAACTCCGCTTTCATCTCGTAGGCAAGTTGTGTGCATGAGCGTTCAGTTGCTGAGTCGTCTCCGACTCTTTGCGTCCCCATGGACTGTAACCTGCATGGCTCCTCTATCCATGGGATTATCCCAGCAAGAATAATGGAGTGGGCTGCCATTTCCTACTCCAGGGAATCTTTCCCATCCAGGGATCAAACCCAAGTCTCTTGCAGCTCCTGTATTGGCAGACAGATTCTTTACCACTGAACCACTTGGGAAGCCCCGTAAGCAAGATGATTACTGACTAAACTAATTATAAAAATATACCTATGGCTGATTCATGTTGATGTTTGACAGAAAACAACAAAATTCTGTAAAGCAATTATCCTTCAATTAAGAAATAAATAAATTTTAAAAATAACTTTTATTCATAAATAAAGAAAAACTTTTATAGCCAAGTAGCTAATTCAGTTAATTCAAATCTGCTGCAATTCAAGTACACTTACAGTGAGAAATGAATAGTGGAAAGTAAAATCATAGTCTTCTTGGCAGTATTCTATAGAATGTTTTTTCAAAGTTTCTTAAAGGTAAGGACCATTCTTTTAAAAATATTCATTTCAGCTTATTGGAGCTAGAACTTGTCTTATTTATTTTCCTCTCTCTCATGGTATTTAGTATGTTTCCTTTCACATTGCAGGTTTTCAAAATGTGTTTGCTGAGTTGATCTGAACTGACTCTTCCAAGTCCAATGCAAAAACAAAATGACCTTAATATTTCCTCTTGTTCTGATGCATAACTTGAACCAGCTCACAGCAATCCCTTCCTTATGTTGCACAGAATCTGGGACTTTCATTATCTAATCTTGGGCTTATTCAGTTACAGAGTATTTGCTTTGGCTTGTGTAAAATAAATAACTTCTAACTAGAGAGTTGTTTTTAAATTATTTGCAATCTTCTGTGATCAAGTATTAACTCCCTAAGTAAACTTAAACTCTAACAAGTGTAATACTGTAAATAGCAGGATTAATTATGATTCCTTTTTCTTCATTTTTTTTATATCAATCTTAGATCACTAGGAAATGACTGGTTACCATGGGAAATTCTTTCAACTTTCATTTGCCAAAAGTGGGTAATAGCATGAAGTAGATATTTGGCCACAATTTAATTCCAGTTTGAACAGTTCCTACCAGAAGACAATACAAATAGTCTGGCACAATAAAAAGGTTTTTCAAATAAAATAATTTCCTTAAGAAGTAAAAGAGGAATTTCTCTAACGGTCTAGTGGTTAAGACTTCATGCTCCCAATGCAGGGGGTACGGATTCAATCCCTGGTCAAGGAACTAACATTCTGCATGCCACATAGCTCAGGGAAAACAATTAAAAATAAAAAAAGCAAAACAGCTGTTTGGGAGCTGTTTGTTTCTCTGTGTGTTCTAAAATAGTGTGCTTTCCAATACAGATAATATCAAGACTTTTGGGCATGAGGAGATCTTTGAAGTGAGATCCTGAGTGGCGAGATACTTTAAGTAAGGGCTGACAAAAAGGAAGATAAATGAAGAAACAGAGATGTGAGGCATCAAAACTGAAGCAAGAAGTGCCTGTGTCCTAGGGGTACTGATGGAGAAAGGCATAGATTACAAGAAGGGCATTCTCAGAAGCAAGTGGAAAAGGAGGTCATTGCCACCATAATTTCCCTGGCTCAGAACTATCATGACTTCCACAGCCAGCTCGGAGAGTCCTTTAGTTCTCTTAAGGTTACACAACTCTGGAAGGATGCAGGAAGAAGTGATAAAGTAGGGGAGGAGGAAAGATTGTTAAATAACTCCAAAAATAAGACTACTGAGTTTCTGAAAATTTATTGTAAAAAAAGGAAGACGTTTCCTTTATAACAGAATTTATATGATAGGGAACTCAAAAATAAATACTAATAGAAGAATTGTTAAAGTATGTACCATCATGTGCAATTTGATGCAATCATTTAAACAGTGTTTGAAGACTGTAATACCACTGACAACATTGATGCTATAATCCAGTGTGCTTGGTATACACCAATCAAATGATTAAAATATGAATGTATGTGAACACAGACTAAAAGTGGATAATTTTCTCTATAGTAGCTCTCTTAGGGTAGGAAAATTCCATATCTTCTTTGTTTTTTAACCTATCTCTTGATGTTATCACATTTGCTTTTCAGTTAATAAAATCAACATATAATATTGGCATAAGGAAGAGGGGGTGAAGGAAGCTGGTAGAAAGCAGGACCAGCCCCTGATAAGACTGGTGCTGTCATTGTTGCCAAGTTTCCTTTGTTGTCTTATTTTTACTGTGAGAGACTAAGAAAGATCTTGAATAGCACAGAACAATTATCTCCTTTCTATATACATACTAGCCTGCTATAGCACATATACTAGGTGCTTGTGAAATACTAAGTTTTCAGTTAATATATTTTGAGTGTCATTGAGTATTTTTTTCATTTCACAAGGAGCAACATCCATTACCCATTTTAGATATGTGGATTTTTCATTTGAAAGCAAGACAATTCTGTATATCCCTGGTTAACACTCTATATAACCAACACTATTGCAAAAAAAAATGTGTGTGCCATGCTTAGTCACTCAGTTGTGTCCAGCTGTTTGCAACCCCATGGACTATAGCCCACCAGGCTCCTCTATCCATGGGGATTCTTCAGGCAAGAATACTGGAGTGGGTTGCCATGCCCTCCTCCAGGGGATCTTCCCAATCCAGGGATCAAACCCACGTCTGCTGAATTGCAATTGGATTCTTGACCGTCTGAGCCACCAAGGAAGCCGCCAAAAACAATGCTTTATAACAAATAAGTACTCTGGGGTAAGTGGTTTGGGAATGATTATATAGCAAGTAATACGTACATGTGTTCTTGGATTTATGGAATGAAATATCATGTAGCATTGAAAGAAAAAAAGTGAAGTCACTCAGTTGTGTCTGACTCTTTGTGATCACATGGTAGGCTGCCATGCTGTAGCCATGCCTGTAGCCTTCCAGGCTCCTCCATCCATGGGAGTTTTCAGGCAAGAATGCTGGAGTGGGTTGCTATTTCCTTTTCCAGGGGATCTTCCCAACCCAGGGATCAAACCTGGGTCTCCCACACTACAGCATGACTCATTGCCATCTGAGCCACCAGGGAAGCCCGTGTAGCATTAAGTTGGTGCTATTCTGAATTTTCTTGGGTCGAATAATGGCCCTGGTGTCTCCGATGGTAAAGAATCCACTGGCAATGCAGGAGACTTGGATTCCATCCCTGGGTTGGGAAGATCCTCTGGAGGAGTGCATGGCAATCCACTCCATTATTCTTGCCTGGAGAATTCCATGGACAGAGGAGCCTGGCGGACTAGAGTCCATGGGATCACAAAGTGTTGGACACCACTGAGCGACTAAGCACAGGGCACAGCACATGTTTAGCTTATAAAGCAGTGTGTATGTGTGCACCAGATTCGCAGACCTTGCCTATTGTTTTAGCTTTGTCATGAGTTTGAAAAGTAAGAGGAGGTATACTTTTCTTTACATGTGCAAACCTAAAAGCTGGAGGAAGACAAAGGGAGACTGGAAGGAAGACAGGAGGAATGAATAATCCCCATGCCTCAAACACTTCTTTGATAATAAAAAGATCCAGCTGTTGGCAAGTGGTGTTTTATGGGGGCATCACAGAATCAAAGGCTTATATTTCAAATAGATGTTCTTTCTGTGGTACAAACATGATGAAGGGTAATGTGTTGTTTCAGATTTCCATTATTCATAAAAGAAAAAACAATAGTGCTAGACATGTAAGAACAAAGCTAAATAGGTTTCAGAGGACTTCTGGCTCTCAAATCTAAGAGAATCTAATAAATAGACTATTTATTTACCATGTTTTGTATTTGTTTTCTTCTTAGAGGAAAAAACACAACAGAGATTCTTTATTCAGAATAGTTGATTTTAGTAATAAGGATTTGGCTTTATCTTGGCTTTATCTAATCTGCCTCCCTTTCCCCAGTTCATTTCTTTTCTCTGTCCAGGTAACCAGATTGCTCCAGTGCTTACAGATATTCACATATGTGCCCCAAATTCTGGAGTCTGCCTCTATAGGGAGGTTTTATCGGAGAAACAAGGGAAGGAGGTGGCATTAAAAAAAAAAATCAACATCTTAAACAGTCAGTTCCTAAAGAGAAGTGGGAAGACAGGGCTGACTGCGGCACAACCACATCTCTTTCCCCAACATTTTTGCTTTCCCTGGCTGGAGTAGATCCCCTGGAGAAGGAAATGGCAACCCACTCCAGTATTTGTGCCTGGGCAATCTCAGAGACAGAGGAGTCTGACCAGCTACAGTCTATGTGGCAAGACTTTGGAATAGCATGTTGGTTAAGGAGAAGAACCTTCCAGAGATGGTGGCTCTTGGCATTGCTGCATCTGGTACAGGAAAGGGAACTCATAGACCACGTAATCAATAAGGGGGAGGACTTTAAACACACACACACACACACACACACACACACATATATATATATATAAAGCACTCATCAGTGAGTGTCTCATGATGAACCATTCATCCACTGAGTGGTTCTAAGAATTTAAGGCAGCCATGTTTAGAGCTTTCGGTGCAATTCTCATTCATTGGCTTATCCAGAGAACATATTATGTGTCAGGTACTTAGTGCTCAGAGTTAATAATGCAGAAATAATAGTGATAATAAAAGCTAGTATTTGTGAAATATTTTCTGTGATCCATGTCTAGTGGTTATCATTTATTTTATTTTGCAATCTTATATGTAGATGGCATCATCGGTCTATTTACATATTAGTAGATATGAGGTTTATAGAGATGGAAAGATATTATTTCATACAACAAATATTTGAGCATCTTTTATGTGCCAGTGCTGTGCCCTTTGCTAGAGATACAACAGTGAACAAGACAGATTAGATTCTAATTCTTATGAAATTTAAATTCTAGTTGTAGAGGGGGGAGATAGACAAAAGGCAAATAAGAAATTAAATAAAATGAAACTTGAAGCTAGTGATAAATACAAAGAAGAAAATAAAATTTGATCATATGATGGAGGTTGGCAGGCAGCAAGGGAGGGTGAGCTGAGTTAGATACTTTAGATACTAGAAGGTTCACTTTAGAAGATGATATTTAAATGAAGACTTGGATGAAAAGGTGCCAGTCATACAAACTGGGGACAGAGCAGAGGGAAGTGTGCTCACAAGGGCTCAAATGGAATGAGTGTAGTATTTTTGATCAGTAGAGAAAAGTCCAGTGTTGCTGGAGTGCAACAAGCAAAGGGGATCTCATCTTGAGTGGCCTTAGAACCCCAAGTACATGTTACTTAAGGCTTCTGGGAGTTCAATTTCTTTTGACTTCATGGAGCGTCTTTAGGGAAGTGAATGGGAAAAGAACCAGACTGTCTACAGTTGAAAACAGATCTTCTTACATTTTCTTTTATGTAAAGCACATCTCTCTTAAGTACAGACTGGGCCCTGAGAGTTGAAGCAGAGTAGAATATCAGGAAAAGTATGGTTTCCTGCTGGTTCTCTCCCACATTATTCACCAGCAGATGAATGTGTTCCAAGGTCCCTTTGGAATTCTTCTCTAGGCTCCACTAAAGTAGCCAAGGCCAGCAAATTATGCAATTTTCTCCCTAATCTTTACCACAGTTCCTTCAGGAGCACCACCTCCCATCTTTCTGACTTAGTCATCCTAGATTCATTCTCCTCTCTGACTCATTGCATCTGGTAGAGTGGTCACTGTGAGTCTGAAATACAGACATTTGAAGGACAGCAGCTTGGTGTCCTCAAGAATAACAGAAATGAGGCTTTCGTGTGTTCTGATCTGCTATTGCCTCATTCTTGTGGCCAGGGACGTGTGTTTGGCTTATTAACTAGGATGAGTAGATTGACTTCACACGTAAGTGATCTCAGAAAACTTACCAAAATAAATATTTTATTATAAAGATTATTAATAAATGTTGTGAAGTATTGAAAGTGTTAGTCACTCAGTCGTGTCTGACTCTGCAACTCCATGGACTGTAGCCCACCAGGCTCCTTTGTCAATGGAATTCTCCAGGCAAGATTACTGGAGTGGGTTGACATGCCCATCTCCAAGGAATCTTCCCAGCCCAGGGATCAAACCCAGGTCTCCTGCACTGAGGCAGATTCTTTACCATCTAAGCCACCAGGGAAGCACCAACTTAATAAGTAAAAAGATCAATGCAGACTTTCACTTGAGTGATGCAGCAAAGTATTCAACCAATAACCCACACACAGGTGCTTATGACATCTCCCCAAAATTGGAAATCACACAAGCAGAAGTGCGTGCATCAATGTGTATGTATTTATGCACGCGTGTGTGTGTGTGTGTGTGTGTGTGTGTGTGTGTGTGTGTAAAGAGATGGGAACTAGGAGTTCAGAGCATAGGAGACTGAGGAGAGAAGACAGTGTAATGGATATGTAATTGATGAGCAAGAGATGCTAATATTACATTAATTGCTCACTATTCAGAAATGGCCCTTAAAACCACAACATTGATAATACCTAGGAGGTTATTGCAAATACAGACTTTCATGCCCCATCCCAGATATTAACAAGTTCCTCAAGTGATCCATAAGGACATTAATATTGGAAAATATAGCCTTGATGATTGGGGTATTGTTCTCACCCTTTTCTTTGATTATGAATGATCTCTAGAAGATGATGTTCAGGTCAGGACTGAACTACTGTTTCATCAAAAGATATCACATATAGTTTTACAGTATTTATCACACTTTATAATAACTGT